>NC_140591.1:53884979-54280249 GCF_964204655.1 Triturus cristatus | reverse complement strand
AACAAGTCCCTGTGGCCTCCTGATGTATTATTAATAATTGTAGACGATACATACAGAACCTGGTCATTCTATTTTCGTTTATAGTTATGTGTTAAAGTGTCCAGTATCATTCAGCAGGTAACTTGGTCTGATGAGTGAATATCCTTTTTAGGGGACAAGGTAGGTAGAATTTTTTTTTCTAAACTCTGAATTGACTTATACTCTGAAACACAGACCTATATGGCCAGGGTGTACAAGCTATGTCATCTGACTACTGACAGTTTTGTATAAGGGGAACTGGAGGCTGATGCAGGCAAAGCTTTACTTTAAAATAAAGCAAGAAGTTGCAAATAAATGAGGCATAGTTGAATACAAGAGAGGTGGAAGCAAGTTTGAAAGGAAGACAGAAAGTAAATAATATGTTGAATTGATTGTGTTGTTGATCAGATTGATAAAAGGTTTTGATAAAGAAGAGCGTTGATTTAACTCCAAACAGCTTTTGTGACATGAAAAGCAGAAGTTGAAATTGTGCCGAAACCCGGGATTGAACCAGGGACCTTTAGATCTTCAGTCTAACGCTCTCCCAACTGATCTATTTCGGCCTGCTGGTAGTTTGGGGCTTCATCCTTTTTTTTTAAACTTCACAAGAAAATAGATGCTCAACCTCATGCTAGAGCTATGTTTTAAGATGTCCTGTATCATTCACCAGTTAACGGGTGCAATAGGTAAATAGCATTTTTCGGATCCAGGTTAGGTAGCTTTTGTTTTTTACTCTGAATGGACTAGCACCATATTACACAGAGGTATTTGGCCTGAGTAGGTAAGCTATGTCATCTGAATACTGAAATCTGTGTTCAAGGAGAAGTGGAAGCTGATGCAGACAAGAGTTTACTTTACAAAAAAGCATGAAATAGGAAACATTTGTAGTCGAAGCTGAATGCAAGAGAGGTGGAAGCAAATTTAGAAGGAGGACAGAAAGACAATTCTATGTTGAATTGATCATGTTGTCGATCAGTTGATCAAATATTTTGATAAATAAAGAAAGAAAAACTTGAGCTGATACCAAGAAATATTTTGTGAGAAGCAAGAAACCTCTCAGACTTTTCCGAAACCCAGCATTGAACAAGGGACTTTTAGATTTTCAATCTAACACTCTCCCAACTGAGCTATTTCATCCAGCTGGCCATTTTGGCTTTCTGTTGTATTTTTGATAATTGTTAAAGATAAATGCAGACCCTGGTCATTCTATCTGCATGTGCAGTTATGTGTTAAATTGTCCAATATTATTCAGCAGCTAAATTGGTCTGATGGGTGAATTTCCTTTTTAGGAGCCAAGTTAGTTAGAAGATGTTTGTAAACTATGAATGGACTTATACTCAGACACACAGACCTATATGGTGAGGGTAGGCAAACTAGGTCATCTGACTACTAACAGTTTTGTATAAGGGGAACTCGAGGCTGATGCAGGCAAAGCTTTACTTTCAATTAAAGGAAGAATTGGCAAATAAAGCAGGTAAAGTTGAATACAAGAGAGGTGGAAGCAAGTTTGACAGAAAGACAGAATGTAAAAAATATGTTGAAATGGTTGTCTTATCGATCAGCTTGATAAATGGTTTTGATCATTATAAACAACGTCAATATGAGTTGACTCCAAATAGCATTTGTGGCATGCAAAGCAGAAGTTCAAAATGTGCCTAAACCCGGGATTGAACCAGGGACCTTTAGATCTTCAGTCTACTGCTCTACCAACTGAGCTATTTCATCCAGCTGGCAATTTTGGCTTTCTGTTGTATTTTTTATAATTGTTAAAGAAAAATGCAGAACCTGGTCACTCTATCTGCATGTGCAGTTATGTGTTAAATTGTCCAGTATTATTCAGTAGCTAAATTGGTCTGATGGGTGAATTTCCTTTTTAGGAGCCAAGTTAGTTAGATGATGTTTGTAAACTATGAATGGACTTATACTCAGAAACACAGACCTATATGGCGAGGGTCGGCAAGCTAGGTCATCTTACTACTAACAGTTTTGTATAAGGGGAACTGGAGGCTGATGCAGGCAAAGCTTTACTTTCAATTAAAGGAAGAATTGGAAAAATAAAGGAGGCAAAGTTGAATACAAGAGAGGTGGAAGCAAGTTTGAAAGAAAGACAGAAAGTAAATAATATGTTGAATTAATTGTATTGTCGATTATCTTGATAAAAGGTTTTGATCATTATAAACAAAGTCAATATGAGTTGACTCAAAATAGTCTTTGTGGCATGCAAAGCAGAAGTTCAAAATGTGCCGAAACCCGGGATCGAACCAGGGACCTTTAGATCTTCAGTCTAACGCTCTCCCAACTGAGCTATTTCGGCCTGCCAGCAGCTATAGTATTCAGCCTCTTTTTTTGAACAATCCCAGAACAGAGATGCAGAACCTGGATTTTCAATCTGAGGTTAGAGCTGTGTTTTAATGTGTCCTGCATTGTTCAGCAGCTAACTGGTGAAAGGGTGAGTAGCGTTTTTGGGATAAATGTTAGGTCGTTTTTCTTTTAAAACTCTAAGTGGACCAGCACTGTATTACACAGACGTATGTCGCCTGAGTAGGTAAGCTATGTCATCTCAATACTGACAACTTTGTTCAAGGAGAAGTGAAAGCTGATGCAGACAAGAGTTTACTTTGAAAAAAGTATAAAATGGGATAAATTTGTCATCAAAGTTGATGGCAAGAGAGGTGGAAGCAAGTTTAGAAGGAGGACAGAAAGACAACTTTTTGTTGAAGTTATCATGTTGTTGATCAGTTGATAAAATATTTTGAGAAATAAAAAAAAAAACTAGAGCTGATTTCAAGAAATATTTTGCAAGAATGTAGGATCCCCTCGCACTGTGCTGAAAGTCAGGATTGAATCAGGTACCTTAAGCTCTTCAGTCTAACGATCTCCCAACTGAGATATTTCAGCCAACAAGTCCCTGTGGCCTCCTGATGTATTATTAATAATTGTAGACGATACATACAGAACCTGGTCATTCTATTTTCGTTTATAGTTATGTGTTAAAGTGTCCAGTATCATTCAGCAGGTAACTTGGTCTGATGAGTGAATATCCTTTTTAGGGGACAAGGTAGGTAGAATTTTTTTTTCCTAAACTCTGAATTGACTTATACTCTGAAACACAGACCTATATGGCCAGGGTGTACAAGCTATGTCATCTGACTACTGACAGTTTTGTATAAGGGGAATTGGAGGCTGATGCAGGCAAAGCTTTACTTTAAAATAAAGCAAGAAGTTGCAAATAAATGAGGCATAGTTGAATACAAGAGAGGTGGAAGCAAGTTTGAAAGGAAGACGGAAAGTAAATAATATGTTGAATTGATTGTGTTGTTGATCAGATTGATAAAAGGTTTTGATAAAGAAGAGCGTTGATTTAACTCCAAACAGCTTTTGTGACATGAAAAGCAGAAGTTGAAATTGTGCCGAAACCCGGGATTGAACCAGGGACCTTTTGATCTTCAGTCTAACGCTCTCCCAACTGAGCTATTTCGGCCTGCTGGTAGTTTGGGTCTTCATCCTTTCTTTTAAACTTCCCAAGAAAATAGATGCTCAACCTCATGCTAGAGCTATGTTTTAAGATGTCCTGTATCATTCATCACTTAACGGGTGCAATAGGTAAATAGCATTTTTCGGATCCAGGTTAGGTAGCTTTTGTTTTTTACTCTGAATGGACTAGCACCATATTACACAGAGGTATTTGGCCTGAGTAGGTAAGCTATGTCATCTGAATACTGAAATCTGTGTTCAAGGAGAAGTGGAAGCTGATGCAGACAAGAGTTTACTTTACAAAAAAGCATGAAATAGGAAACATTTGTAGTCGAAGCTGAATGCAAGAGAGGTGGAAGCAAATTTAGAAGGAGGACAGAAAGACAATTCTATGTTGAATTGATCATGTTGTCGATCAGTTGATCAAATATTTTGATAAATAAAGAAAGAAAAACTTGAGCTGATACCAAGAAATATTTTGTGAGAAGCAAGAAACCTCTCAGACTTTTCCGAAACCCAGCATTGAACAAGGGACTTTTAGATTTTCAATCTAACACTCTCCCAACTGAGCTATTTCATCCAGCTGGCCATTTTGGCTTTCTGTTGTATTTTTGATAATTGTTAAAGATAAATGCAGACCCTGGTCATTCTATCTGCATGTGCAGTTATGTGTTAAATTGTACAATATTATTCAGCAGCTAAATTGGTCTGATGGGTGAATTTCCTTTTTAGGAGCCAAGTTAGTTAGAAGATGTTTGTAAACTATGAATGGACTTATACTCAGACACACAGACCTATATGGCGAGGGTAGGCAAACTAGGTCATCTGACTACTAACAGTTTTGTATAAGGGGAACTCGAGGCTGATGCAGGCAAAGCTTTACTTTCAATTAAAGGAAGAATTGGCAAATAAAGCAGGTAAAGTTGAATACAAGAGAGGTGGAAGCAAGTTTGACAGAAAGACAGAATGTAAAAAATATGTTGAAATGGTTGTCTTATCGATCAGCTTGATAAAAGGTTTTGATCATTATAAACAACGTCAATATGAGTTGACTCCAAATAGCATTTGTGGCATGCAAAGCAGAAGTTCAAAATGTGCCTAAACCCGGGATTGAACCAGGGACCTTTAGATCTTCAGTCTACTGCTCTCCCAACTGAGCTATTTCATCCAGCTGGCAATTTTGGCTTTCTGTTGTATTTTTTATAATTGTTAAAGATAAATGCAGAACCTGGTCACTCTATCTGCATGTGCAGTTATGTGTTAAATTGTCCAGTATTATTCAGTAGCTAAATTGGTCTGATGGGTGAATTTCCTTTTTAGGAGCCAAGTTAGTTAGATGATGTTTGTAAACTATGAATGGACTTATACTCAGAAACACAGACCTATATGGCGAGGGTCGGCAAGCTAGGTCATCTGACTACTAACAGTTTTGTATAAGGGGAACTGGAGGCTGATGCAGGCAAAGCTTTACTTTCAATTAAAGGAAGAATTGGGAAATAAAGGAGGCAAAGTTGAATACAAGAGAGGTGGAAGCAAGTTTGAAAGAAAGACAGAAAGTAAATAATATGTTGAATTAATTGTATTGTCGATTATCTTGATAAAAGGTTTTGATCATTATAAACAAAGTCAATATGAGTTGATTCAAAATAGTCTTTGTGGCATGCAAAGCAGAAGTTCAAAATGTGCCGAAACCCGGGATCGAACCAGGGACCTTTAGATCTTCAGTCTAACGCTCTCCCAACTGAGCTATTTCGGCCTGCCAGCAGCTATAGTATTCAGCCTCTTTTTTTGAACAATCCCAGAACAGAGATGCAGAACCTGGATTTTCAATCTGAGGTTAGAGCTGTGTTTTAATGTGTCCTGCATTGTTCAGCAGCTAACTGGTGAAAGGGTGAGTAGCGTTTTTGGGATAAATGTTAGGTCGTTTTTCTTTTAAAACTCTAAGTGGACCAGCACTGTATTACACAGACGTATGTCGCCTGAGTAGGTAAGCTATGTCATCTCAATACTGACAACTTTGTTCAAGGAGAAGTGAAAGCTGATGCAGACAAGAGTTTACTTTGAAAAAAGTATAAAATGGGATAAATTCGTCATCAAAGTTGATGGCAAGAGAGGTGGAAGCAAGTTTAGAAGGAGGACAGAAAGACAAATTTTTGTTGAAGTTATCATGTTGTTGATCAGTTGATAAAATATTTTGAGAAATAAAGAAAAAAAACTAGAGCTGATTTCAAGAAATATTTTGCAAGAATGTAGGATCCCCTCGCACTGTGCTGAAAGTCAGGATTGAATCAGGTACCTTAAGCTCTTCAGTCTAACGATCTCCCAACTGAGATATTTCAGCCAACAAGTCCCTGTGGCCTCCTGATGTATTATTAATAATTGTAGACGATACATACAGAACCTGGTCATTCTATTTTCGTTTATAGTTATGTGTTAAAGTGTCCAGTATCATTCAGCAGGTAACTTGGTCTGATGAGTGAATATCCTTTTTAGGGGACAAGGTAGGTAGAATTTTTTTTTCTAAACTCTGAATTGACTTATACTCTGAAACACAGACCTATATGGCCAGGGTGTACAAGCTATGTCATCTGACTACTGACAGTTTTGTATAAGGGGAACTGGAGGCTGATGCAGGCAAAGCTTTACTTTAAAATAAAGCAAGAAGTTGCAAATAAATGAGGCATAGTTGAATACAAGAGAGGTGGAAGCAAGTTTGAAAGGAAGACAGAAAGTAAATAATATGTTGAATTGATTGTGTTGTTGATCAGATTGATAAAAGGTTTTGATAAAGAAGAGCGTTGATTTAACTCCAAACAGCTTTTGTGACATGAAAAGCAGAAGTTGAAATTGTGCCGAAACCCGGGATTGAACCAGGGACCTTTAGATCTTCAGTCTAACGCTCTCCCAACTGATCTATTTCGGCCTGCTGGTAGTTTGGGGCTTCATCCTTTTTTTTTAAACTTCACAAGAAAATAGATGCTCAACCTCATGCTAGAGCTATGTTTTAAGATGTCCTGTATCATTCACCAGTTAACGGGTGCAATAGGTAAATAGCATTTTTCGGATCCAGGTTAGGTAGCTTTTGTTTTTTACTCTGAATGGACTAGCACCATATTACACAGAGGTATTTGGCCTGAGTAGGTAAGCTATGTCATCTGAATACTGAAATCTGTGTTCAAGGAGAAGTGGAAGCTGATGCAGACAAGAGTTTACTTTACAAAAAAGCATGAAATAGGAAACATTTGTAGTCGAAGCTGAATGCAAGAGAGGTGGAAGCAAATTTAGAAGGAGGACAGAAAGACAATTCTATGTTGAATTGATCATGTTGTCGATCAGTTGATCAAATATTTTGATAAATAAAGAAAGAAAAACTTGAGCTGATACCAAGAAATATTTTGTGAGAAGCAAGAAACCTCTCAGACTTTTCCGAAACCCAGCATTGAACAAGGGACTTTTAGATTTTCAATCTAACACTCTCCCAACTGAGCTATTTCATCCAGCTGGCCATTTTGGCTTTCTGTTGTATTTTTGATAATTGTTAAAGATAAATGCAGACCCTGGTCATTCTATCTGCATGTGCAGTTATGTGTTAAATTGTCCAATATTATTCAGCAGCTAAATTGGTCTGATGGGTGAATTTCCTTTTTAGGAGCCAAGTTAGTTAGAAGATGTTTGTAAACTATGAATGGACTTATACTCAGACACACAGACCTATATGGCGAGGGTAGGCAAACTAGGTCATCTGACTACTAACAGTTTTGTATAAGGGGAACTCGAGGCTGATGCAGGCAAAGCTTTACTTTCAATTAAAGGAAGAATTGGCAAATAAAGCAGGTAAAGTTGAATACAAGAGAGGTGGAAGCAAGTTTGACAGAAAGACAGAATGTAAAAAATATGTTGAAATGGTTGTCTTATCGATCAGCTTGATAAATGGTTTTGATCATTATAAACAACGTCAATATGAGTTGACTCCAAATAGCATTTGTGGCATGCAAAGCAGAAGTTCAAAATGTGCCTAAACCCGGGATTGAACCAGGGACCTTTAGATCTTCAGTCTACTGCTCTACCAACTGAGCTATTTCATCCAGCTGGCAATTTTGGCTTTCTGTTGTATTTTTTATAATTGTTAAAGAAAAATGCAGAACCTGGTCACTCTATCTGCATGTGCAGTTATGTGTTAAATTGTCCAGTATTATTCAGTAGCTAAATTGGTCTGATGGGTGAATTTCCTTTTTAGGAGCCAAGTTAGTTAGATGATGTTTGTAAACTATGAATGGACTTATACTCAGAAACACAGACCTATATGGCGAGGGTCGGCAAGCTAGGTCATCTTACTACTAACAGTTTTGTATAAGGGGAACTGGAGGCTGATGCAGGCAAAGCTTTACTTTCAATTAAAGGAAGAATTGGAAAAATAAAGGAGGCAAAGTTGAATACAAGAGAGGTGGAAGCAAGTTTGAAAGAAAGACAGAAAGTAAATAATATGTTGAATTAATTGTATTGTCGATTATCTTGATAAAAGGTTTTGATCATTATAAACAAAGTCAATATGAGTTGACTCAAAATAGTCTTTGTGGCATGCAAAGCAGAAGTTCAAAATGTGCCGAAACCCGGGATCGAACCAGGGACCTTTAGATCTTCAGTCTAACGCTCTCCCAACTGAGCTATTTCGGCCTGCCAGCAGCTATAGTATTCAGCCTCTTTTTTTGAACAATCCCAGAACAGAGATGCAGAACCTGGATTTTCAATCTGAGGTTAGAGCTGTGTTTTAATGTGTCCTGCATTGTTCAGCAGCTAACTGGTGAAAGGGTGAGTAGCGTTTTTGGGATAAATGTTAGGTCGTTTTTCTTTTAAAACTCTAAGTGGACCAGCACTGTATTACACAGACGTATGTCGCCTGAGTAGGTAAGCTATGTCATCTCAATACTGACAACTTTGTTCAAGGAGAAGTGAAAGCTGATGCAGACAAGAGTTTACTTTGAAAAAAGTATAAAATGGGATAAATTTGTCATCAAAGTTGATGGCAAGAGAGGTGGAAGCAAGTTTAGAAGGAGGACAGAAAGACAACTTTTTGTTGAAGTTATCATGTTGTTGATCAGTTGATAAAATATTTTGAGAAATAAAAAAAAAAACTAGAGCTGATTTCAAGAAATATTTTGCAAGAATGTAGGATCCCCTCGCACTGTGCTGAAAGTCAGGATTGAATCAGGTACCTTAAGCTCTTCAGTCTAACGATCTCCCAACTGAGATATTTCAGCCAACAAGTCCCTGTGGCCTCCTGATGTATTATTAATAATTGTAGACGATACATACAGAACCTGGTCATTCTATTTTCGTTTATAGTTATGTGTTAAAGTGTCCAGTATCATTCAGCAGGTAACTTGGTCTGATGAGTGAATATCCTTTTTAGGGGACAAGGTAGGTAGAATTTTTTTTTCCTAAACTCTGAATTGACTTATACTCTGAAACACAGACCTATATGGCCAGGGTGTACAAGCTATGTCATCTGACTACTGACAGTTTTGTATAAGGGGAATTGGAGGCTGATGCAGGCAAAGCTTTACTTTAAAATAAAGCAAGAAGTTGCAAATAAATGAGGCATAGTTGAATACAAGAGAGGTGGAAGCAAGTTTGAAAGGAAGACGGAAAGTAAATAATATGTTGAATTGATTGTGTTGTTGATCAGATTGATAAAAGGTTTTGATAAAGAAGAGCGTTGATTTAACTCCAAACAGCTTTTGTGACATGAAAAGCAGAAGTTGAAATTGTGCCGAAACCCGGGATTGAACCAGGGACCTTTTGATCTTCAGTCTAACGCTCTCCCAACTGAGCTATTTCGGCCTGCTGGTAGTTTGGGTCTTCATCCTTTCTTTTAAACTTCCCAAGAAAATAGATGCTCAACCTCATGCTAGAGCTATGTTTTAAGATGTCCTGTATCATTCATCACTTAACGGGTGCAATAGGTAAATAGCATTTTTCGGATCCAGGTTAGGTAGCTTTTGTTTTTTACTCTGAATGGACTAGCACCATATTACACAGAGGTATTTGGCCTGAGTAGGTAAGCTATGTCATCTGAATACTGAAATCTGTGTTCAAGGAGAAGTGGAAGCTGATGCAGACAAGAGTTTACTTTACAAAAAAGCATGAAATAGGAAACATTTGTAGTCGAAGCTGAATGCAAGAGAGGTGGAAGCAAATTTAGAAGGAGGACAGAAAGACAATTCTATGTTGAATTGATCATGTTGTCGATCAGTTGATCAAATATTTTGATAAATAAAGAAAGAAAAACTTGAGCTGATACCAAGAAATATTTTGTGAGAAGCAAGAAACCTCTCAGACTTTTCCGAAACCCAGCATTGAACAAGGGACTTTTAGATTTTCAATCTAACACTCTCCCAACTGAGCTATTTCATCCAGCTGGCCATTTTGGCTTTCTGTTGTATTTTTGATAATTGTTAAAGATAAATGCAGACCCTGGTCATTCTATCTGCATGTGCAGTTATGTGTTAAATTGTACAATATTATTCAGCAGCTAAATTGGTCTGATGGGTGAATTTCCTTTTTAGGAGCCAAGTTAGTTAGAAGATGTTTGTAAACTATGAATGGACTTATACTCAGACACACAGACCTATATGGCGAGGGTAGGCAAACTAGGTCATCTGACTACTAACAGTTTTGTATAAGGGGAACTCGAGGCTGATGCAGGCAAAGCTTTACTTTCAATTAAAGGAAGAATTGGCAAATAAAGCAGGTAAAGTTGAATACAAGAGAGGTGGAAGCAAGTTTGACAGAAAGACAGAATGTAAAAAATATGTTGAAATGGTTGTCTTATCGATCAGCTTGATAAAAGGTTTTGATCATTATAAACAACGTCAATATGAGTTGACTCCAAATAGCATTTGTGGCATGCAAAGCAGAAGTTCAAAATGTGCCTAAACCCGGGATTGAACCAGGGACCTTTAGATCTTCAGTCTACTGCTCTCCCAACTGAGCTATTTCATCCAGCTGGCAATTTTGGCTTTCTGTTGTATTTTTTATAATTGTTAAAGAAAAATGCAGAACCTGGTCACTCTATCTGCATGTGCAGTTATGTGTTAAATTGTCCAGTATTATTCAGTAGCTAAATTGGTCTGATGGGTGAATTTCCTTTTTAGGAGCCAAGTTAGTTAGATGATGTTTGTAAACTATGAATGGACTTATACTCAGAAACACAGACCTATATGGCGAGGGTCGGCAAGCTAGGTCATCTGACTACTAACAGTTTTGTATAAGGGGAACTGGAGGCTGATGCAGGCAAAGCTTTACTTTCAATTAAAGGAAGAATTGGGAAATAAAGGAGGCAAAGTTGAATACAAGAGAGGTGGAAGCAAGTTTGAAAGAAAGACAGAAAGTAAATAATATGTTGAATTAATTGTATTGTCGATTATCTTGATAAAAGGTTTTGATCATTATAAACAAAGTCAATATGAGTTGATTCAAAATAGTCTTTGTGGCATGCAAAGCAGAAGTTCAAAATGTGCCGAAACCCGGGATCGAACCAGGGACCTTTAGATCTTCAGTCTAACGCTCTCCCAACTGAGCTATTTCGGCCTGCCAGCAGCTATAGTATTCAGCCTCTTTTTTTGAACAATCCCAGAACAGAGATGCAGAACCTGGATTTTCAATCTGAGGTTAGAGCTGTGTTTTAATGTGTCCTGCATTGTTCAGCAGCTAACTGGTGAAAGGGTGAGTAGCGTTTTTGGGATAAATGTTAGGTCGTTTTTCTTTTAAAACTCTAAGTGGACCAGCACTGTATTACACAGACGTATGTCGCCTGAGTAGGTAAGCTATGTCATCTCAATACTGACAACTTTGTTCAAGGAGAAGTGAAAGCTGATGCAGACAAGAGTTTACTTTGAAAAAAGTATAAAATGGGATAAATTCGTCATCAAAGTTGATGGCAAGAGAGGTGGAAGCAAGTTTAGAAGGAGGACAGAAAGACAAATTTTTGTTGAAGTTATCATGTTGTTGATCAGTTGATAAAATATTTTGAGAAATAAAAAAAAAAAACTAGAGCTGATTTCAAGAAATATTTTGCAAGAATGTAGGATCCCCTCGCACTGTGCTGAAAGTCAGGATTGAATCAGGTACCTTAAGCTCTTCAGTCTAACGATCTCCCAACTGAGATATTTCAGCCAACAAGTCCCTGTGGCCTCCTGATGTATTATTAATAATTGTAGACGATACATACAGAACCTGGTCATTCTATTTTCGTTTATAGTTATGTGTTAAAGTGTCCAGTATCATTCAGCAGGTAACTTGGTCTGATGAGTGAATATCCTTTTTAGGGGACAAGGTAGGTAGAATTTTTTTTTCTAAACTCTGAATTGACTTATACTCTGAAACACAGACCTATATGGCCAGGGTGTACAAGCTATGTCATCTGACTACTGACAGTTTTGTATAAGGGGAACTGGAGGCTGATGCAGGCAAAGCTTTACTTTAAAATAAAGCAAGAAGTTGCAAATAAATGAGGCATAGTTGAATACAAGAGAGGTGGAAGCAAGTTTGAAAGGAAGACAGAAAGTAAATAATATGTTGAATTGATTGTGTTGTTGATCAGATTGATAAAAGGTTTTGATAAAGAAGAGCGTTGATTTAACTCCAAACAGCTTTTGTGACATGAAAAGCAGAAGTTGAAATTGTGCCGAAACCCGGGATTGAACCAGGGACCTTTAGATCTTCAGTCTAACGCTCTCCCAACTGATCTATTTCGGCCTGCTGGTAGTTTGGGGCTTCATCCTTTTTTTTTAAACTTCACAAGAAAATAGATGCTCAACCTCATGCTAGAGCTATGTTTTAAGATGTCCTGTATCATTCACCAGTTAACGGGTGCAATAGGTAAATAGCATTTTTCGGATCCAGGTTAGGTAGCTTTTGTTTTTTACTCTGAATGGACTAGCACCATATTACACAGAGGTATTTGGCCTGAGTAGGTAAGCTATGTCATCTGAATACTGAAATCTGTGTTCAAGGAGAAGTGGAAGCTGATGCAGACAAGAGTTTACTTTACAAAAAAGCATGAAATAGGAAACATTTGTAGTCGAAGCTGAATGCAAGAGAGGTGGAAGCAAATTTAGAAGGAGGACAGAAAGACAATTCTATGTTGAATTGATCATGTTGTCGATCAGTTGATCAAATATTTTGATAAATAAAGAAAGAAAAACTTGAGCTGATACCAAGAAATATTTTGTGAGAAGCAAGAAACCTCTCAGACTTTTCCGAAACCCAGCATTGAACAAGGGACTTTTAGATTTTCAATCTAACACTCTCCCAACTGAGCTATTTCATCCAGCTGGCCATTTTGGCTTTCTGTTGTATTTTTGATAATTGTTAAAGATAAATGCAGACCCTGGTCATTCTATCTGCATGTGCAGTTATGTGTTAAATTGTCCAATGTTATTCAGCAGCTAAATTGGTCTGATGGGTGAATTTCCTTTTTAGGAGCCAAGTTAGTTAGAAGATGTTTGTAAACTATGAATGGACTTATACTCAGACACACAGACCTATATGGCGAGGGTAGGCAAACTAGGTCATCTGACTACTAACAGTTTTGTATAAGGGGAACTCGAGGCTGATGCAGGCAAAGCTTTACTTTCAATTAAAGGAAGAATTGGCAAATAAAGCAGGTAAAGTTGAATACAAGAGAGGTGGAAGCAAGTTTGACAGAAAGACAGAATGTAAAAAATATGTTGAAATGGTTGTCTTATCGATCAGCTTGATAAATGGTTTTGATCATTATAAACAACGTCAATATGAGTTGACTCCAAATAGCATTTGTGGCATGCAAAGCAGAAGTTCAAAATGTGCCTAAACCCGGGATTGAACCAGGGACCTTTAGATCTTCAGTCTACTGCTCTACCAACTGAGCTATTTCATCCAGCTGGCAATTTTGGCTTTCTGTTGTATTTTTTATAATTGTTAAAGAAAAATGCAGAACCTGGTCACTCTATCTGCATGTGCAGTTATGTGTTAAATTGTCCAGTATTATTCAGTAGCTAAATTGGTCTGATGGGTGAATTTCCTTTTTAGGAGCCAAGTTAGTTAGATGATGTTTGTAAACTATGAATGGACTTATACTCAGAAACACAGACCTATATGGCGAGGGTCGGCAAGCTAGGTCATCTTACTACTAACAGTTTTGTATAAGGGGAACTGGAGGCTGATGCAGGCAAAGCTTTACTTTCAATTAAAGGAAGAATTGGAAAAATAAAGGAGGCAAAGTTGAATACAAGAGAGGTGGAAGCAAGTTTGAAAGAAAGACAGAAAGTAAATAATATGTTGAATTAATTGTATTGTCGATTATCTTGATAAAAGGTTTTGATCATTATAAACAAAGTCAATATGAGTTGACTCAAAATAGTCTTTGTGGCATGCAAAGCAGAAGTTCAAAATGTGCCGAAACCCGGGATCGAACCAGGGACCTTTAGATCTTCAGTCTAACGCTCTCCCAACTGAGCTATTTCGGCCTGCCAGCAGCTATAGTATTCAGCCTCTTTTTTTGAACAATCCCAGAACAGAGATGCAGAACCTGGATTTTCAATCTGAGGTTAGAGCTGTGTTTTAATGTGTCCTGCATTGTTCAGCAGCTAACTGGTGAAAGGGTGAGTAGCGTTTTTGGGATAAATGTTAGGTCGTTTTTCTTTTAAAACTCTAAGTGGACCAGCACTGTATTACACAGACGTATGTCGCCTGAGTAGGTAAGCTATGTCATCTCAATACTGACAACTTTGTTCAAGGAGAAGTGAAAGCTGATGCAGACAAGAGTTTACTTTGAAAAAAGTATAAAATGGGATAAATTTGTCATCAAAGTTGATGGCAAGAGAGGTGGAAGCAAGTTTAGAAGGAGGACAGAAAGACAACTTTTTGTTGAAGTTATCATGTTGTTGATCAGTTGATAAAATATTTTGAGAAATAAAAAAAAAAACTAGAGCTGATTTCAAGAAATATTTTGCAAGAATGTAGGATCCCCTCGCACTGTGCTGAAAGTCAGGATTGAATCAGGTACCTTAAGCTCTTCAGTCTAACGATCTCCCAACTGAGATATTTCAGCCAACAAGTCCCTGTGGCCTCCTGATGTATTATTAATAATTGTAGACGATACATACAGAACCTGGTCATTCTATTTTCGTTTATAGTTATGTGTTAAAGTGTCCAGTATCATTCAGCAGGTAACTTGGTCTGATGAGTGAATATCCTTTTTAGGGGACAAGGTAGGTAGAATTTTTTTTTCCTAAACTCTGAATTGACTTATACTCTGAAACACAGACCTATATGGCCAGGGTGTACAAGCTATGTCATCTGACTACTGACAGTTTTGTATAAGGGGAATTGGAGGCTGATGCAGGCAAAGCTTTACTTTAAAATAAAGCAAGAAGTTGCAAATAAATGAGGCATAGTTGAATACAAGAGAGGTGGAAGCAAGTTTGAAAGGAAGACGGAAAGTAAATAATATGTTGAATTGATTGTGTTGTTGATCAGATTGATAAAAGGTTTTGATAAAGAAGAGCGTTGATTTAACTCCAAACAGCTTTTGTGACATGAAAAGCAGAAGTTGAAATTGTGCCGAAACCCGGGATTGAACCAGGGACCTTTTGATCTTCAGTCTAACGCTCTCCCAACTGAGCTATTTCGGCCTGCTGGTAGTTTGGGTCTTCATCCTTTCTTTTAAACTTCCCAAGAAAATAGATGCTCAACCTCATGCTAGAGCTATGTTTTAAGATGTCCTGTATCATTCATCACTTAACGGGTGCAATAGGTAAATAGCATTTTTCGGATCCAGGTTAGGTAGCTTTTGTTTTTTACTCTGAATGGACTAGCACCATATTACACAGAGGTATTTGGCCTGAGTAGGTAAGCTATGTCATCTGAATACTGAAATCTGTGTTCAAGGAGAAGTGGAAGCTGATGCAGACAAGAGTTTACTTTACAAAAAAGCATGAAATAGGAAACATTTGTAGTCGAAGCTGAATGCAAGAGAGGTGGAAGCAAATTTAGAAGGAGGACAGAAAGACAATTCTATGTTGAATTGATCATGTTGTCGATCAGTTGATCAAATATTTTGATAAATAAAGAAAGAAAAACTTGAGCTGATACCAAGAAATATTTTGTGAGAAGCAAGAAACCTCTCAGACTTTTCCGAAACCCAGCATTGAACAAGGGACTTTTAGATTTTCAATCTAACACTCTCCCAACTGAGCTATTTCATCCAGCTGGCCATTTTGGCTTTCTGTTGTATTTTTGATAATTGTTAAAGATAAATGCAGACCCTGGTCATTCTATCTGCATGTGCAGTTATGTGTTAAATTGTACAATATTATTCAGCAGCTAAATTGGTCTGATGGGTGAATTTCCTTTTTAGGAGCCAAGTTAGTTAGAAGATGTTTGTAAACTATGAATGGACTTATACTCAGACACACAGACCTATATGGCGAGGGTAGGCAAACTAGGTCATCTGACTACTAACAGTTTTGTATAAGGGGAACTCGAGGCTGATGCAGGCAAAGCTTTACTTTCAATTAAAGGAAGAATTGGCAAATAAAGCAGGTAAAGTTGAATACAAGAGAGGTGGAAGCAAGTTTGACAGAAAGACAGAATGTAAAAAATATGTTGAAATGGTTGTCTTATCGATCAGCTTGATAAAAGGTTTTGATCATTATAAACAACGTCAATATGAGTTGACTCCAAATAGCATTTGTGGCATGCAAAGCAGAAGTTCAAAATGTGCCTAAACCCGGGATTGAACCAGGGACCTTTAGATCTTCAGTCTACTGCTCTCCCAACTGAGCTATTTCATCCAGCTGGCAATTTTGGCTTTCTGTTGTATTTTTTATAATTGTTAAAGAAAAATGCAGAACCTGGTCACTCTATCTGCATGTGCAGTTATGTGTTAAATTGTCCAGTATTATTCAGTAGCTAAATTGGTCTGATGGGTGAATTTCCTTTTTAGGAGCCAAGTTAGTTAGATGATGTTTGTAAACTATGAATGGACTTATACTCAGAAACACAGACCTATATGGCGAGGGTCGGCAAGCTAGGTCATCTGACTACTAACAGTTTTGTATAAGGGGAACTGGAGGCTGATGCAGGCAAAGCTTTACTTTCAATTAAAGGAAGAATTGGGAAATAAAGGAGGCAAAGTTGAATACAAGAGAGGTGGAAGCAAGTTTGAAAGAAAGACAGAAAGTAAATAATATGTTGAATTAATTGTATTGTCGATTATCTTGATAAAAGGTTTTGATCATTATAAACAAAGTCAATATGAGTTGATTCAAAATAGTCTTTGTGGCATGCAAAGCAGAAGTTCAAAATGTGCCGAAACCCGGGATCGAACCAGGGACCTTTAGATCTTCAGTCTAACGCTCTCCCAACTGAGCTATTTCGGCCTGCCAGCAGCTATAGTATTCAGCCTCTTTTTTTGAACAATCCCAGAACAGAGATGCAGAACCTGGATTTTCAATCTGAGGTTAGAGCTGTGTTTTAATGTGTCCTGCATTGTTCAGCAGCTAACTGGTGAAAGGGTGAGTAGCGTTTTTGGGATAAATGTTAGGTCGTTTTTCTTTTAAAACTCTAAGTGGACCAGCACTGTATTACACAGACGTATGTCGCCTGAGTAGGTAAGCTATGTCATCTCAATACTGACAACTTTGTTCAAGGAGAAGTGAAAGCTGATGCAGACAAGAGTTTACTTTGAAAAAAGTATAAAATGGGATAAATTCGTCATCAAAGTTGATGGCAAGAGAGGTGGAAGCAAGTTTAGAAGGAGGACAGAAAGACAAATTTTTGTTGAAGTTATCATGTTGTTGATCAGTTGATAAAATATTTTGAGAAATAAAAAAAAAAAACTAGAGCTGATTTCAAGAAATATTTTGCAAGAATGTAGGATCCCCTCGCACTGTGCTGAAAGTCAGGATTGAATCAGGTACCTTAAGCTCTTCAGTCTAACGATCTCCCAACTGAGATATTTCAGCCAACAAGTCCCTGTGGCCTCCTGATGTATTATTAATAATTGTAGACGATACATACAGAACCTGGTCATTCTATTTTCGTTTATAGTTATGTGTTAAAGTGTCCAGTATCATTCAGCAGGTAACTTGGTCTGATGAGTGAATATCCTTTTTAGGGGACAAGGTAGGTAGAATTTTTTTTTCTAAACTCTGAATTGACTTATACTCTGAAACACAGACCTATATGGCCAGGGTGTACAAGCTATGTCATCTGACTACTGACAGTTTTGTATAAGGGGAACTGGAGGCTGATGCAGGCAAAGCTTTACTTTAAAATAAAGCAAGAAGTTGCAAATAAATGAGGCATAGTTGAATACAAGAGAGGTGGAAGCAAGTTTGAAAGGAAGACAGAAAGTAAATAATATGTTGAATTGATTGTGTTGTTGATCAGATTGATAAAAGGTTTTGATAAAGAAGAGCGTTGATTTAACTCCAAACAGCTTTTGTGACATGAAAAGCAGAAGTTGAAATTGTGCCGAAACCCGGGATTGAACCAGGGACCTTTAGATCTTCAGTCTAACGCTCTCCCAACTGATCTATTTCGGCCTGCTGGTAGTTTGGGGCTTCATCCTTTTTTTTTAAACTTCACAAGAAAATAGATGCTCAACCTCATGCTAGAGCTATGTTTTAAGATGTCCTGTATCATTCACCAGTTAACGGGTGCAATAGGTAAATAGCATTTTTCGGATCCAGGTTAGGTAGCTTTTGTTTTTTACTCTGAATGGACTAGCACCATATTACACAGAGGTATTTGGCCTGAGTAGGTAAGCTATGTCATCTGAATACTGAAATCTGTGTTCAAGGAGAAGTGGAAGCTGATGCAGACAAGAGTTTACTTTACAAAAAAGCATGAAATAGGAAACATTTGTAGTCGAAGCTGAATGCAAGAGAGGTGGAAGCAAATTTAGAAGGAGGACAGAAAGACAATTCTATGTTGAATTGATCATGTTGTCGATCAGTTGATCAAATATTTTGATAAATAAAGAAAGAAAAACTTGAGCTGATACCAAGAAATATTTTGTGAGAAGCAAGAAACCTCTCAGACTTTTCCGAAACCCAGCATTGAACAAGGGACTTTTAGATTTTCAATCTAACACTCTCCCAACTCAGCTATTTCATCCAGCTGGCCATTTTGGCTTTCTGTTGTATTTTTGATAATTGTTAAAGATAAATGCAGACCCTGGTCATTCTATCTGCATGTGCAGTTATGTGTTAAATTGTCCAATGTTATTCAGCAGCTAAATTGGTCTGATGGGTGAATTTCCTTTTTAGGAGCCAAGTTAGTTAGAAGATGTTTGTAAACTATGAATGGACTTATACTCAGACACACAGACCTATGTGGCGAGGGTAGGCAAACTAGGTCATCTGACTACTAACAGTTTTGTATAAGGGGAACTCGAGGCTGATGCAGGCAAAGCTTTACTTTCAATTAAAGGAAGAATTGGCAAATAAAGCAGGTAAATTTGAATACAAGAGAGGTGGAAGCAAGTTTGAAAGAAAGACAGAAAGTAAATAATATGTTGAATTAATTGTATTGTCGATTATCTTGATAAAAGGTTTTGATCATTATAAACAAAGTCAATATGAGTTGACTCAAAATAGTCTTTGTGGCATGCAAAGCAGAAGTTCAAAATGTGCCGAAACCCGGGATCGAACCAGGGACCTTTAGATCTTCAGTCTAACACTCTCCCAACTGAGCTATTTCGGCCTGCCAGCAGCTATAGTATTCAGCCTCTTTTTTTGAACAATCCCAGAACAGAGATGCAGAACCTGGATTTTCAATCTGAGGTTAGAGCTGTGTTTTAATGTGTCCTGCATTGTTCAGCAGCTAACTGGTGAAATGGGTGAGTAGCGTTTTTGGGATAAATGTTAGGTCGTTTTTCTTTTAAAACTCTGAGTGGACCAGCACTGTATTACACAGACGTATGTCGCCTGAGTAGGTAAGCTATGTCATCTCAATACTGACAACTTTGTTCAAGGAGAAGTGAAAGCTGATGCAGACAAGAGTTTACTTTGAAAAAAGTATAAAATGGGATAAATTCGTCATCAAAGTTGATGGCAAGAGAGGTGGAAGCAAGTTTAGAAGGAGGACAGAAAGACAACTTTTTGTTGAAGTTATCATGTTGTTGATCAGTTGATAAAATATTTTGAGAAATAATGAAAAAAAAACTAGAGCTGATTTCAAGAAATATTTTGCAAGAATGTAGGATCCCCTCGCACTGTGCTGAAAGTCAGGATTGAATCAGGTACCTTAAGCTCTTCAGTCTAACGATCTCCCAACTGAGATATTTCAGCCAACAAGTCCCTGTGGCCTCCTGATGTATTATTAATAATTGTAGACGATACATACAGAACCTGGTCATTCTATTTTCGTTGATAGTTATGTGTTAAAGTGTCCAGTATCATTCAGCAGGTAACTTGGTCTGATGAGTGAATATCCTTTTTAGGGGACAAGGTAGGTAGAATTTTTTTTTCTAAACTCTGAATTGACTTATACTCTGAAACACAGACCTATATGGCCAGGGTGTACAAGCTATGTCATCTGACTACTGACAGTTTTGTATAATGGGAATTGGAGGCTGATGCAGGCAAAGCTTTACTTTAAAATAAAGCAAGAAGTTGCAAATAAATGAGGAGTAGTTGAATACAAGAGAGGTGGAAGCAAGTTTGAAAGGAAGACAGAAAGTAAATAATATGTTGAATTGATTGGAGTTAAATCAACGCTCTTCTTTATCAAAACCTTTTATCAATCTGATCAACAACACAAACAGCTTTTGTGACATGAAAGGCAGAAGTTGAAATTGTGCCGAAACCCGGGATTGAACCAGGGACCTTTAGATCTTCAGTCTAACGCTCTCCCAACTGAGCTATTTCGGCCTGCTGGTAGTTTGGGTCTTCATCCTTTCTTTTAAACTTCCCAAGAAAATAGATGCTCAACCTCATGCTAGAGCTATGTTTTAAGATGTCCTGTATCATTCATCACTTAACGGGTGCAATAGGTAAATAGCATTTTTCGGATCCAGGTTAGGTAGCTTTTTTTTTTACTCTGAATGGACTAGCACTATATTACACAGAGGTATTTGGCCTGAGTAGGTAAGCTATGTCATCTGAATACTGAAATCTGTGTTCAAGGAGAAGTGGAAGCTGATGCAGACAAGAGTTTACTTTACAAAAAAGCATGAAATAGGAAACATTTGTAGTCGAAGCTGAATGCAAGAGAGGTGGAAGCAAATTTAGAAGGAGGACAGAAAGACAATTCTATGTTGAATTGATCATGTTGTCGATCAGTTGATCAAATATTTTGATAAATAAAGAAAGAAAAACTTGAGCTGATACCAAGAAATATTTTGTGAGAAGCAAGAAACCTCTCAGACTTTTCCGAAACCCAGCATTGAACAAGGGACTTTTAGATTTTCAATCTAACACTCTCCCAACTGAGCTATTTCATCCAGCTGGCCATTTTGGCTTTCTGTTGTATTTTTGATAATTGTTAAAGATAAATGCAGACCCTGGTCATTCTATCTGCATGTGCAGTTATGTGTTAAATTGTCCAATGTTATTCAGCAGCTAAATTGGTCTGATGGGTGAATTTCCTTTTTAGGAGCCAAGTTAGTTAGAAGATGTTTGTAAACTATGAATGGACTTATACTCAGACACACAGACCTATGTGGCGAGGGTAGGCAAACTAGGTCATCTGACTACTAACAGTTTTGTATAAGGGGAACTCGAGGCTGATGCAGGCAAAGCTTTACTTTCAATTAAAGGAAGAATTGGCAAATAAAGCAGGTAAAGTTGAATACAAGAGAGGTGGAAGCAAGTTTGACAGAAAGACAGAATGTAAAAAATATGTTGAAATGGTTGTCTTTTCGATCAGCTTGACAAAAGGTTTTGATCATTATAAACAACGTCAATATGAGTTGACTCCAAATAGCATTTGTGGCATGCAAAGCATAAGTTCAAAATGTGCCTAAACCCGGGATTGAACCAGGGACCTTTAGATCTTCAGTCTACTGCTCTCCCAACTGAGCTATTTCATCCAGCTGGCAATTTTGGCTTTCTGTTGTATTTTTTATAATTGTTAAAGATAAATGCAGAACCTGGTCACTCTATCTGCATGTGCAGTTATGTGTTAAATTGTCCAGTATTATTCAGTAGCTAAATTGGTCTGATGGGTGAATTTCCTTTTTAGGAGCCAAGTTAGTTAGATGATGTTTGTAAACTATGAATGGACTTATACTCAGAAACACAGACCTATATGGCGAGGGTCGGCAAGCTAGGTCATCTGACTACTAACAGTTTTGTATAAGGGGAACTGGAGGCTGTTGCAGGCAAAGCTTTACTTTCAATTAAAGGAAGAATTGGGAAATAAAGGAGGCAAAGTTGAATACAAGAGAGGTGGAAGCAAGTTTGAAAGAAAGACAGAAAGTAAATAATATGTTGAATTAATTGTATTGTCGATTATCTTGATAAAAGGTTTTGATCATTATAAACAAAGTCAATATGAGTTGACTCAAAATAGTCTTTGTGGCATGCAAAGCAGAAGTTCAAAATGTGCCGAAACCCGGGATCGAACCAGGGACCTTTAGATCTTCAGTCTAACGCTCTCCCAACTGAGCTATTTCGGCCTGCCAGCAGCTATAGTATTCAGCCTCTTTTTTTGAACAATCCCAGAACAGAGATGCAGAACCTGGATTTTCAATCTGAGGTTAGAGCTGTGTTTTAATGTGTCCTGCATTGTTCAGCAGCTAACTGGTGAAATGGGTGAGTAGCGTTTTTGGGATAAATGTTAGGTCGTTTTTCTTTTAAAACTCTAAGTGGACCAGCACTGTATTACACAGACGTATGTCGCCTGAGTAGGTAAGCTATGTCATCTCAATACTGACAACTTTGTTCAAGGAGAAGTGAAAGCTGATGCAGACAAGAGTTTGCTTTGAAAAAAGTATAAAATGGGATAAATTCGTCATCAAAGCTGATGGCAAGAGAGGTGGAAGCAAGTTTAGAAGGAGGACAGAAAGACAACTTTTTGTTGAAGTTATCATGTTGTTGATCAGTTGATAAAATATTTTGAGAAATAAAGAAAAAAAAACCTAGAGCTGATTTCAAGAAATATTTTGCAAGAATGTAGGATCCCCTCGCACTGTGCTGAAAGTCAGGATTGAATCAGGTACCTTAAGCTCTTCAGTCTAACGATCTCCCAACTGAGATATTTCAGCCAACAAGTCCCTGTGGCCTCCTGATGTATTATTAATAATTGTAGACGATACATACAGAACCTGGTCATTCTATTTTCGTTTATAGTTATGTGTTAAAGTGTCCAGTATCATTCAGCAGGTAACTTGGTCTGATGAGTGAATATCCTTTTTAGGGGACAATGTAGGTAGAATTTTTTTTCTAAACTCTGAATTGACTTATACTCTGAAACACAGACCTATATGGCCAGGGTGTACAAGCTATGTCATCTGACTACTGACAGTTTTGTATAAGGGGAATTGGAGGCTGATGCAGACAAAGCTTTACTTTAAAATAAAGCAAGAAGTTTCAAATAAATGAGGCATAGTTGAATACAAGAGAGGTGGAAGCAAGTTTGAAAGGAAGACAGAAAGTAAATAATATGTTGAATTGATTGTGTTGTTGATCAGATTGATAAAAGGTTTTGATAAAGAAGAGCGTTGATTTAACTCCAAACAGCTTTTGTGACATGAAAAGCAGAAGTTGAAATTGTGCCGAAACCCGGGATTGAACCAGGGACCTTTAGATCTTCAGTCTAACGCTCTCCCAACTGAGCTATTTCGGCCTGCTGGTAGTTTGGGTCTTCATCCTTTCTTTTAAACTTCCCAAGAAAATAGATGCTCATCCTCATGCTAGAGCTATGTTTTAAGATGTCCTGTATCATTCATCAGTTAACAGGTGCAATAGGTAAATAGCATTTTTCGGATCCAGGTTAGGTAGCTTTTTTTTTTACTCTGAATGGACTAGCACCATATTACACAGAGGTATTTGGCCTGAGTAGGTAAGCTATGTCATCTGAATACTGAAATCTGTGTTCAAGGAGAAGTGGAAGCTGATGCAGACAAGAGTTTACTTTACAAAAAAGCATGAAATAGGAAACATTTGTAGTCGAAGCTGAATGCAAGAGAGGTGGAAGCAAATTTAGAAGGAGGACAGAAAGACAATTCTATGTTGAATTGATCCTGTTGTCGATCAGTTGATCAAATATTTTGATAAATAAAGAAAGAAAAACTTGAGCTGATACCAAGAAATATTTTGTGAGAAGCAAGAAACCTCTCAGACTTTTCCGAAACCCAGCATTGAACAAGGGACTTTTAGATTTTCAATCTAACACTCTCCCAACTCAGCTATTTCATCCAGCTGGCCATTTTGGCTTTCTGTTGTATTTTTGATAATTATTAAAGATAAATGCAGACCCTGGTCATTCTATCTGCATGTGCAGTTATGTGTTAAATTGTCCAATATTATTCAGCAGCTAAATTGGTCTGATGGGTGAATTTCCTTTTTAGGAGCCAAGTTAGTTAGAAGATGTTTGTAAACTATGAATGGACTTATACTCAGACACACAGACCTATATGGCGAGGGTAGGCAAACTAGGTCATCTGACTACTAACAGTTTTGTATAAGGGGAACTCGAGGCTGATGTAGGCAAAGCTTTACTTTCAATTAAAGGAAGAATTGGCAAATAAAGCAGGTAAAGTTGAATACAAGAGAGGTGGAAGCAAGTTTGACAGAAAGACAGAATGTAAAAAATATGTTGAAATGGTTGTCTTATCGATCAGCTTGATAAAAGGTTTTGATCATTATAAACAACGTCAATATGAGTTGACTCCAAATAGCATTTGTGGCATGCAAAGCAGAAGTTCAAAATGTGCCTAAACCCGGGATTGAACCAGGGACCTTTAGATCTTCAGTCTAACACTCTCCCAACTGAGATATTTCGGCCTGCCAGCAGCTATAGTATTCAGCCTCTTTTTTTGAACAATCCCAGAACAGAGATGCAGAACCTGGATTTTCAATCTGAGGTTAGAGCTGTGTTTTAATGTGTCCTGCATTGTTCAGCAGCTAACTGGTGAAATGGGTGAGTAGCGTTTTTGGGATAAATGTTAGGTCGTTTTTCTTTTAAAACTCTGAGTGGACCAGCACTGTATTACACAGACGTATGTCGCCTGAGTAGGTAAGCTATATCATCTCAATACTGACAACTTTGTTCAAGGAGAAGTGAAAGCTGATGCAGACAAGAGTTTACTTTGAAAAAAGTATAAAATGGGATAAATTCGTCATCAAAGTTGATGGCAAGAGAGGTGGAAGCAAGTTTAGAAGGAGGACAGAAAGACAACTTTTTGTTGAAGTTATCATGTTGTTGATCAGTTGATAAAATATTTTGAGAAATAAAGAAAAAAAAACTAGAGCTGATTTCAAGAAATATTTTGCAAGAATGTAGGATCCCCTCGCACTGTGCTGAAAGTCAGGATTGAATCAGGTACCTTAAGCTCTTCAGTCTAACGATCTCCCAACTGAGATATTTCAGCCAACAAGTCCCTGTGGCCTCCTGATGTATTATTAATAATTGTAGACGATACATACAGAACCTGGTCATTCTATTTTTGTTTATAGTTATGTGTTAAAGTGTCCAGTATCATTCAGCAGGTAACTTGGTCTGATGAGTGAATATCCTTTTTAGGGGACAAGGTAGGTAGAATTTTTTTTTCTAAACTCTGAATTGACTTATACTCTGAAACACAGACCTATATGGCCAGGGTGTACAAGCTATGTCATCTGACTACTGACAGTTTTGTATAAGGGGAATTGGAGGCTGATGCAGGCAAAGCTTTACTTTAAAATAAAGCAAGAAGTTGCAAATAAATGAGGCATAGTTGAATACAAGAGAGGTGGAAGCAAGTTTGAAAGGAAGACAGAAAGTAAATAATATGTTGAATTGATTGTGTTGTTGATCAGATTGATAAAAGGTTTTGATAAAGAAGAGCGTTGATTTAACTCCAAACAGCTTTTGTGACATGAAAAGCAGAAGTTGAAATTGTGCCGAAACCCGGGATTGAACCAGGGACCTTTAGATCTTCAGTCTAACGCTCTCCCAACTGAGCTATTTCGGCCTGCTGGTAGATTGGGTCTTCATCCTTTCTTTTAAACTTCCCAAGAAAATAGATGCTCAACCTCATGCTAGAGCTATGTTTTAAGATGTCCTGTATCATTCACCAGTTAACGGGTGCAATAGGTAAATAGCATTTTTCGGATCCAGGTTAGGTAGCTTTTGTTTTTTACTCTGAATGGACTAGCACCATATTACACAGAGGTATTTGGCCTGAGTAGGTAAGCTATGTCATCTGAATACTGAAATCTGTGTTCAAGGAGAAGTGGAAGCTGATGCAGACAAGAGTTTACTTTACAAAAAAGCATGAAATAGGAAACATTTGTAGTCGAAGCTGAATGCAAGAGAGGTGGAAGCAAATTTAGAAGGAGGACAGAAAGACAATTCTATGTTGAATTGATCATGTTGTCGATCAGTTGATCAAATATTTTGATAAATAAAGAAAGAAAAACTTGAGCTGATACCAAGAAATATTTTGTGAGAAGCAAGAAACCTCTCAGACTTTTCCGAAACCCAGCATTGAACAAGGGACTTTTAGATTTTCAATCTAACACTCTCCCAACTCAGCTATTTCATCCAGCTGGCCATTTTGGCTTTCTGTTGTATTTTTGATAATTGTTAAAGATAAATGCAGACCCTGGTCATTCTATCTGCATGTGCAGTTATGTGTTAAATTGTCCAATGTTATTCAGCAGCTAAATTGGTCTGATGGGTGAATTTCCTTTTTAGGAGCCAAGTTAGTTAGAAGATGTTTGTAAACTATGAATGGACTTATACTCAGACACACAGACCTATGTGGCGAGGGTAGGCAAACTAGGTCATCTGACTACTAACAGTTTTGTATAAGGGGAACTCGAGGCTGATGCAGGCAAAGCTTTACTTTCAATTAAAGGAAGAATTGGCAAATAAAGCAGGTAAATTTGAATACAAGAGAGGTGGAAGCAAGTTTGACAGAAAGACAGAATGTAAAAAATATGTTGAAATGGTTGTCTTTTCGATCAGCTTGATAAAAGGTTTTGATCATTATAAACAACGTCAATATGAGTTGACTCCAAATAGCATTTGTGGCATGCAAAGCATAAGTTCAAAATGTGCCTAAACCCGGGATTGAACCAGGGACCTTTAGATCTTCAGTCTACTGCTCTCCCAACTGAGCTATTTCATCCAGCTGGCAATTTTGGCTTTCTGTTGTATTTTTTATAATTGTTAAAGATAAATGCAGAACCTGGTCACTCTATCTGCATGTGCAGTTATGTGTTAAATTGTCCAGTATTATTCAGTAGCTAAATTGGTCTGATGGGTGAATTTCCTTTTTAGGAGCCAAGTTAGTTAGATGATGTTTGTAAACTATGAATGGACTTATACTCAGAAACACAGACCTATATGGCGAGGGTCGGCAAGCTAGGTCATCTGACTACTAACAGTTTTGTATAAGGGGAACTGGAGGCTGATGCAGGCAAAGCTTTACTTTCAATTAAAGGAAGAATTGGGAAATAAAGGAGGCAAAGTTGAATACAAGAGAGGTGGAAGCAAGTTTGAAAGAAAGACAGAAAGTAAATAATATGTTGAATTAATTGTATTGTCGATTATCTTGATAAAAGGTTTTGATCATTATAAACAAAGTCAATATGAGTTGACTCAAAATAGTCTTTGTGGCATGCAAAGCAGAAGTTCAAAATGTGCCGAAACCCGGGACCTTTAGATCTTCAGTCTAACACTCTCCCAACTGAGCTATTTCGGCCTGCCAGCAGCTATAGTATTCAGCCTCTTTTTTTGAACAATCCCAGAACAGAGATGCAGAACCTGGATTTTCAATCTGAGGTTAGAGCTGTGTTTTAATGTGTCCTGCATTGTTCAGCAGCTAACTGGTGAAATGGGTGAGTAGCGTTTTTGGGATAAATGTTAGGTCGTTTTTCTTTTAAAACTCTGAGTGGACCAGCACTGTATTACACAGACGTATGTCGCCTGAGTAGGTAAGCTATGTCATCTCAATACTGACAACTTTGTTCAAGGAGAAGTGAAAGCTGATGCAGACAAGAGTTTACTTTGAAAAAAGTATAAAATGGGATAAATTCGTCATCAAAGTTGATGGCAAGAGAGGTGGAAGCAAGTTTAGAAGGAGGACAGAAAGACAACTTTTTGTTGAAGTTATCATGTTGTTGATCAGTTGATAAAATATTTTGAGAAATAAAGAAAAAAAAACTAGAGCTGATTTCAAGAAATATTTTGCAAGAATGTAGGATCCCCTCGCACTGTGCTGAAAGTCAGGATTGAATCAGGTACCTTAAGCTCTTCAGTCTAACGATCTCCCAACTGAGATATTTCAGCCAACAAGTCCCTGTGGCCTCCTGATGTATTATTAATAATTGTAGACGATACATACAGAACCTGGTCATTCTATTTTTGTTTATAGTTATGTGTTAAAGTGTCCAGTATCATTCAGCAGGTAACTTGGTCTGATGAGTGAATATCCTTTTTAGGGGACAAGGTAGGTAGAATTTTTTTTTCTAAACTCTGAATTGACTTATACTCTGAAACACAGACCTATATGGCCAGGGTGTACAAGCTATGTCATCTGACTACTGACAGTTTTGTATAAGGGGAATTGGAGGCTGATGCAGGCAAAGCTTTACTTTAAAATAAAGCAAGAAGTTGCAAATAAATGAGGCATAGTTGAATACAAGAGAGGTGGAAGCAAGTTTGAAAGGAAGACAGAAAGTAAATAATATGTTGAATTGATTGTGTTGTTGATCAGATTGATAAAAGGTTTTGATAAAGAAGAGCGTTGATTTAACTCCAAACAGCTTTTGTGACATGAAAAGCAGAAGTTGAAATTGTGCCGAAACCCGGGATTGAACCAGGGACCTTTAGATCTTCAGTCTAACGCTCTCCCAACTGAGCTATTTCGGCCTGCTGGTAGATTGGGTCTTCATCCTTTCTTTTAAACTTCCCAAGAAAATAGATGCTCAACCTCATGCTAGAGCTATGTTTTAAGATGTCCTGTATCATTCACCAGTTAACGGGTGCAATAGGTAAATAGCATTTTTCGGATCCAGGTTAGGTAGCTTTTGTTTTTTACTCTGAATGGACTAGCACCATATTACACAGAGGTATTTGGCCTGAGTAGGTAAGCTATGTCATCTGAATACTGAAATCTGTGTTCAAGGAGAAGTGGAAGCTGATGCAGACAAGAGTTTACTTTACAAAAAAGCATGAAATAGGAAACATTTGTAGTCGAAGCTGAATGCAAGAGAGGTGGAAGCAAATTTAGAAGGAGGACAGAAAGACAATTCTATGTTGAATTGATCATGTTGTCGATCAGTTGATCAAATATTTTGATAAATAAAGAAAGAAAAACTTGAGCTGATACCAAGAAATATTTTGTGAGAAGCAAGAAACCTCTCAGACTTTTCCGAAACCCAGCATTGAACAAGGGACTTTTAGATTTTCAATCTAACACTCTCCCAACTCAGCTATTTCATCCAGCTGGCCATTTTGGCTTTCTGTTGTATTTTTGATAATTGTTAAAGATAAATGCAGACCCTGGTCATTCTATCTGCATGTGCAGTTATGTGTTAAATTGTCCAATGTTATTCAGCAGCTAAATTGGTCTGATGGGTGAATTTCCTTTTTAGGAGCCAAGTTAGTTAGAAGATGTTTGTAAACTATGAATGGACTTATACTCAGACACACAGACCTATGTGGCGAGGGTAGGCAAACTAGGTCATCTGACTACTAACAGTTTTGTATAAGGGGAACTCGAGGCTGATGCAGGCAAAGCTTTACTTTCAATTAAAGGAAGAATTGGCAAATAAAGCAGGTAAATTTGAATACAAGAGAGGTGGAAGCAAGTTTGACAGAAAGACAGAATGTAAAAAATATGTTGAAATGGTTGTCTTTTCGATCAGCTTGATAAAAGGTTTTGATCATTATAAACAACGTCAATATGAGTTGACTCCAAATAGCATTTGTGGCATGCAAAGCATAAGTTCAAAATGTGCCTAAACCCGGGATTGAACCAGGGACCTTTAGATCTTCAGTCTACTGCTCTCCCAACTGAGCTATTTCATCCAGCTGGCAATTTTGGCTTTCTGTTGTATTTTTTATAATTGTTAAAGATAAATGCAGAACCTGGTCACTCTATCTGCATGTGCAGTTATGTGTTAAATTGTCCAGTATTATTCAGTAGCTAAATTGGTCTGATGGGTGAATTTCCTTTTTAGGAGCCAAGTTAGTTAGATGATGTTTGTAAACTATGAATGGACTTATACTCAGAAACACAGACCTATATGGCGAGGGTCGGCAAGCTAGGTCATCTGACTACTAACAGTTTTGTATAAGGGGAACTGGAGGCTGATGCAGGCAAAGCTTTACTTTCAATTAAAGGAAGAATTGGGAAATAAAGGAGGCAAAGTTGAATACAAGAGAGGTGGAAGCAAGTTTGAAAGAAAGACAGAAAGTAAATAATATGTTGAATTAATTGTATTGTCGATTATCTTGATAAAAGGTTTTGATCATTATAAACAAAGTCAATATGAGTTGACTCAAAATAGTCTTTGTGGCATGCAAAGCAGAAGTTCAAAATGTGCCGAAACCCGGGACCTTTAGATCTTCAGTCTAACACTCTCCCAACTGAGCTATTTCGGCCTGCCAGCAGCTATAGTATTCAGCCTCTTTTTTTGAACAATCCCAGAACAGAGATGCAGAACCTGGATTTTCAATCTGAGGTTAGAGCTGTGTTTTAATGTGTCCTGCATTGTTCAGCAGCTAACTGGTGAAATGGGTGAGTAGCGTTTTTGGGATAAATGTTAGGTCGTTTTTCTTTTAAAACTCTGAGTGGACCAGCACTGTATTACACAGACGTATGTCGCCTGAGTAGGTAAGCTATGTCATCTCAATACTGACAACTTTGTTCAAGGAGAAGTGAAAGCTGATGCAGACAAGAGTTTACTTTGAAAAAAGTATAAAATGGGATAAATTCGTCATCAAAGTTGATGGCAAGAGAGGTGGAAGCAAGTTTAGAAGGAGGACAGAAAGACAACTTTTTGTTGAAGTTATCATGTTGTTGATCAGTTGATAAAATATTTTGAGAAATAAAGAAAAAAAAACTAGAGCTGATTTCAAGAAATATTTTGCAAGAATGTAGGATCCCCTCGCACTGTGCTGAAAGTCAGGATTGAATCAGGTACCTTAAGCTCTTCAGTCTAACGATCTCCCAACTGAGATATTTCAGCCAACAAGTCCCTGTGGCCTCCTGATGTATTATTAATAATTGTAGACGATACATACAGAACCTGGTCATTCTATTTTCGTTTATAGTTATGTGTTAAAGTGTCCAGTATCATTCAGCAGGTAACTTGGTCTGATGAGTGAATATCCTTTTTAGGGGACAAGGTAGGTAGAATTTTTTTTTCTAAACTCTGAATTGACTTATACTCTGAAACACAGACCTATATGGCCAGGGTGTACAAGCTATGTCATCTGACTACTGACAGTTTTGTATAAGGGGAATTGGAGGCTGATGCAGGCAAAGCTTTACTTTAAAATAAAGCAAGAAGTTGCAAATAAATGAGGCATAGTTGAATACAAGAGAGGTGGAAGCAAGTTTGAAAGGAAGACAGAAAGTAAATAATATGTTGAATTGATTGTGTTGTTGATCAGATTGATAAAAGGTTTTGATAAAGAAGAGCGTTGATTTAACTCCAAACAGCTTTTGTGACATGAAAAGCAGAAGTTGAAATTGTGCCGAAAACCGGGATTGAACCAGGGACCTTTAGATCTTCAGTCTAACGCTCTCCCAACTGATCTATTTCGGCCTGCTGGTAGTTTGGGTCTTCATCCTTTCTTTTAAACTTCCCAAGAAAATAGATGCTCAACCTCATGCTAGAGCTATGTTTTAAGATGTCCTGTATCATTCATCACTTAACGGGTGCAATAGGTAAATAGCATTTTTCGGATCCAGGTTAGGTAGCTTTTGTTTTTTACTCTGAATGGACTAGCACCATATTACACAGAGGTATTTGGCCTGAGTAGGTAAGCTATGTCATCTGAATACTGAAATCTGTGTTCAAGGAGAAGTGGAAGCTGATGCAGACAAGAGTTTACTTTACAAAAAAGCATGAAATAGGAAACATTTGTAGTCGAAGCTGAATGCAAGAGAGGTGGAAGCAAATTTAGAAGGAGGACAGAAAGACAATTCTATGTTGAATTGATCATGTTGTCGATCAGTTGATCAAATATTTTGATAAATAAAGAAAGAAAAACTTGAGCTGATACCAAGAAATATTTTGTGAGAAGCAAGAAACCTCTCAGACTTTTCCGAAACCCAGCATTGAACAAGGGACTTTTAGATTTTCAATCTAACACTCTCCCAACTGAGCTATTTCATCCAGCTGGCCATTTTGGCTTTCTGTTGTATTTTTGATAATTGTTAAAGATAAATGCAGACCCTGGTCATTCTATCTGCATGTGCAGTTATGTGTTAAATTGTACAATATTATTCAGCAGCTAAATTGGTCTGATGGGTGAATTTCCTTTTTAGGAGCCAAGTTAGTTAGAAGATGTTTGTAAACTATGAATGGACTTATACTCAGACACACAGACCTATATGGCGAGGGTAGGCAAACTAGGTCATCTGACTACTAACAGTTTTGTATAAGGGGAACTCGAGGCTGATGCAGGCAAAGCTTTACTTTCAATTAAAGGAAGAATTGGCAAATAAAGCAGGTAAAGTTGAATACAAGAGAGGTGGAAGCAAGTTTGACAGAAAGACAGAATGTAAAAAATATGTTGAAATGGTTGTCTTATCGATCAGCTTGATAAAAGGTTTTGATCATTATAAACAACGTCAATATGAGTTGACTCCAAATAGCATTTGTGGCATGCAAAGCAGAAGTTCAAAATGTGCCTAAACCCGGGATTGAACCAGGGACCTTTAGATCTTCAGTCTACTGCTCTCCCAACTGAGCTATTTCATCCAGCTGGCAATTTTGGCTTTCTGTTGTATTTTTTATAATTGTTAAAGAAAAATGCAGAACCTGGTCACTCTATCTGCATGTGCAGTTATGTGTTAAATTGTCCAGTATTATTCAGTAGCTAAATTGGTCTGATGGGTGAATTTCCTTTTTAGGAGCCAAGTTAGTTAGATGATGTTTGTAAACTATGAATGGACTTATACTCAGAAACACAGACCTATATGGCGAGGGTCGGCAAGCTAGGTCATCTGACTACTAACAGTTTTGTATAAGGGGAACTGGAGGCTGATGCAGGCAAAGCTTTACTTTCAATTAAAGGAAGAATTGGGAAATAAAGGAGGCAAAGTTGAATACAAGAGAGGTGGAAGCAAGTTTGAAAGAAAGACAGAAAGTAAATAATATGTTGAATTAATTGTATTGTCGATTATCTTGATAAAAGGTTTTGATCATTATAAACAAAGTCAATATGAGTTGATTCAAAATAGTCTTTGTGGCATGCAAAGCAGAAGTTCAAAATGTGCCGAAACCCGGGATCGAACCAGGGACCTTTAGATCTTCAGTCTAACGCTCTCCCAACTGAGCTATTTCGGCCTGCCAGCAGCTATAGTATTCAGCCTCTTTTTTTGAACAATCCCAGAACAGAGATGCAGAACCTGGATTTTCAATCTGAGGTTAGAGCTGTGTTTTAATGTGTCCTGCATTGTTCAGCAGCTAACTGGTGAAAGGGTGAGTAGCGTTTTTGGGATAAATGTTAGGTCGTTTTTCTTTTAAAACTCTAAGTGGACCAGCACTGTATTACACAGACGTATGTCGCCTGAGTAGGTAAGCTATGTCATCTCAATACTGACAACTTTGTTCAAGGAGAAGTGAAAGCTGATGCAGACAAGAGTTTACTTTGAAAAAAGTATAAAATGGGATAAATTCGTCATCAAAGTTGATGGCAAGAGAGGTGGAAGCAAGTTTAGAAGGAGGACAGAAAGACAAATTTTTGTTGAAGTTATCATGTTGTTGATCAGTTGATAAAATATTTTGAGAAATAAAAAAAAAAAACTAGAGCTGATTTCAAGAAATATTTTGCAAGAATGTAGGATCCCCTCGCACTGTGCTGAAAGTCAGGATTGAATCAGGTACCTTAAGCTCTTCAGTCTAACGATCTCCCAACTGAGATATTTCAGCCAACAAGTCCCTGTGGCCTCCTGATGTATTATTAATAATTGTAGACGATACATACAGAACCTGGTCATTCTATTTTCGTTTATAGTTATGTGTTAAAGTGTCCAGTATCATTCAGCAGGTAACTTGGTCTGATGAGTGAATATCCTTTTTAGGGGACAAGGTAGGTAGAATTTTTTTTTCTAAACTCTGAATTGACTTATACTCTGAAACACAGACCTATATGGCCAGGGTGTACAAGCTATGTCATCTGACTACTGACAGTTTTGTATAAGGGGAACTGGAGGCTGATGCAGGCAAAGCTTTACTTTAAAATAAAGCAAGAAGTTGCAAATAAATGAGGCATAGTTGAATACAAGAGAGGTGGAAGCAAGTTTGAAAGGAAGACAGAAAGTAAATAATATGTTGAATTGATTGTGTTGTTGATCAGATTGATAAAAGGTTTTGATAAAGAAGAGCGTTGATTTAACTCCAAACAGCTTTTGTGACATGAAAAGCAGAAGTTGAAATTGTGCCGAAACCCGGGATTGAACCAGGGACCTTTAGATCTTCAGTCTAACGCTCTCCCAACTGATCTATTTCGGCCTGCTGGTAGTTTGGGGCTTCATCCTTTTTTTTTAAACTTCACAAGAAAATAGATGCTCAACCTCATGCTAGAGCTATGTTTTAAGATGTCCTGTATCATTCACCAGTTAACGGGTGCAATAGGTAAATAGCATTTTTCGGATCCAGGTTAGGTAGCTTTTGTTTTTTACTCTGAATGGACTAGCACCATATTACACAGAGGTATTTGGCCTGAGTAGGTAAGCTATGTCATCTGAATACTGAAATCTGTGTTCAAGGAGAAGTGGAAGCTGATGCAGACAAGAGTTTACTTTACAAAAAAGCATGAAATAGGAAACATTTGTAGTCGAAGCTGAATGCAAGAGAGGTGGAAGCAAATTTAGAAGGAGGACAGAAAGACAATTCTATGTTGAATTGATCATGTTGTCGATCAGTTGATCAAATATTTTGATAAATAAAGAAAGAAAAACTTGAGCTGATACCAAGAAATATTTTGTGAGAAGCAAGAAACCTCTCAGACTTTTCCGAAACCCAGCATTGAACAAGGGACTTTTAGATTTTCAATCTAACACTCTCCCAACTCAGCTATTTCATCCAGCTGGCCATTTTGGCTTTCTGTTGTATTTTTGATAATTGTTAAAGATAAATGCAGACCCTGGTCATTCTATCTGCATGTGCAGTTATGTGTTAAATTGTCCAATGTTATTCAGCAGCTAAATTGGTCTGATGGGTGAATTTCCTTTTTAGGAGCCAAGTTAGTTAGAAGATGTTTGTAAACTATGAATGGACTTATACTCAGACACACAGACCTATGTGGCGAGGGTAGGCAAACTAGGTCATCTGACTACTAACAGTTTTGTATAAGGGGAACTCGAGGCTGATGCAGGCAAAGCTTTACTTTCAATTAAAGGAAGAATTGGCAAATAAAGCAGGTAAATTTGAATACAAGAGAGGTGGAAGCAAGTTTGAAAGAAAGACAGAAAGTAAATAATATGTTGAATTAATTGTATTGTCGATTATCTTGATAAAAGGTTTTGATCATTATAAACAAAGTCAATATGAGTTGACTCAAAATAGTCTTTGTGGCATGCAAAGCAGAAGTTCAAAATGTGCCGAAACCCGGGATCGAACCAGGGACCTTTAGATCTTCAGTCTAACACTCTCCCAACTGAGCTATTTCGGCCTGCCAGCAGCTATAGTATTCAGCCTCTTTTTTTGAACAATCCCAGAACAGAGATGCAGAACCTGGATTTTCAATCTGAGGTTAGAGCTGTGTTTTAATGTGTCCTGCATTGTTCAGCAGCTAACTGGTGAAATGGGTGAGTAGCGTTTTTGGGATAAATGTTAGGTCGTTTTTCTTTTAAAACTCTGAGTGGACCAGCACTGTATTACACAGACGTATGTCGCCTGAGTAGGTAAGCTATGTCATCTCAATACTGACAACTTTGTTCAAGGAGAAGTGAAAGCTGATGCAGACAAGAGTTTACTTTGAAAAAAGTATAAAATGGGATAAATTCGTCATCAAAGTTGATGGCAAGAGAGGTGGAAGCAAGTTTAGAAGGAGGACAGAAAGACAACTTTTTGTTGAAGTTATCATGTTGTTGATCAGTTGATAAAATATTTTGAGAAATAATGAAAAAAAAACTAGAGCTGATTTCAAGAAATATTTTGCAAGAATGTAGGATCCCCTCGCACTGTGCTGAAAGTCAGGATTGAATCAGGTACCTTAAGCTCTTCAGTCTAACGATCTCCCAACTGAGATATTTCAGCCAACAAGTCCCTGTGGCCTCCTGATGTATTATTAATAATTGTAGACGATACATACAGAACCTGGTCATTCTATTTTCGTTGATAGTTATGTGTTAAAGTGTCCAGTATCATTCAGCAGGTAACTTGGTCTGATGAGTGAATATCCTTTTTAGGGGACAAGGTAGGTAGAATTTTTTTTTCTAAACTCTGAATTGACTTATACTCTGAAACACAGACCTATATGGCCAGGGTGTACAAGCTATGTCATCTGACTACTGACAGTTTTGTATAATGGGAATTGGAGGCTGATGCAGGCAAAGCTTTACTTTAAAATAAAGCAAGAAGTTGCAAATAAATGAGGAGTAGTTGAATACAAGAGAGGTGGAAGCAAGTTTGAAAGGAAGACAGAAAGTAAATAATATGTTGAATTGATTGGAGTTAAATCAACGCTCTTCTTTATCAAAACCTTTTATCAATCTGATCAACAACACAAACAGCTTTTGTGACATGAAAGGCAGAAGTTGAAATTGTGCCGAAACCCGGGATTGAACCAGGGACCTTTAGATCTTCAGTCTAACGCTCTCCCAACTGAGCTATTTCGGCCTGCTGGTAGTTTGGGTCTTCATCCTTTCTTTTAAACTTCCCAAGAAAATAGATGCTCAACCTCATGCTAGAGCTATGTTTTAAGATGTCCTGTATCATTCATCACTTAACGGGTGCAATAGGTAAATAGCATTTTTCGGATCCAGGTTAGGTAGCTTTTTTTTTTACTCTGAATGGACTAGCACTATATTACACAGAGGTATTTGGCCTGAGTAGGTAAGCTATGTCATCTGAATACTGAAATCTGTGTTCAAGGAGAAGTGGAAGCTGATGCAGACAAGAGTTTACTTTACAAAAAAGCATGAAATAGGAAACATTTGTAGTCGAAGCTGAATGCAAGAGAGGTGGAAGCAAATTTAGAAGGAGGACAGAAAGACAATTCTATGTTGAATTGATCATGTTGTCGATCAGTTGATCAAATATTTTGATAAATAAAGAAAGAAAAACTTGAGCTGATACCAAGAAATATTTTGTGAGAAGCAAGAAACCTCTCAGACTTTTCCGAAACCCAGCATTGAACAAGGGACTTTTAGATTTTCAATCTAACACTCTCCCAACTGAGCTATTTCATCCAGCTGGCCATTTTGGCTTTCTGTTGTATTTTTGATAATTGTTAAAGATAAATGCAGACCCTGGTCATTCTATCTGCATGTGCAGTTATGTGTTAAATTGTCCAATGTTATTCAGCAGCTAAATTGGTCTGATGGGTGAATTTCCTTTTTAGGAGCCAAGTTAGTTAGAAGATGTTTGTAAACTATGAATGGACTTATACTCAGACACACAGACCTATGTGGCGAGGGTAGGCAAACTAGGTCATCTGACTACTAACAGTTTTGTATAAGGGGAACTCGAGGCTGATGCAGGCAAAGCTTTACTTTCAATTAAAGGAAGAATTGGCAAATAAAGCAGGTAAAGTTGAATACAAGAGAGGTGGAAGCAAGTTTGACAGAAAGACAGAATGTAAAAAATATGTTGAAATGGTTGTCTTTTCGATCAGCTTGACAAAAGGTTTTGATCATTATAAACAACGTCAATATGAGTTGACTCCAAATAGCATTTGTGGCATGCAAAGCATAAGTTCAAAATGTGCCTAAACCCGGGATTGAACCAGGGACCTTTAGATCTTCAGTCTACTGCTCTCCCAACTGAGCTATTTCATCCAGCTGGCAATTTTGGCTTTCTGTTGTATTTTTTATAATTGTTAAAGATAAATGCAGAACCTGGTCACTCTATCTGCATGTGCAGTTATGTGTTAAATTGTCCAGTATTATTCAGTAGCTAAATTGGTCTGATGGGTGAATTTCCTTTTTAGGAGCCAAGTTAGTTAGATGATGTTTGTAAACTATGAATGGACTTATACTCAGAAACACAGACCTATATGGCGAGGGTCGGCAAGCTAGGTCATCTGACTACTAACAGTTTTGTATAAGGGGAACTGGAGGCTGTTGCAGGCAAAGCTTTACTTTCAATTAAAGGAAGAATTGGGAAATAAAGGAGGCAAAGTTGAATACAAGAGAGGTGGAAGCAAGTTTGAAAGAAAGACAGAAAGTAAATAATATGTTGAATTAATTGTATTGTCGATTATCTTGATAAAAGGTTTTGATCATTATAAACAAAGTCAATATGAGTTGACTCAAAATAGTCTTTGTGGCATGCAAAGCAGAAGTTCAAAATGTGCCGAAACCCGGGATCGAACCAGGGACCTTTAGATCTTCAGTCTAACGCTCTCCCAACTGAGCTATTTCGGCCTGCCAGCAGCTATAGTATTCAGCCTCTTTTTTTGAACAATCCCAGAACAGAGATGCAGAACCTGGATTTTCAATCTGAGGTTAGAGCTGTGTTTTAATGTGTCCTGCATTGTTCAGCAGCTAACTGGTGAAATGGGTGAGTAGCGTTTTTGGGATAAATGTTAGGTCGTTTTTCTTTTAAAACTCTAAGTGGACCAGCACTGTATTACACAGACGTATGTCGCCTGAGTAGGTAAGCTATGTCATCTCAATACTGACAACTTTGTTCAAGGAGAAGTGAAAGCTGATGCAGACAAGAGTTTGCTTTGAAAAAAGTATAAAATGGGATAAATTCGTCATCAAAGCTGATGGCAAGAGAGGTGGAAGCAAGTTTAGAAGGAGGACAGAAAGACAACTTTTTGTTGAAGTTATCATGTTGTTGATCAGTTGATAAAATATTTTGAGAAATAAAGAAAAAAAAACCTAGAGCTGATTTCAAGAAATATTTTGCAAGAATGTAGGATCCCCTCGCACTGTGCTGAAAGTCAGGATTGAATCAGGTACCTTAAGCTCTTCAGTCTAACGATCTCCCAACTGAGATATTTCAGCCAACAAGTCCCTGTGGCCTCCTGATGTATTATTAATAATTGTAGACGATACATACAGAACCTGGTCATTCTATTTTCGTTTATAGTTATGTGTTAAAGTGTCCAGTATCATTCAGCAGGTAACTTGGTCTGATGAGTGAATATCCTTTTTAGGGGACAATGTAGGTAGAATTTTTTTTCTAAACTCTGAATTGACTTATACTCTGAAACACAGACCTATATGGCCAGGGTGTACAAGCTATGTCATCTGACTACTGACAGTTTTGTATAAGGGGAATTGGAGGCTGATGCAGACAAAGCTTTACTTTAAAATAAAGCAAGAAGTTTCAAATAAATGAGGCATAGTTGAATACAAGAGAGGTGGAAGCAAGTTTGAAAGGAAGACAGAAAGTAAATAATATGTTGAATTGATTGTGTTGTTGATCAGATTGATAAAAGGTTTTGATAAAGAAGAGCGTTGATTTAACTCCAAACAGCTTTTGTGACATGAAAAGCAGAAGTTGAAATTGTGCCGAAACCCGGGATTGAACCAGGGACCTTTAGATCTTCAGTCTAACGCTCTCCCAACTGAGCTATTTCGGCCTGCTGGTAGTTTGGGTCTTCATCCTTTCTTTTAAACTTCCCAAGAAAATAGATGCTCATCCTCATGCTAGAGCTATGTTTTAAGATGTCCTGTATCATTCATCAGTTAACAGGTGCAATAGGTAAATAGCATTTTTCGGATCCAGGTTAGGTAGCTTTTTTTTTTACTCTGAATGGACTAGCACCATATTACACAGAGGTATTTGGCCTGAGTAGGTAAGCTATGTCATCTGAATACTGAAATCTGTGTTCAAGGAGAAGTGGAAGCTGATGCAGACAAGAGTTTACTTTACAAAAAAGCATGAAATAGGAAACATTTGTAGTCGAAGCTGAATGCAAGAGAGGTGGAAGCAAATTTAGAAGGAGGACAGAAAGACAATTCTATGTTGAATTGATCCTGTTGTCGATCAGTTGATCAAATATTTTGATAAATAAAGAAAGAAAAACTTGAGCTGATACCAAGAAATATTTTGTGAGAAGCAAGAAACCTCTCAGACTTTTCCGAAACCCAGCATTGAACAAGGGACTTTTAGATTTTCAATCTAACACTCTCCCAACTCAGCTATTTCATCCAGCTGGCCATTTTGGCTTTCTGTTGTATTTTTGATAATTATTAAAGATAAATGCAGACCCTGGTCATTCTATCTGCATGTGCAGTTATGTGTTAAATTGTCCAATATTATTCAGCAGCTAAATTGGTCTGATGGGTGAATTTCCTTTTTAGGAGCCAAGTTAGTTAGAAGATGTTTGTAAACTATGAATGGACTTATACTCAGACACACAGACCTATATGGCGAGGGTAGGCAAACTAGGTCATCTGACTACTAACAGTTTTGTATAAGGGGAACTCGAGGCTGATGTAGGCAAAGCTTTACTTTCAATTAAAGGAAGAATTGGCAAATAAAGCAGGTAAAGTTGAATACAAGAGAGGTGGAAGCAAGTTTGACAGAAAGACAGAATGTAAAAAATATGTTGAAATGGTTGTCTTATCGATCAGCTTGATAAAAGGTTTTGATCATTATAAACAACGTCAATATGAGTTGACTCCAAATAGCATTTGTGGCATGCAAAGCAGAAGTTCAAAATGTGCCTAAACCCGGGATTGAACCAGGGACCTTTAGATCTTCAGTCTAACACTCTCCCAACTGAGATATTTCGGCCTGCCAGCAGCTATAGTATTCAGCCTCTTTTTTTGAACAATCCCAGAACAGAGATGCAGAACCTGGATTTTCAATCTGAGGTTAGAGCTGTGTTTTAATGTGTCCTGCATTGTTCAGCAGCTAACTGGTGAAATGGGTGAGTAGCGTTTTTGGGATAAATGTTAGGTCGTTTTTCTTTTAAAACTCTGAGTGGACCAGCACTGTATTACACAGACGTATGTCGCCTGAGTAGGTAAGCTATATCATCTCAATACTGACAACTTTGTTCAAGGAGAAGTGAAAGCTGATGCAGACAAGAGTTTACTTTGAAAAAAGTATAAAATGGGATAAATTCGTCATCAAAGTTGATGGCAAGAGAGGTGGAAGCAAGTTTAGAAGGAGGACAGAAAGACAACTTTTTGTTGAAGTTATCATGTTGTTGATCAGTTGATAAAATATTTTGAGAAATAAAGAAAAAAAAACTAGAGCTGATTTCAAGAAATATTTTGCAAGAATGTAGGATCCCCTCGCACTGTGCTGAAAGTCAGGATTGAATCAGGTACCTTAAGCTCTTCAGTCTAACGATCTCCCAACTGAGATATTTCAGCCAACAAGTCCCTGTGGCCTCCTGATGTATTATTAATAATTGTAGACGATACATACAGAACCTGGTCATTCTATTTTTGTTTATAGTTATGTGTTAAAGTGTCCAGTATCATTCAGCAGGTAACTTGGTCTGATGAGTGAATATCCTTTTTAGGGGACAAGGTAGGTAGAATTTTTTTTTCTAAACTCTGAATTGACTTATACTCTGAAACACAGACCTATATGGCCAGGGTGTACAAGCTATGTCATCTGACTACTGACAGTTTTGTATAAGGGGAATTGGAGGCTGATGCAGGCAAAGCTTTACTTTAAAATAAAGCAAGAAGTTGCAAATAAATGAGGCATAGTTGAATACAAGAGAGGTGGAAGCAAGTTTGAAAGGAAGACAGAAAGTAAATAATATGTTGAATTGATTGTGTTGTTGATCAGATTGATAAAAGGTTTTGATAAAGAAGAGCGTTGATTTAACTCCAAACAGCTTTTGTGACATGAAAAGCAGAAGTTGAAATTGTGCCGAAACCCGGGATTGAACCAGGGACCTTTAGATCTTCAGTCTAACGCTCTCCCAACTGAGCTATTTCGGCCTGCTGGTAGATTGGGTCTTCATCCTTTCTTTTAAACTTCCCAAGAAAATAGATGCTCAACCTCATGCTAGAGCTATGTTTTAAGATGTCCTGTATCATTCACCAGTTAACGGGTGCAATAGGTAAATAGCATTTTTCGGATCCAGGTTAGGTAGCTTTTGTTTTTTACTCTGAATGGACTAGCACCATATTACACAGAGGTATTTGGCCTGAGTAGGTAAGCTATGTCATCTGAATACTGAAATCTGTGTTCAAGGAGAAGTGGAAGCTGATGCAGACAAGAGTTTACTTTACAAAAAAGCATGAAATAGGAAACATTTGTAGTCGAAGCTGAATGCAAGAGAGGTGGAAGCAAATTTAGAAGGAGGACAGAAAGACAATTCTATGTTGAATTGATCATGTTGTCGATCAGTTGATCAAATATTTTGATAAATAAAGAAAGAAAAACTTGAGCTGATACCAAGAAATATTTTGTGAGAAGCAAGAAACCTCTCAGACTTTTCCGAAACCCAGCATTGAACAAGGGACTTTTAGATTTTCAATCTAACACTCTCCCAACTCAGCTATTTCATCCAGCTGGCCATTTTGGCTTTCTGTTGTATTTTTGATAATTGTTAAAGATAAATGCAGACCCTGGTCATTCTATCTGCATGTGCAGTTATGTGTTAAATTGTCCAATGTTATTCAGCAGCTAAATTGGTCTGATGGGTGAATTTCCTTTTTAGGAGCCAAGTTAGTTAGAAGATGTTTGTAAACTATGAATGGACTTATACTCAGACACACAGACCTATGTGGCGAGGGTAGGCAAACTAGGTCATCTGACTACTAACAGTTTTGTATAAGGGGAACTCGAGGCTGATGCAGGCAAAGCTTTACTTTCAATTAAAGGAAGAATTGGCAAATAAAGCAGGTAAATTTGAATACAAGAGAGGTGGAAGCAAGTTTGACAGAAAGACAGAATGTAAAAAATATGTTGAAATGGTTGTCTTTTCGATCAGCTTGATAAAAGGTTTTGATCATTATAAACAACGTCAATATGAGTTGACTCCAAATAGCATTTGTGGCATGCAAAGCATAAGTTCAAAATGTGCCTAAACCCGGGATTGAACCAGGGACCTTTAGATCTTCAGTCTACTGCTCTCCCAACTGAGCTATTTCATCCAGCTGGCAATTTTGGCTTTCTGTTGTATTTTTTATAATTGTTAAAGATAAATGCAGAACCTGGTCACTCTATCTGCATGTGCAGTTATGTGTTAAATTGTCCAGTATTATTCAGTAGCTAAATTGGTCTGATGGGTGAATTTCCTTTTTAGGAGCCAAGTTAGTTAGATGATGTTTGTAAACTATGAATGGACTTATACTCAGAAACACAGACCTATATGGCGAGGGTCGGCAAGCTAGGTCATCTGACTACTAACAGTTTTGTATAAGGGGAACTGGAGGCTGATGCAGGCAAAGCTTTACTTTCAATTAAAGGAAGAATTGGGAAATAAAGGAGGCAAAGTTGAATACAAGAGAGGTGGAAGCAAGTTTGAAAGAAAGACAGAAAGTAAATAATATGTTGAATTAATTGTATTGTCGATTATCTTGATAAAAGGTTTTGATCATTATAAACAAAGTCAATATGAGTTGACTCAAAATAGTCTTTGTGGCATGCAAAGCAGAAGTTCAAAATGTGCCGAAACCCGGGACCTTTAGATCTTCAGTCTAACACTCTCCCAACTGAGCTATTTCGGCCTGCCAGCAGCTATAGTATTCAGCCTCTTTTTTTGAACAATCCCAGAACAGAGATGCAGAACCTGGATTTTCAATCTGAGGTTAGAGCTGTGTTTTAATGTGTCCTGCATTGTTCAGCAGCTAACTGGTGAAATGGGTGAGTAGCGTTTTTGGGATAAATGTTAGGTCGTTTTTCTTTTAAAACTCTGAGTGGACCAGCACTGTATTACACAGACGTATGTCGCCTGAGTAGGTAAGCTATGTCATCTCAATACTGACAACTTTGTTCAAGGAGAAGTGAAAGCTGATGCAGACAAGAGTTTACTTTGAAAAAAGTATAAAATGGGATAAATTCGTCATCAAAGTTGATGGCAAGAGAGGTGGAAGCAAGTTTAGAAGGAGGACAGAAAGACAACTTTTTGTTGAAGTTATCATGTTGTTGATCAGTTGATAAAATATTTTGAGAAATAAAGAAAAAAAAACTAGAGCTGATTTCAAGAAATATTTTGCAAGAATGTAGGATCCCCTCGCACTGTGCTGAAAGTCAGGATTGAATCAGGTACCTTAAGCTCTTCAGTCTAACGATCTCCCAACTGAGATATTTCAGCCAACAAGTCCCTGTGGCCTCCTGATGTATTATTAATAATTGTAGACGATACATACAGAACCTGGTCATTCTATTTTCGTTTATAGTTATGTGTTAAAGTGTCCAGTATCATTCAGCAGGTAACTTGGTCTGATGAGTGAATATCCTTTTTAGGGGACAAGGTAGGTAGAATTTTTTTTTCTAAACTCTGAATTGACTTATACTCTGAAACACAGACCTATATGGCCAGGGTGTACAAGCTATGTCATCTGACTACTGACAGTTTTGTATAAGGGGAATTGGAGGCTGATGCAGGCAAAGCTTTACTTTAAAATAAAGCAAGAAGTTGCAAATAAATGAGGCATAGTTGAATACAAGAGAGGTGGAAGCAAGTTTGAAAGGAAGACAGAAAGTAAATAATATGTTGAATTGATTGTGTTGTTGATCAGATTGATAAAAGGTTTTGATAAAGAAGAGCGTTGATTTAACTCCAAACAGCTTTTGTGACATGAAAAGCAGAAGTTGAAATTGTGCCGAAAACCGGGATTGAACCAGGGACCTTTAGATCTTCAGTCTAACGCTCTCCCAACTGATCTATTTCGGCCTGCTGGTAGTTTGGGGCTTCATCCTTTTTTTTTAAACTTCACAAGAAAATAGATGCTCAACCTCATGCTAGAGCTATGTTTTAAGATGTCCTGTATCATTCACCAGTTAACGGGTGCAATAGGTAAATAGCATTTTTCGGATCCAGGTTAGGTAGCTTTTGTTTTTTACTCTGAATGGACTAGCACCATATTACACAGAGGTATTTGGCCTGAGTAGGTAAGCTATGTCATCTGAATACTGAAATCTGTGTTCAAGGAGAAGTGGAAGCTGATGCAGACAAGAGTTTACTTTACAAAAAAGCATGAAATAGGAAACATTTGTAGTCGAAGCTGAATGCAAGAGAGGTGGAAGCAAATTTAGAAGGAGGACAGAAAGACAATTCTATGTTGAATTGATCATGTTGTCGATCAGTTGATCAAATATTTTGATAAATAAAGAAAGAAAAACTTGAGCTGATACCAAGAAATATTTTGTGAGAAGCAAGAAACCTCTCAGACTTTTCCGAAACCCAGCATTGAACAAGGGACTTTTAGATTTTCAATCTAACACTCTCCCAACTGAGCTATTTCATCCAGCTGGCCATTTTGGCTTTCTGTTGTATTTTTGATAATTGTTAAAGATAAATGCAGACCCTGGTCATTCTATCTGCATGTGCAGTTATGTGTTAAATTGTCCAATATTATTCAGCAGCTAAATTGGTCTGATGGGTGAATTTCCTTTTTAGGAGCCAAGTTAGTTAGAAGATGTTTGTAAACTATGAATGGACTTATACTCAGACACACAGACCTATATGGCGAGGGTAGGCAAACTAGGTCATCTGACTACTAACAGTTTTGTATAAGGGGAACTCGAGGCTGATGCAGGCAAAGCTTTACTTTCAATTAAAGGAAGAATTGGCAAATAAAGCAGGTAAAGTTGAATACAAGAGAGGTGGAAGCAAGTTTGACAGAAAGACAGAATGTAAAAAATATGTTGAAATGGTTGTCTTATCGATCAGCTTGATAAATGGTTTTGATCATTATAAACAACGTCAATATGAGTTGACTCCAAATAGCATTTGTGGCATGCAAAGCAGAAGTTCAAAATGTGCCTAAACCCGGGATTGAACCAGGGACCTTTAGATCTTCAGTCTACTGCTCTACCAACTGAGCTATTTCATCCAGCTGGCAATTTTGGCTTTCTGTTGTATTTTTTATAATTGTTAAAGAAAAATGCAGAACCTGGTCACTCTATCTGCATGTGCAGTTATGTGTTAAATTGTCCAGTATTATTCAGTAGCTAAATTGGTCTGATGGGTGAATTTCCTTTTTAGGAGCCAAGTTAGTTAGATGATGTTTGTAAACTATGAATGGACTTATACTCAGAAACACAGACCTATATGGCGAGGGTCGGCAAGCTAGGTCATCTTACTACTAACAGTTTTGTATAAGGGGAACTGGAGGCTGATGCAGGCAAAGCTTTACTTTCAATTAAAGGAAGAATTGGGAAATAAAGGAGGCAAAGTTGAATACAAGAGAGGTGGAAGCAAGTTTGAAAGAAAGACAGAAAGTAAATAATATGTTGAATTAATTGTATTGTCGATTATCTTGATAAAAGGTTTTGATCATTATAAACAAAGTCAATATGAGTTGACTCAAAATAGTCTTTGTGGCATGCAAAGCAGAAGTTCAAAATGTGCCGAAACCCGGGATCGAACCAGGGACCTTTAGATCTTCAGTCTAACGCTCTCCCAACTGAGCTATTTCAGCCTGCCAGCAGCTATAGTATTCAGCCTCTTTTTTTGAACAATCCCAGAACAGAGATGCAGAACCTGGATTTTCAATCTGAGGTTAGAGCTGTGTTTTAATGTGTCCTGCATTGTTCAGCAGCTAACTGGTGAAATGGGTGAGTAGCGTTTTTGGGATAAATGTTAGGTCGTTTTTCTTTTAAAACTCTAAGTGGACCAGCACTGTATTACACAGACGTATGTCGCCTGAGTAGGTAAGCTATGTCATCTCAATACTGACAACTTTGTTCAAGGAGAAGTGAAAGCTGATGCAGACAAGAGTTTGCTTTGAAAAAAGTATAAAATGGGATAAATTCGTCATCAAAGCTGATGGCAAGAGAGGTGGAAGCAAGTTTAGAAGGAGGACAGAAAGACAACTTTTTGTTGAAGTTATCATGTTGTTGATCAGTTGATAAAATATTTTGAGAAATAAAGAAAAAAAAACCTAGAGCTGATTTCAAGAAATATTTTGCAAGAATGTAGGATCCCCTCGCACTGTGCTGAAAGTCAGGATTGAATCAGGTACCTTAAGCTCTTCAGTCTAACGATCTCCCAACTGAGATATTTCAGCCAACAAGTCCCTGTGGCCTCCTGATGTATTATTAATAATTGTAGACGATACATACAGAACCTGGTCATTCTATTTTCGTTTATAGTTATGTGTTAAAGTGTCCAGTATCATTCAGCAGGTAACTTGGTCTGATGAGTGAATATCCTTTTTAGGGGACAATGTAGGTAGAATTTTTTTTTCTAAACTCTGAATTGACTTATACTCTGAAACACAGACCTATATGGCCAGGGTGTACAAGCTATGTCATCTGACTACTGACAGTTTTGTATAAGGGGAATTGGAGGCTGATGCAGGCAAAGCTTTACTTTAAAATAAAGCAAGAAGTTTCAAATAAATGAGGCATAGTTGAATACAAGAGAGGTGGAAGCAAGTTTGAAAGGAAGACAGAAAGTAAATAATATGTTGAATTGATTGTGTTGTTGATCAGATTGATAAAAGGTTTTGATAAAGAAGAGCGTTGATTTAACTCCAAACAGCTTTTGTGACATGAAAAGCAGAAGTTGAAATTGTGCCGAAACCCGGGATTGAACCAGGGACCTTTAGATCTTCAGTCTAACGCTCTCCCAACTGAGCTATTTCAGCCTGCTGGTAGTTTGGGTCTTCATCCTTTCTTTTAAACTTCCCAAGAAAATAGATGCTCATCCTCATGCTAGAGCTATGTTTTAAGATGTCCTGTATCATTCATCAGTTAACAGGTGCAATAGGTAAATAGCATTTTTCGGATCCAGGTTAGGTAGCTTTTTTTTTTACTCTGAATGGACTAGCACCATATTACACAGAGGTATTTGGCCTGAGTAGGTAAGCTATGTCATCTGAATACTGAAATCTGTGTTCAAGGAGAAGTGGAAGCTGATGCAGACAAGAGTTTACTTTACAAAAAAGCATGAAATAGGAAACATTTGTAGTCGAAGCTGAATGCAAGAGAGGTGGAAGCAAATTTAGAAGGAGGACAGAAAGACAATTCTATGTTGAATTGATCATGTTGTCGATCAGTTGATCAAATATTTTGATAAATAAAGAAAGAAAAACTTGAGCTGATACCAAGAAATATTTTGTGAGAAGCAAGAAACCTCTCAGACTTTTCCAAAACCCAGCATTGAACAAGGGACTTTTAGATTTTCAATCTAACACTCTCCCAACTGAGCTATTTCATCCAGCTGGCCATTTTGGCTTTCTGTTGTATTTTTGATAATTGTTAAAGATAAATGCAGACCCTGGTCATTCTATCTGCATGTGCAGGTATGTGTTAAATTGTCTAATATTATTCAGCAGCTAAATTGCTCTGATGGGTGAATTTCCTTTTTAGGAGCCAAGTTAGTTAGAAGATGTTTGTAAACTATGAATGGACTTATACTCAGACACACAGACCTATATGGCGAGGGTAGGCAAACTAGGTCATCTGACTACTAACAGTTTTGTATAAGGGGAACTCGAGGCTGATGTAGGCAAAGCTTTACTTTCAATTAAAGGAAGAATTGGGAAATAAAGGAGGCAAAGTTGAATACAAGAGAGGTGGAAGCAAGTTTGAAAGAAAGACAGAAAGTAAATAATATGTTGAATTAATTGTATTGTCGATTATCTTGATAAAATGTTTTGATCATTATAAACAAAGTCAATATGAGTTGACTCAAAATAGTCTTTGTGGCATGCAAAGCAGAAGTTCAAAACGTGCCGAAACCCAGGATCGAACCAGGGACCTTTAGATCTTTAGTCTAACGCTCTCCCAACTGAGCTATTTCGGCCTGCCAGCAGCTATAGCATTCAGCCTCTTTTTTTGAACAATCCCAGAACAGAGATGCAGAACCTGGATTTTCAATCTGAGGTTAGAGCTGTGTTTTAATGTGTCCTGCATTGTTCAGCAGCTAACTGGTGAAATGGGTGAGTAGCGTTTTTGGGATAAATGTTAGGTCGTTTTTCTTTTAAAACTCTAAGTGGACCAGCACTGTATTACACAGACGTATGTCGCCTGAGTAGGTAAGCTATGTCATCTCAATACTGACAACTTTGTTCAAGGAGAAGTGAAAGCTGATGCAGACAAGAGTTTACTTTGAAAAAAGTATAAAATGGGATAAATTCGTCATCAAAGCTGATGGCAAGAGAGGTGGAAGCAAGTTTAGAAGGAGGACAGAAAGACAACTTTTTGTTGAAGTTATCATGTTGTTGATCAGTTGATAAAATATTTTGAGAAATAAAGAAAAAAAAACTAGAGCTGATTTCAAGAAATATTTTGCAAGAATGTAGGATCCCCTCGCACTGTGCTGAAAGTCAGGATTGAATCAGGTACCTTAAGCTCTTCAGTCTAACGATCTCCCAACTGAGATATTTCAGCCAACAAGTCCCTGTGGCCTCCTGATGTATTATTAATAATTGTAGACGATACATACAGAACCTGGTCATTCTATTTTCGTTTATAGTTATGTGTTAAAGTGTCCAGTATCATTCAGCAGGTAACTTGGTCTGATGAGTGAATATCCTTTTTAGGGGACAATGTAGGTAGAATTTTTTTTTCTAAACTCTGAATTGACTTATACTCTGAAACACAGACCTATATGGCCAGGGTGTACAAGCTATGTCATCTGACTACTGACAGTTTTGTATAATGGGAATTGGAGGCTGATGCAGGCAAAGCTTTACTTTAAAATAAAGCAAGAAGTTGCAAATAAATGAGGCGTAGTTGAATACAAGAGAGGTGGAAGCAAGTTTGAAAGGAAGACAGAAAGTAAATAATATGTTGAATTGATTGGAGTTAAATCAACGCTCTTCTTTATCAAAACCTTTTATCAATCTGATCAACAACACAAACAGCTTTTGTGACATGAAAAGCAGAAGTTGAAATTGTGCCGAAACCCGGGATTGAACCAGGGACCTTTAGATCTTCAGTCTAACGCTCTCCCAACTGAGCTATTTCGGCCTGCTGGTAGTTTGGGTCTTCATCCTTTCTTTTAAACTTCCCAAGAAAATAGATGCTCAACCTCATGCTAGAGCTATGTTTTAAGATGTCCTGTATCATTCATCAGTTAACGGGTGCAATAGGTAAATAGCATTTTTCGGATCCAGGTTAGGTAGCTTTTTTTTTTTACTCTGAATGGACTAGCACTATATTACACAGAGGTATTTGGCCTGAGTAGGTAAGCTATGTCATCTGAATACTGAAATCTGTGTTCAAGGAGAAGTGGAAGCTGATGCAGACAAGAGTTTACTTTACAAAAAAGCATGAAATAGGAAACATTTGTAGTCGAAGCTGAATGCAAGAGAGGTGGAAGCAAATTTAGAAGGAGGACAGAAAGACAATTCTATGTTGAATTGATTGTGTTGTTGATCAGATTGATAAAAGGTTTTGATAAAGAAGAGCGTTGATTTAACTCCAAACAGCTTTTGTGACATGAAAAGCAGAAGTTGAAATTGTGCCGAAACCCGGGATTGAACCAGGGACCTTTAGATCTTCAGTCTAACGCTCTCCCAACTGAGCTATTTCGGCCTGCTGGTAGTTTGGGTCTTCATCCTTTCTTTTAAACTTCCCAAGAAACTAGATGCTCATCCTCATGCTAGAGCTATGTTTTAAGATGTCCTGTATCATTCATCAGTTAACAGGTGCAATAGGTAAATAGCATTTTTCGGATCCAGGTTAGGTAGCTTTTTTTTTTACTCTGAATGGACTAGCACCATATTACACAGAGGTATTTGGCCTGAGTAGGTAAGCTATGTCATCTGAATACTGAAATCTGTGTTCAAGGAGAAGTGGAAGCTGATGCAGACAAGAGTTTACTTTACAAAAAAGCATGAAATAGGAAACATTTGTAGTCGAAGCTGAATGCAAGAGAGGTGGAAGCAAATTTAGAAGGAGGACAGAAAGACAATTCTATGTTGAATTGATCCTGTTGTCGATCAGTTGATCAAATATTTTGATAAATAAAGAAAGAAAAACTTGAGCTGATACCAAGAAATATTTTGTGAGAAGCAAGAAACCTCTCAGACTTTTCCGAAACCCAGCATTGAACAAGGGACTTTTAGATTTTCAATCTAACACTCTCCCAACTCAGCTATTTCATCCAGCTGGCCATTTTGGCTTTCTGTTGTATTTTTGATAATTGTTAAAGATAAATGCAGACCCTGGTCATTCTATCTGCATGTGCAGTTATGTGTTAAATTGTCCAATATTATTCAGCAGCTAAATTGGTCTGATGGGTGAATTTCCTTTTTAGGAGCCAAGTTAGTTAGAAGATGTTTGTAAACTATGAATGGACTTATACTCAGACACACAGACCTATATGGCGAGGGTAGGCAAACTAGGTCATCTGACTACTAACAGTTTTGTATAAGGGGAACTCGAGGCTGATGCAGGCAAAGCTTTACTTTCAATTAAAGGAAGAATTGGCAAATAAAGCAGGTAAAGTTGAATACAAGAGAGGTGGAAGCAAGTTTGACAGAAAGACAGAATGTAAAAAATATGTTGAAATGGTTGTCTTATCGATCAGCTTGATAAAAGGTTTTGATCATTATAAACAACGTCAATATGAGTTGACTCCAAATAGCATTTGTGGCATGCAAAGCAGAAGTTCAAAATGTGCCTAAACCCGGGATTGAACCAGGGACCTTTAAATCTTCAGTCTACTGCTCTCCCAACTGAGCTATTTCATCCAGCTGGCAATTTTGGCTTTCTGTTGTATTTTTTATAATTGTTAAAGATAAATGCAGAACCTGGTCACTCTATCTGCATGTGCAGTTATGTGTTAAATTGTCCAGTATTATTCAGTAGCTAAATTGGTCTGATGGGTGAATTTCCTTTTTAGGAGCCAAGTTAGTTAGATGATGTTTGTAAACTATGAATGGATTTATACTCAGAAACACAGACCTATATGGCGAGGGTCGGCAAGCTAGGTCATCTGACTACTAACAGTTTTGTATAAGGGGAACTGGAGGCTGATGCAGGCAAAGCTTTACTTTCAATTAAAGGAAGAATTGGGAAATAAAGGAGGCAAAGTTGAATACAAGAGAGGTGGAAGCAAGTTTGAAAGAAAGACAGAAAGTAAATAATATGTTGAATTAATTGTATTGTCGATTATCTTGATAAAAGGTTTTGATCATTATAAACAAAGTCAATATGAGTTGACTCAAAATAGTCTTTGTGGCATGCAAAGCAGAAGTTCAAAATGTGCCGAAACCCGGGATCGAACCAGGGACCTTTAGATCTTCAGTCTAACGCTCTCCCAACTGAGATATTTCGGCCTGCCAGCAGCTATAGTATTCAGCCTCTTTTTTTGAACAATCCCAGAACAGAGATGCAGAACCTGGATTTTCAATCTGAGGTTAGAGCTGTGTTTTAATGTGTCCTGCATTGTTCAGCAGCTAACTGGTGAAATGGGTGAGTAGCGTTTTTGGGATAAATGTTAGGTCGTTTTTCTTTTAAAACTCTAAGTGGACCAGCACTGTATTACACAGACGTATGTCGCCTGAGTAGGTAAGCTATGTCATCTCAATACTGACAACTTTGTTCAAGGAGAAGTGAAAGCTGATGCAGACAAGAGTTTGCTTTGAAAAAAGTATAAAATGGGATAAATTCGTCATCAAAGCTGATGGCAAGAGAGGTGGAAGCAAGTTTAGAAGGAGGACAGAAAGACAACTTTTTGTTGAAGTTATCATGTTGTTGATCAGTTGATAAAATATTTTGAGAAATAAAGGAAAAAAAACCTAGAGCTGATTTCAAGAAATATTTTGCAAGAATGTAGGATCCCCTCGCACTGTGCTGAAAGTCAGGATTGAATCAGGTACCTTAAGCTCTTCAGTCTAACGATCTCCCAACTGAGATATTTCAGCCAACAAGTCCCTGTGGCCTCCTGATGTATTATTAATAATTGTAGACGATACATACAGAACCTGGTCATTCTATTTTCGTTTATAGTTATGTGTTAAAGTGTCCAGTATCATTCAGCAGGTAACTTGGTCTGATGAGTGAATATCCTTTTTAGGGGACAATGTAGGTAGAATTTTTTTTTCTAAACTCTGAATTGACTTATACTCTGAAACACAGACCTATATGGCCAGGGTGTACAAGCTATGTCATCTGACTACTGACAGTTTTGTATAAGGGGAATTGGAGGCTGATGCAGGCAAAGCTTTACTTTAAAATAAAGCAAGAAGTTTCAAATAAATGAGGCATAGTTGAATACAAGAGAGGTGGAAGCAAGTTTGAAAGGAAGACAGAAAGTAAATAATATGTTGAATTGATTGTGTTGTTGATCAGATTGATAAAAGGTTTTGATAAAGAAGAGCGTTGATTTAACTCCAAACAGCTTTTGTGACATGAAAAGCAGAAGTTGAAATTGTGCCGAAACCCGGGATTGAACCAGGGACCTTTAGATCTTCAGTCTAACGCTCTCCCAACTGAGCTATTTCGGCCTGCTGGTAGTTTGGGTCTTCATCCTTTCTTTTAAACTTCCCAAGAAAATAGATGCTCAACCTCATGCTAGAGCTATGTTTTAAGATGTCCTGTATCATTCATCAGTTAACGGGTGCAATAGGTAAATAGCATTTTTCGGATCCAGGTTAGGTAGCTTTTGTTTTTTACTCTGAATGGACTAGCACCATATTACACAGAGGTATTTGGCCTGAGTAGGTAAGCTATGTCATCTGAATACTGAAATCTGTGTTCAAGGAGAAGTGGAAGCTGATGCAGACAAGAGTTTACTTTACAAAAAAGCATGAAATAGGAAACATTTGTAGTCGAAGCTGAATGCAAGAGAGGTGGAAGCAAATTTAGAAGGAGGACAGAAAGACAATTCTATGTTGAATTGATCATGTTGTCGATCAGTTGATCAAATATTTTGATAAATAAAGAAAGAAAAACTTGAGCTGATACCAAGAAATATTTTGTGAGAAGCAAGAAACCTCTCAGACTTTTCCGAAACCCAGCATTGAACAAGGGACTTTTAGATTTTCAATCTAACACTCTCCCAACTGAGCTATTTCATCCAGCTGGCCATTTTGGCTTTCTGTTGTATTTTTGATAATTGTTAAAGATAAATGCAGACCCTGGTCATTCTATCTGCATGTGCAGTTATGTGTTAAATTGTCCAATATTATTCAGCAGCTAAATTGGTCTGATGGGTGAATTTCCTTTTTAGGAGCCAAGTTAGTTAGAAGATGTTTGTAAACTATGAATGGACTTATACTCAGACACACAGACCTATATGGCGAGGGTAGGCAAACTAGGTCATCTGACTACTAACAGTTTTGTATAAGGGGAACTCGAGGCTGATGCAGGCAAAGCTTTACTTTCAATTAAAGGAAGAATTGGCAAATAAAGCAGGTAAAGTTGAATACAAGAGAGGTGGAAGCAAGTTTGACAGAAAGACAGAATGTAAAAAATATGTTGAAATGGTTGTCTTATCGATCAGCTTGATAAAAGGTTTTGATCATTATAAACAACGTCAATATGAGTTGACTCCAAATAGCATTTGTGGCATGCAAAGCAGAAGTTCAAAATGTGCCTAAACCCGGGATTGAACCAGGGACCTTTAAATCTTCAGTCTACTGCTCTCCCAACTGAGCTATTTCATCCAGCTGGCAATTTTGGCTTTCTGTTGTATTTTTTATAATTGTTAAAGATAAATGCAGAACCTGGTCACTCTATCTGCATGTGCAGTTATGTGTTAAATTGTCCAGTATTATTCAGTAGCTAAATTGGTCTGATGGGTGAATTTCCTTTTTAGGAGCCAAGTTAGTTAGATGATGTTTGTAAACTATGAATGGACTTATACTCAGAAACACAGACCTATATGGCGAGGGTCGGCAAGCTAGGTCATCTGACTACTAACAGTTTTGTATAAGGGGAACTGGAGGCTGATGCAGGCAAAGCTTTACTTTCAATTAAAGGAAGAATTGGGAAATAAAGGAGGCAAAGTTGAATACAAGAGAGGTGGAAGCAAGTTTGAAAGAAAGACAGAAAGTAAATAATATGTTGAATTAATTGAATTGTCGATTATCTTGATAAAAGGTTTTGATCATTATAAACAAAGTCAATATGAGTTGACTCAAAATAGTCTTTGTGGCATGCAAAGCAGAAGTTCAAAATGTGCCGAAACCCGGGATCGAACCAGGGACCTTTAGATCTTCAGTCTAACGCTCTCCCAACTGAGCTATTTCAGCCTGCCAGCAGCTATAGTATTCAGCCTCTTTTTTTGAACAATCCCAGAACAGAGATGCAGAACCTGGATTTTCAATCTGAGGTTAGAGCTGTGTTTTAATGTGTCCTGCATTGTTCAGCAGCTAACTGGTGAAATGGGTGAGTAGCGTTTTTGGGATAAATGTTAGGTCGTTTTTCTTTTAAAACTCTAAGTGGACCAGCACTGTATTACACAGACGTATGTCGCCTGAGTAGGTAAGCTATGTCATCTCAATACTGACAACTTTGTTCAAGGAGAAGTGAAAGCTGATGCAGACAAGAGTTTGCTTTGAAAAAAGTATAAAATGGGATAAATTCGTCATCAAAGCTGATGGCAAGAGAGGTGGAAGCAAGTTTAGAAGGAGGACAGAAAGACAACTTTTTGTTGAAGTTATCATGTTGTTGATCAGTTGATAAAATATTTTGAGAAATAAAGAAAAAAAAACCTAGAGCTGATTTCAAGAAATATTTTGCAAGAATGTAGGATCCCCTCGCACTGTGCTGAAAGTCAGGATTGAATCAGGTACCTTAAGCTCTTCAGTCTAACGATCTCCCAACTGAGATATTTCAGCCAACAAGTCCCTGTGGCCTCCTGATGTATTATTAATAATTGTAGACGATACATACAGAACCTGGTCATTCTATTTTCGTTTATAGTTATGTGTTAAAGTGTCCAGTATCATTCAGCAGGTAACTTGGTCTGATGAGTGAATATCCTTTTTAGGGGACAATGTAGGTAGAATTTTTTTTTCTAAACTCTGAATTGACTTATACTCTGAAACACAGACCTATATGGCCAGGGTGTACAAGCTATGTCATCTGACTACTGACAGTTTTGTATAAGGGGAATTGGAGGCTGATGCAGGCAAAGCTTTACTTTAAAATAAAGCAAGAAGTTTCAAATAAATGAGGCATAGTTGAATACAAGAGAGGTGGAAGCAAGTTTGAAAGGAAGACAGAAAGTAAATAATATGTTGAATTGATTGTGTTGTTGATCAGATTGATAAAAGGTTTTGATAAAGAAGAGCGTTGATTTAACTCCAAACAGCTTTTGTGACATGAAAAGCAGAAGTTGAAATTGTGCCGAAACCCGGGATTGAACCAGGGACCTTTAGATCTTCAGTCTAACGCTCTCCCAACTGAGCTATTTCAGCCTGCTGGTAGTTTGGGTCTTCATCCTTTCTTTTAAACTTCCCAAGAAAATAGATGCTCATCCTCATGCTAGAGCTATGTTTTAAGATGTCCTGTATCATTCATCAGTTAACAGGTGCAATAGGTAAATAGCATTTTTCGGATCCAGGTTAGGTAGCTTTTTTTTTTACTCTGAATGGACTAGCACCATATTACACAGAGGTATTTGGCCTGAGTAGGTAAGCTATGTCATCTGAATACTGAAATCTGTGTTCAAGGAGAAGTGGAAGCTGATGCAGACAAGAGTTTACTTTACAAAAAAGCATGAAATAGGAAACATTTGTAGTCGAAGCTGAATGCAAGAGAGGTGGAAGCAAATTTAGAAGGAGGACAGAAAGACAATTCTATGTTGAATTGATCATGTTGTCGATCAGTTGATCAAATATTTTGATAAATAAAGAAAGAAAAACTTGAGCTGATACCAAGAAATATTTTGTGAGAAGCAAGAAACCTCTCAGACTTTTCCAAAACCCAGCATTGAACAAGGGACTTTTAGATTTTCAATCTAACACTCTCCCAACTGAGCTATTTCATCCAGCTGGCCATTTTGGCTTTCTGTTGTATTTTTGATAATTGTTAAAGATAAATGCAGACCCTGGTCATTCTATCTGCATGTGCAGGTATGTGTTAAATTGTCCAATATTATTCAGCAGCTAAATTGCTCTCTGATGGGTGAATTTCCTTTTTAGGAGCCAAGTTAGTTAGAAGATGTTTGTAAACTATGAATGGACTTATACTCAGACACACAGACCTATATGGCGAGGGTAGGCAAACTAGGTCATCTGACTACTAACAGTTTTGTATAAGGGGAACTCGAGGCTGATGTAGGCAAAGCTTTACTTTCAATTAAAGGAAGAATTGGCAAATAAAGCAGGTAAAGTTGAATACAAGAGAGGTGGAAGCAAGTTTGACAGAAAGACAGAATGTAAAAAATATGTTGAAATGGTTGTCTTATCGATCAGCTTGATAAAAGGTTTTGATCATTATAAACAACGTCAATATGAGTTGACTCCAAATAGCATTTGTGGCATGCAAAGCAGAAGTTCAAAATGTGCCTAAACCCGGGATTCTTTAGATCTTCAGTCTACTGCTCTCCCAACTGAGCTATTTCATCCAGCTGGCAATTTTGGCTTTCTGTTGTATTTTTTATAATTGTTAAAGAAAAATGCAGAACCTGGTCACTCTATCTGCATGTGCAGTTATGTGTTAAATTGTCCAGTATTATTCAGTAGCTAAATTGGTCTGATGGGTGAATTTCCTTTTTAGGAGCCAAGTTAGTTAGATGATGTTTGTAAACTATGAATGGACTTATACTCAGAAACACAGACCTATATGGCGAGGGTCGGCAAGCTAGGTCATCTGACTACTAACAGTTTTGTATAAGGGGAACTGGAGGCTGATGCAGGCAAAGCTTTACTTTCAATTAAAGGAAGAATTGGGAAATAAAGGAGGCAAAGTTGAATACAAGAGAGGTGGAAGCAAGTTTGAAAGAAAGACAGAAAGTAAATAATATGTTGAATTAATTGTATTAAAATGTTTTGATCATTATAAACAAAGTCAATATGAGTTGACTCAAAATAGTCTTTGTGGCATGCAAAGCAGAAGTTCAAAACGTGCCGAAACCCAGGATCGAACCAGGGACCTTTAGATCTTTAGTCTAACGCTCTCCCAACTGAGCTATTTCGGCCTGCCAGCAGCTATAGCATTCAGCCTCTTTTTTTGAACAATCCCAGAACAGAGATGCAGAACCTGGATTTTCAATCTGAGGTTAGAGCTGTGTTTTAATGTGTCCTGCATTGTTCAGCAGCTAACTGGTGAAATGGGTGAGTAGCGTTTTTGGGATAAATGTTAGGTCGTTTTTCTTTTAAAACTCTAAGTGGACCAGCACTGTATTACACAGACGTATGTCGCCTGAGTAGGTAAGCTATGTCATCTCAATACTGACAACTTTGTTCAAGGAGAAGTGAAAGCTGATGCAGACAAGAGTTTACTTTGAAAAAAGTATAAAATGGGATAAATTCGTCATCAAAGCTGATGGCAAGAGAGGTGGAAGCAAGTTTAGAAGGAGGACAGAAAGACAACTTTTTGTTGAAGTTATCATGTTGTTGATCAGTTGATAAAATATTTTGAGAAATAAAGAAAAAAAAACTAGAGCTGATTTCAAGAAATATTTTGCAACAATGTAGGATCCCCTCGCACTGTGCTGAAAGTCAGGATTGAATCAGGTACCTTAAGCTCTTCAGTCTAACGATCTCCCAACTGAGATATTTCAGCCAACAAGTCCCTGTGGCCTCCTGATGTATTATTAATAATTGTAGACGATACATACAGAACCTGGTCATTCTATTTTCGTTTATAGTTATGTGTTAAAGTGTCCAGTATCATTCAGCAGGTAACTTGGTCTGATGAGTGAATATCCTTTTTAGGGGACAATGTAGGTAGAATTTTTTTTTCTAAACTCTGAATTGACTTATACTCTGAAACACAGACCTATATGGCCAGGGTGTACAAGCTATGTCATCTGACTACTGACAGTTTTGTATAAGGGGAATTGGAGGCTGATGCAGGCAAAGCTTTACTTTAAAATAAAGCAAGAAGTTGCAAATAAATGAGGCATAGTTGAATACAAGAGAGGTGGAAGCAAGTTTGAAAGGAAGACAGAAAGTAAATAATATGTTGAATTGATTGGAGTTAAATCAACGCTCTTCTTTATCAAAACCTTTTATCAATCTGATCAACAACACAAACAGCTTTTGTGACATGAAAAGCAGAAGTTGAAATTGTGCCGAAACCCGGGATTGAACCAGGGACCTTTAGATCTTCAGTCTAACGCTCTCCCAACTGAGCTATTTCGGCCTGCTGGTAGTTTGGGTCTTCATCCTTTCTTTTAAACTTCCCAAGAAAATAGATGCTCAACCTCATGCTAGAGCTATGTTTTAAGATGTCCTGTATCATTCATCAGTTAACGGGTGCAATAGGTAAATAGCATTTTTCGGATCCAGGTTAGGTAGCTTTTTTTTTTACTCTGAATGGACTAGCACCATATTACACAGAGGTATTTGGCCTGAGTAGGTAAGCTATGTCATCTGAATACTGACATCTGTGTTCAAGGAGAAGTGGAAGCTGATGCAGACAAGAGTTTACTTTACAAAAAAGCATGAAATAGGAAACATTTGTAGTCGAAGCTGAATGCAAGAGAGGTGGAAGCAAATTTAGAAGGAGGACAGAAAGACAATTCTATGTTGAATTGATCATGTTGTCGATCAGTTGATCAAATATTTTGATAAATAAAGAAAGAAAAACTTGAGCTGATACCAAGAAATATTTTGTGAGAAGCAAGAAACCTCTCAGACTTTTCCGAAACCCAGCATTGAACAAGGGACTTTTAGATTTTCAATCTAACACTCTCCCAACTGAGCTATTTCATCCAGCTGGCCATTTTGGCTTTCTGTTGTATTTTTGATAATTGTTAAAGATAAATGCAGACCCTGGTCATTCTATCTGCATGTGCAGTTATGTGTTAAATTGTCCAATATTATTCAGCAGCTAAATTGGTCTGATGGGTGAATTTCCTTTTTAGGAGCCAAGTTAGTTAGAAGATGTTTGTAAACTATGAATGGACTTATACTCAGAGACACAGACCTATATGGCGAGGGTAGGCAAACTAGGTCATCTGACTACTAACAGTTTTGTATAAGGGGAACTCGAGGCTGATGCAGGCAAAGCTTTACTTTCAATTAAAGGAAGAATTGGCAAATAAAGCAGGTAAAGTTGAATACAAGAGAGGTGGAAGCAAGTTTGACAGAAAGACAGAATGTAAAAAATATGTTGAAATGGTTGTCTTTTCGATCAGCTTGATAAAAGGTTTTGATCATTATAAACAACGTCAATATGAGTTGACTCCAAATAGCATTTGTGGCATGCAAAGCAGAAGTTCAAAATGTGCCTAAACCCGGGATTGAACCAGGGACCTTTAGATCTTCAGTCTACTGCTCTCCCAACTGAGCTATTTCATCCAGCTGGCAATTTTGGCTTTCTGTTGTATTTTTTATAATTGTTAAAGAAAAATGCAGAACCTGGTCACTCTATCTGCATGTGCAGTTATGTGTTAAATTGTCCAGTATTATTCAGTAGCTAAATTGGTCTGATGGGTGAATTTCCTTTTTAGGAGCCAAGTTAGTTAGATGATGTTTGTAAACTATGAATGGACTTATACTCAGAAACACAGACCTATATGGCGAGGGTCGGCAAGCTAGGTCATCTGACTACTAACAGTTTTGTATAAGGGGAACTGGAGGCTGATGCAGGCAAAGCTTTACTTTCAATTAAAGGAAGAATTGGGAAATAAAGGAGGCAAAGTTGAATACAAGAGAGGTGGAAGCAAGTTTGAAAGAAAGACAGAAAGTAAATAATATGTTGAATTAATTGTATTGTCGATTATCTTGATAAAATGTTTTGATCATTATAAACAAAGTCAATATGAGTTGACTCAAAATAGTCTTTGTGGCATGCAAAGCAGAAGTTCAAAACGTGCCGAAACCCGGGATCGAACCAGGGACCTTTAGATCTTTAGTCTAACGCTCTCCCAACTGAGCTATTTCGGCCTGCCAGCAGCTATAGTATTCAGCCTCTTTTTTTGAACAATCCCAGAACAGAGATGCAGAACCTGGATTTTCAATCTGAGGTTAGAGCTGTGTTTTAATGTGTCCTGCATTGTTCAGCAGCTAACTGGTGAAATGGGTGAGTAGCGTTTTTGGGATAAATGTTAGGTCGTTTTTCTTTTAAAACTCTAAGTGGACCAGCACTGTATTACACAGACGTATGTCGCCTGAGTAGGTAAGCTATGTCATCTCAATACTGACAACTTTGTTCAAGGAGAAGTGAAAGCTGATGCAGACAAGAGTTTACTTTGAAAAAAGTATAAAATGGGATAAATTCGTCATCAAAGCTGATGGCAAGAGAGGTGGAAGCAAGTTTAGAAGGAGGACAGAAAGACAACTTTTTGTTGAAGTTATCATGTTGTTGATCAGTTGATAAAATATTTTGAGAAATAAAGAAAAAAAAACTAGAGCTGATTTCAAGAAATATTTTGCAAGAATGTAGGATCCCCTCGCACTGTGCTGAAAGTCAGGATTGAATCAGGTACCTTAAGCTCTTCAGTCTAACGATCTCCCAACTGAGATATTTCAGCCAACAAGTCCCTGTGGCCTCCTGATGTATTATTAATAATTGTAGACGATACATACAGAACCTGGTCATTCTATTTTCGTTTATAGTTATGTGTTAAAGTGTCCAGTATCATTCAGCAGGTAACTTGGTCTGATGAGTGAATATCCTTTTTAGGGGACAATGTAGGTAGAATTTTTTTTTCTAAACTCTGAATTGACTTATACTCTGAAACACAGACCTATATGGCCAGGGTGTACAAGCTATGTCATCTGACTACTGACAGTTTTGTATAATGGGAATTGGAGGCTGATGCAGGCAAAGCTTTACTTTAAAATAAAGCAAGAAGTTGCAAATAAATGAGGCGTAGTTGAATACAAGAGAGGTGGAAGCAAGTTTGAAAGGAAGACAGAAAGTAAATAATATGTTGAATTGATTGGAGTTAAATCAACGCTCTTCTTTATCAAAACCTTTTATCAATCTGATCAACAACACAAACAGCTTTTGTGACATGAAAAGCAGAAGTTGAAATTGTGCCGAAACCCGGGATTGAACCAGGGACCTTTAGATCTTCAGTCTAACGCTCTCCCAACTGAGCTATTTCGGCCTGCTGGTAGTTTGGGTCTTCATCCTTTCTTTTAAACTTCCCAAGAAAATAGATGCTCAACCTCATGCTAGAGCTATGTTTTAAGATGTCCTGTATCATTCATCAGTTAACGGGTGCAATAGGTAAATAGCATTTTTCGGATCCAGGTTAGGTAGCTTTTTTTTTTACTCTGAATGGACTAGCACTATATTACACAGAGGTATTTGGCCTGAGTAGGTAAGCTATGTCATCTGAATACTGAAATCTGTGTTCAAGGAGAAGTGGAAGCTGATGCAGACAAGAGTTTACTTTACAAAAAAGCATGAAATAGGAAACATTTGTAGTCGAAGCTGAATGCAAGAGAGGTGGAAGCAAATTTAGAAGGAGGACAGAAAGACAATTCTATGTTGAATTGATTGTGTTGTTGATCAGATTGATAAAAGGTTTTGATAAAGAAGAGCGTTGATTTAACTCCAAACAGCTTTTGTGACATGAAAAGCAGAAGTTGAAATTGTGCCGAAACCCGGGATTGAACCAGGGACCTTTAGATCTTCAGTCTAACGCTCTCCCAACTGAGCTATTTCGGCCTGCTGGTAGTTTGGGTCTTCATCCTTTCTTTTAAACTTCCCAAGAAACTAGATGCTCATCCTCATGCTAGAGCTATGTTTTAAGATGTCCTGTATCATTCATCAGTTAACAGGTGCAATAGGTAAATAGCATTTTTCGGATCCAGGTTAGGTAGCTTTTTTTTTTACTCTGAATGGACTAGCACCATATTACACAGAGGTATTTGGCCTGAGTAGGTAAGCTATGTCATCTGAATACTGAAATCTGTGTTCAAGGAGAAGTGGAAGCTGATGCAGACAAGAGTTTACTTTACAAAAAAGCATGAAATAGGAAACATTTGTAGTCGAAGCTGAATGCAAGAGAGGTGGAAGCAAATTTAGAAGGAGGACAGAAAGACAATTCTATGTTGAATTGATCCTGTTGTCGATCAGTTGATCAAATATTTTGATAAATAAAGAAAGAAAAACTTGAGCTGATACCAAGAAATATTTTGTGAGAAGCAAGAAACCTCTCAGACTTTTCCGAAACCCAGCATTGAACAAGGGACTTTTAGATTTTCAATCTAACACTCTCCCAACTCAGCTATTTCATCCAGCTGGCCATTTTGTCTTTCTGTTGTATTTTTGATAATTGTTAAAGATAAATGCAGACCCTGGTCATTCTATCTGCATGTGCAGTTATGTGTTAAATTGTCCAATATTATTCAGCAGCTAAATTGGTCTGATGGGTGAATTTCCTTTTTAGGAGCCAAGTTAGTTAGAAGATGTTTGTAAACTATGAATGGACTTATACTCAGACACACAGACCTATATGGCGAGGGTAGGCAAACTAGGTCATCTGACTACTAACAGTTTTGTATAAGGGGAACTCGAGGCTGATGTAGGCAAAGCTTTACTTTCAATTAAAGGAAGAATTGGCAAATAAAGCAGGTAAAGTTGAATACAAGAGAGGTGGAAGCAAGTTTGACAGAAAGACAGAATGTAAAAAATATGTTGAAATGGTTGTCTTATCGATCAGCTTGATAAAAGGTTTTGATCATTATAAACAACGTCAATATGAGTTGACTCCAAATAGCATTTGTGGCATGCAAAGCAGAAGTTCAAAATGTGCCTAAACCCGGGATTGAACCAGGGACCTTTAGATCTTCAGTCTAACACTCTCCCAACTGAGATATTTCGGCCTGCCAGCAGCTATAGTATTCAGCCTCTTTTTTTGAACAATCCCAGAACAGAGATGCAGAACCTGGATTTTCAATCTGAGGTTAGAGCTGTGTTTTAATGTGTCCTGCATTGTTCAGCAGCTAACTGGTGAAATGGGTGAGTAGCGTTTTTGGGATAAATGTTAGGTCGTTTTTCTTTTAAAACTCTGAGTGGACCAGCACTGTATTACACAGACGTATGTCGCCTGAGTAGGTAAGCTATATCATCTCAATACTGACAACTTTGTTCAAGGAGAAGTGAAAGCTGATGCAGACAAGAGTTTACTTTGAAAAAAGTATAAAATGGGATAAATTCGTCATCAAAGTTGATGGCAAGAGAGGTGGAAGCAAGTTTAGAAGGAGGACAGAAAGACAACTTTTTGTTGAAGTTATCATGTTGTTGATCAGTTGATAAAATATTTTGAGAAATAAAGAAAAAAAAACTAGAGCTGATTTCAAGAAATATTTTGCAAGAATGTAGGATCCCCTCGCACTGTGCTGAAAGTCAGGATTGAATCAGGTACCTTAAGCTCTTCAGTCTAACGATCTCCCAACTGAGATATTTCAGCCAACAAGTCCCTGTGGCCTCCTGATGTATTATTAATAATTGTAGACGATACATACAGAACCTGGTCATTCTATTTTTGTTTATAGTTATGTGTTAAAGTGTCCAGTATCATTCAGCAGGTAACTTGGTCTGATGAGTGAATATCCTTTTTAGGGGACAAGGTAGGTAGAATTTTTTTTTCTAAACTCTGAATTGACTTATACTCTGAAACACAGACCTATATGGCCAGGGTGTACAAGCTATGTCATCTGACTACTGACAGTTTTGTATAAGGGGAATTGGAGGCTGATGCAGGCAAAGCTTTACTTTAAAATAAAGCAAGAAGTTGCAAATAAATGAGGCATAGTTGAATACAAGAGAGGTGGAAGCAAGTTTGAAAGGAAGACAGAAAGTAAATAATATGTTGAATTGATTGTGTTGTTGATCAGATTGATAAAAGGTTTTGATAAAGAAGAGCGTTGATTTAACTCCAAACAGCTTTAGTGACATGAAAAGCAGAAGTTGAAATTGTGCCGAAACCCGGGATTGAACCAGGGACCTTTAGATCTTCAGTCTAACGCTCTCCCAACTGAGCTATTTCGGCCTGCTGGTAGTTTGGGTCTTCATCCTTTCTTTTAAACTTCCCAAGAAAATAGATGCTCAACCTCATGCTAGAGCTATGTTTTAAGATGTCCTGTATCATTCACCAGTTAACGGGTGCAATAGGTAAATAGCATTTTTCGGATCCAGGTTAGGTAGCTTTTGTTTTTTACTCTGAATGGACTAGCACCATATTACACAGAGGTATTTGGCCTGAGTAGGTAAGCTATGTCATCTGAATACTGAAATCTGTGTTCAAGGAGAAGTGGAAGCTGATGCAGACAAGAGTTTACTTTACAAAAAAGCATGAAATAGGAAACATTTGTAGTCGAAGCTGAATGCAAGAGAGGTGGAAGCAAATTTAGAAGGAGGACAGAAAGACAATTCTATGTTGAATTGATCATGTTGTCGATCAGTTGATCAAATATTTTGATAAATAAAGAAAGAAAAACTTGAGCTGATACCAAGAAATATTTTGTGAGAAGCAAGAAACCTCTCAGACTTTTCCGAAACCCAGCATTGAACAAGGGACTTTTAGATTTTCAATCTAACACTCTCCCAACTCAGCTATTTCATCCAGCTGGCCATTTTGACTTTCTGTTGTATTTTTGATAATTGTTAAAGATAAATGCAGACCCTGGTCATTCTATCTGCATGTGCAGTTATGTGTTAAATTGTCCAATGTTATTCAGCAGCTAAATTGGTCTGATGGGTGAATTTCCTTTTTAGGAGCCAAGTTAGTTAGAAGATGTTTGTAAACTATGAATGGACTTATACTCAGACACACAGACCTATGTGGCGAGGGTAGGCAAACTAGGTCATCTGACTACTAACAGTTTTGTATAAGGGGAACTCGAGGCTGATGCAGGCAAAGCTTTACTTTCAATTAAAGGAAGAATTGGCAAATAAAGCAGGTAAATTTGAATACAAGAGAGGTGGAAGCAAGTTTGACAGAAAGACAGAATGTAAAAAATATGTTGAAATGGTTGTCTTTTCGATCAGCTTGATAAAAGGTTTTGATCATTATAAACAACGTCAATATGAGTTGACTCCAAATAGCATTTGTGGCATGCAAAGCAGAAGTTCAAAATGTGCCTAAACCCGGGATTGAACCAGGGACCTTTAGATCTTCAGTCTACTGCTCTCCCAACTGAGCTATTTCATCCAGCTGGCAATTTTGGCTTTCTGTTGTATTTTTTATAATTGTTAAAGATAAATGCAGAACCTGGTCACTCTATCTGCATGTGCAGTTATGTGTTAAATTGTCCAGTATTATTCAGTAGCTAAATTGGTCTGATGGGTGAATTTCCTTTTTAGGAGCCAAGTTAGTTAGATGATGTTTGTAAACTATGAATGGACTTATACTCAGAAACACAGACCTATATGGCGAGGGTCGGCAAGCTAGGTCATCTGACTACTAACAGTTTTGTATAAGGGGAACTGGAGGCTGATGCAGGCAAAGCTTTACTTTCAATTAAAGGAAGAATTGGGAAATAAAGGAGGCAAAGTTGAATACAAGAGAGGTGGAAGCAAGTTTGAAAGAAAGACAGAAAGTAAATAATATGTTGAATTAATTGTATTGTCGATTATCTTGATAAAAGGTTTTGATCATTATAAACAAAGTCAATATGAGTTGACTCAAAATAGTCTTTGTGGCATGCAAAGCAGAAGTTCAAAATGTGCCGAAACCCGGGATCGAACCAGGGACCTTTAGATCTTCAGTCTAACACTCTCCCAACTGAGCTATTTCGGCCTGCCAGCAGCTATAGTATTCAGCCTCTTTTTTTGAACAATCCCAGAACAGAGATGCAGAACCTGGATTTTCAATCTGAGGTTAGAGCTGTGTTTTAATGTGTCCTGCATTGTTCAGCAGCTAACTGGTGAAATGGGTGAGTAGCGTTTTTGGGATAAATGTTAGGTCGTTTTTCTTTTAAAACTCTGAGTGGACCAGCACTGTATTACACAGACGTATGTCGCCTGAGTAGGTAAGCTATGTCATCTCAATACTGACAACTTTGTTCAAGGAGAAGTGAAAGCTGATGCAGACAAGAGTTTACTTTGAAAAAAGTATAAAATGGGATAAATTCGTCATCAAAGTTGATGGCAAGAGAGGTGGAAGCAAGTTTAGAAGGAGGACAGAAAGACAACTTTTTGTTGAAGTTATCATGTTGTTGATCAGTTGATAAAATATTTTGAGAAATAATGAAAAAAAAACTAGAGCTGATTTCAAGAAATATTTTGCAAGAATGTAGGATCCCCTCGCACTGTGCTGAAAGTCAGGATTGAATCAGGTACCTTAAGCTCTTCAGTCTAACGATCTCCCAACTGAGATATTTCAGCCAACAAGTCCCTGTGGCCTCCTGATGTATTATTAATAATTGTAGACGATACATACAGAACCTGGTCATTCTATTTTCGTTGATAGTTATGTGTTAAAGTGTCCAGTATCATTCAGCAGGTAACTTGGTCTGATGAGTGAATATCCTTTTTAGGGGACAAGGTAGGTAGAATTTTTTTTTCTAAACTCTGAATTGACTTATACTCTGAAACACAGACCTATATGGCCAGGGTGTACAAGCTATGTCATCTGACTACTGACAGTTTTGTATAATGGGAATTGGAGGCTGATGCAGGCAAAGCTTTACTTTAAAATAAAGCAAGAAGTTGCAAATAAATGAGGAGTAGTTGAATACAAGAGAGGTGGAAGCAAGTTTGAAAGGAAGACAGAAAGTAAATAATATGTTGAATTGATTGGAGTTAAATCAACGCTCTTCTTTATCAAAACCTTTTATCAATCTGATCAACAACACAAACAGCTTTTGTGACATGAAAGGCAGAAGTTGAAATTGTGCCGAAACCCGGGATTGAACCAGGGACCTTTAGATCTTCAGTCTAACGCTCTCCCAACTGAGCTATTTCGGCCTGCTGGTAGTTTGGGTCTTCATCCTTTCTTTTAAACTTCCCAAGAAAATAGATGCTCAACCTCATGCTAGAGCTATGTTTTAAGATGTCCTGTATCATTCATCAGTTAACGGGTGCAATAGGTAAATAGCATTTTTCGGATCCAGGTTAGGTAGCTTTTTTTTTTACTCTGAATGGACTAGCACTATATTACACAGAGGTATTTGGCCTGAGTAGGTAAGCTATGTCATCTGAATACTGAAATCTGTGTTCAAGGAGAAGTGGAAGCTGATGCAGACAAGAGTTTACTTTACAAAAAAGCATGAAATAGGAAACATTTGTAGTCGAAGCTGAATGCAAGAGAGGTGGAAGCAAATTTAGAAGGAGGACAGAAAGACAATTCTATGTTGAATTGATCATGTTGTCGATCAGTTGATCAAATATTTTGATAAATAAAGAAAGAAAAACTTGAGCTGATACCAAGAAATATTTTGTGAGAAGCAAGAAACCTCTCAGACTTTTCCGAAACCCAGCATTGAACAAGGGACTTTTAGATTTTCAATCTAACACTCTCCCAACTGAGCTATTTCATCCAGCTGGCCATTTTGGCTTTCTGTTGTATTTTTGATAATTGTTAAAGATAAATGCAGACCCTGGTCATTCTATCTGCATGTGCAGTTATGTGTTAAATTGTCCAATGTTATTCAGCAGCTAAATTGGTCTGATGGGTGAATTTCCTTTTTAGGAGCCAAGTTAGTTAGAAGATGTTTGTAAACTATGAATGGACTTATACTCAGACACACAGACCTATGTGGCGAGGGTAGGCAAACTAGGTCATCTGACTACTAACAGTTTTGTATAAGGGGAACTCGAGGCTGATGCAGGCAAAGCTTTACTTTCAATTAAAGGAAGAATTGGCAAATAAAGCAGGTAAAGTTGAATACAAGAGAGGTGGAAGCAAGTTTGACAGAAAGACAGAATGTAAAAAATATGTTGAAATGGTTGTCTTTTCGATCAGCTTGACAAAAGGTTTTGATCATTATAAACAACGTCAATATGAGTTGACTCCAAATAGCATTTGTGGCATGCAAAGCATAAGTTCAAAATGTGCCTAAACCCGGGATTGAACCAGGGACCTTTAGATCTTCAGTCTACTGCTCTCCCAACTGAGCTATTTCATCCAGCTGGCAATTTTGGCTTTCTGTTGTATTTTTTATAATTGTTAAAGATAAATGCAGAACCTGGTCACTCTATCTGCATGTGCAGTTATGTGTTAAATTGTCCAGTATTATTCAGTAGCTAAATTGGTCTGATGGGTGAATTTCCTTTTTAGGAGCCAAGTTAGTTAGATGATGTTTGTAAACTATGAATGGACTTATACTCAGAAACACAGACCTATATGGCGAGGGTCGGCAAGCTAGGTCATCTGACTACTAACAGTTTTGTATAAGGGGAACTGGAGGCTGTTGCAGGCAAAGCTTTACTTTCAATTAAAGGAAGAATTGGGAAATAAAGGAGGCAAAGTTGAATACAAGAGAGGTGGAAGCAAGTTTGAAAGAAAGACAGAAAGTAAATAATATGTTGAATTAATTGTATTGTCGATTATCTTGATAAAAGGTTTTGATCATTATAAACAAAGTCAATATGAGTTGACTCAAAATAGTCTTTGTGGCATGCAAAGCAGAAGTTCAAAATGTGCCGAAACCCGGGATCGAACCAGGGACCTTTAGATCTTCAGTCTAACGCTCTCCCAACTGAGCTATTTCGGCCTGCCAGCAGCTATAGTATTCAGCCTCTTTTTTTGAACAATCCCAGAACAGAGATGCAGAACCTGGATTTTCAATCTGAGGTTAGAGCTGTGTTTTAATGTGTCCTGCATTGTTCAGCAGCTAACTGGTGAAATGGGTGAGTAGCGTTTTTGGGATAAATGTTAGGTCGTTTTTCTTTTAAAACTCTAAGTGGACCAGCACTGTATTACACAGACGTATGTCGCCTGAGTAGGTAAGCTATGTCATCTCAATACTGACAACTTTGTTCAAGGAGAAGTGAAAGCTGATGCAGACAAGAGTTTGCTTTGAAAAAAGTATAAAATGGGATAAATTCGTCATCAAAGCTGATGGCAAGAGAGGTGGAAGCAAGTTTAGAAGGAGGACAGAAAGACAACTTTTTGTTGAAGTTATCATGTTGTTGATCAGTTGATAAAATATTTTGAGAAATAAAGAAAAAAAAACCTAGAGCTGATTTCAAGAAATATTTTGCAAGAATGTAGGATCCCCTCGCACTGTGCTGAAAGTCAGGATTGAATCAGGTACCTTAAGCTCTTCAGTCTAACGATCTCCCAACTGAGATATTTCAGCCAACAAGTCCCTGTGGCCTCCTGATGTATTATTAATAATTGTAGACGATACATACAGAACCTGGTCATTCTATTTTCGTTTATAGTTATGTGTTAAAGTGTCCAGTATCATTCAGCAGGTAACTTGGTCTGATGAGTGAATATCCTTTTTAGGGGACAATGTAGGTAGAATTTTTTTTCTAAACTCTGAATTGACTTATACTCTGAAACACAGACCTATATGGCCAGGGTGTACAAGCTATGTCATCTGACTACTGACAGTTTTGTATAAGGGGAATTGGAGGCTGATGCAGACAAAGCTTTACTTTAAAATAAAGCAAGAAGTTTCAAATAAATGAGGCATAGTTGAATACAAGAGAGGTGGAAGCAAGTTTGAAAGGAAGACAGAAAGTAAATAATATGTTGAATTGATTGTGTTGTTGATCAGATTGATAAAAGGTTTTGATAAAGAAGAGCGTTGATTTAACTCCAAACAGCTTTTGTGACATGAAAAGCAGAAGTTGAAATTGTGCCGAAACCCGGGATTGAACCAGGGACCTTTAGATCTTCAGTCTAACGCTCTCCCAACTGAGCTATTTCGGCCTGCTGGTAGTTTGGGTCTTCATCCTTTCTTTTAAACTTCCCAAGAAAATAGATGCTCATCCTCATGCTAGAGCTATGTTTTAAGATGTCCTGTATCATTCATCAGTTAACAGGTGCAATAGGTAAATAGCATTTTTCGGATCCAGGTTAGGTAGCTTTTTTTTTTACTCTGAATGGACTAGCACCATATTACACAGAGGTATTTGGCCTGAGTAGGTAAGCTATGTCATCTGAATACTGAAATCTGTGTTCAAGGAGAAGTGGAAGCTGATGCAGACAAGAGTTTACTTTACAAAAAAGCATGAAATAGGAAACATTTGTAGTCGAAGCTGAATGCAAGAGAGGTGGAAGCAAATTTAGAAGGAGGACAGAAAGACAATTCTATGTTGAATTGATCCTGTTGTCGATCAGTTGATCAAATATTTTGATAAATAAAGAAAGAAAAACTTGAGCTGATACCAAGAAATATTTTGTGAGAAGCAAGAAACCTCTCAGACTTTTCCGAAACCCAGCATTGAACAAGGGACTTTTAGATTTTCAATCTAACACTCTCCCAACTCAGCTATTTCATCCAGCTGGCCATTTTGGCTTTCTGTTGTATTTTTGATAATTATTAAAGATAAATGCAGACCCTGGTCATTCTATCTGCATGTGCAGTTATGTGTTAAATTGTCCAATATTATTCAGCAGCTAAATTGGTCTGATGGGTGAATTTCCTTTTTAGGAGCCAAGTTAGTTAGAAGATGTTTGTAAACTATGAATGGACTTATACTCAGACACACAGACCTATATGGCGAGGGTAGGCAAACTAGGTCATCTGACTACTAACAGTTTTGTATAAGGGGAACTCGAGGCTGATGTAGGCAAAGCTTTACTTTCAATTAAAGGAAGAATTGGCAAATAAAGCAGGTAAAGTTGAATACAAGAGAGGTGGAAGCAAGTTTGACAGAAAGACAGAATGTAAAAAATATGTTGAAATGGTTGTCTTATCGATCAGCTTGATAAAAGGTTTTGATCATTATAAACAACGTCAATATGAGTTGACTCCAAATAGCATTTGTGGCATGCAAAGCAGAAGTTCAAAATGTGCCTAAACCCGGGATTGAACCAGGGACCTTTAGATCTTCAGTCTAACACTCTCCCAACTGAGATATTTCGGCCTGCCAGCAGCTATAGTATTCAGCCTCTTTTTTTGAACAATCCCAGAACAGAGATGCAGAACCTGGATTTTCAATCTGAGGTTAGAGCTGTGTTTTAATGTGTCCTGCATTGTTCAGCAGCTAACTGGTGAAATGGGTGAGTAGCGTTTTTGGGATAAATGTTAGGTCGTTTTTCTTTTAAAACTCTGAGTGGACCAGCACTGTATTACACAGACGTATGTCGCCTGAGTAGGTAAGCTATATCATCTCAATACTGACAACTTTGTTCAAGGAGAAGTGAAAGCTGATGCAGACAAGAGTTTACTTTGAAAAAAGTATAAAATGGGATAAATTCGTCATCAAAGTTGATGGCAAGAGAGGTGGAAGCAAGTTTAGAAGGAGGACAGAAAGACAACTTTTTGTTGAAGTTATCATGTTGTTGATCAGTTGATAAAATATTTTGAGAAATAAAGAAAAAAAAACTAGAGCTGATTTCAAGAAATATTTTGCAAGAATGTAGGATCCCCTCGCACTGTGCTGAAAGTCAGGATTGAATCAGGTACCTTAAGCTCTTCAGTCTAACGATCTCCCAACTGAGATATTTCAGCCAACAAGTCCCTGTGGCCTCCTGATGTATTATTAATAATTGTAGACGATACATACAGAACCTGGTCATTCTATTTTTGTTTATAGTTATGTGTTAAAGTGTCCAGTATCATTCAGCAGGTAACTTGGTCTGATGAGTGAATATCCTTTTTAGGGGACAAGGTAGGTAGAATTTTTTTTTCTAAACTCTGAATTGACTTATACTCTGAAACACAGACCTATATGGCCAGGGTGTACAAGCTATGTCATCTGACTACTGACAGTTTTGTATAAGGGGAATTGGAGGCTGATGCAGGCAAAGCTTTACTTTAAAATAAAGCAAGAAGTTGCAAATAAATGAGGCATAGTTGAATACAAGAGAGGTGGAAGCAAGTTTGAAAGGAAGACAGAAAGTAAATAATATGTTGAATTGATTGTGTTGTTGATCAGATTGATAAAAGGTTTTGATAAAGAAGAGCGTTGATTTAACTCCAAACAGCTTTTGTGACATGAAAAGCAGAAGTTGAAATTGTGCCGAAACCCGGGATTGAACCAGGGACCTTTAGATCTTCAGTCTAACGCTCTCCCAACTGAGCTATTTCGGCCTGCTGGTAGATTGGGTCTTCATCCTTTCTTTTAAACTTCCCAAGAAAATAGATGCTCAACCTCATGCTAGAGCTATGTTTTAAGATGTCCTGTATCATTCACCAGTTAACGGGTGCAATAGGTAAATAGCATTTTTCGGATCCAGGTTAGGTAGCTTTTGTTTTTTACTCTGAATGGACTAGCACCATATTACACAGAGGTATTTGGCCTGAGTAGGTAAGCTATGTCATCTGAATACTGAAATCTGTGTTCAAGGAGAAGTGGAAGCTGATGCAGACAAGAGTTTACTTTACAAAAAAGCATGAAATAGGAAACATTTGTAGTCGAAGCTGAATGCAAGAGAGGTGGAAGCAAATTTAGAAGGAGGACAGAAAGACAATTCTATGTTGAATTGATCATGTTGTCGATCAGTTGATCAAATATTTTGATAAATAAAGAAAGAAAAACTTGAGCTGATACCAAGAAATATTTTGTGAGAAGCAAGAAACCTCTCAGACTTTTCCGAAACCCAGCATTGAACAAGGGACTTTTAGATTTTCAATCTAACACTCTCCCAACTCAGCTATTTCATCCAGCTGGCCATTTTGGCTTTCTGTTGTATTTTTGATAATTGTTAAAGATAAATGCAGACCCTGGTCATTCTATCTGCATGTGCAGTTATGTGTTAAATTGTCCAATGTTATTCAGCAGCTAAATTGGTCTGATGGGTGAATTTCCTTTTTAGGAGCCAAGTTAGTTAGAAGATGTTTGTAAACTATGAATGGACTTATACTCAGACACACAGACCTATGTGGCGAGGGTAGGCAAACTAGGTCATCTGACTACTAACAGTTTTGTATAAGGGGAACTCGAGGCTGATGCAGGCAAAGCTTTACTTTCAATTAAAGGAAGAATTGGCAAATAAAGCAGGTAAATTTGAATACAAGAGAGGTGGAAGCAAGTTTGACAGAAAGACAGAATGTAAAAAATATGTTGAAATGGTTGTCTTTTCGATCAGCTTGATAAAAGGTTTTGATCATTATAAACAACGTCAATATGAGTTGACTCCAAATAGCATTTGTGGCATGCAAAGCATAAGTTCAAAATGTGCCTAAACCCGGGATTGAACCAGGGACCTTTAGATCTTCAGTCTACTGCTCTCCCAACTGAGCTATTTCATCCAGCTGGCAATTTTGGCTTTCTGTTGTATTTTTTATAATTGTTAAAGATAAATGCAGAACCTGGTCACTCTATCTGCATGTGCAGTTATGTGTTAAATTGTCCAGTATTATTCAGTAGCTAAATTGGTCTGATGGGTGAATTTCCTTTTTAGGAGCCAAGTTAGTTAGATGATGTTTGTAAACTATGAATGGACTTATACTCAGAAACACAGACCTATATGGCGAGGGTCGGCAAGCTAGGTCATCTGACTACTAACAGTTTTGTATAAGGGGAACTGGAGGCTGATGCAGGCAAAGCTTTACTTTCAATTAAAGGAAGAATTGGGAAATAAAGGAGGCAAAGTTGAATACAAGAGAGGTGGAAGCAAGTTTGAAAGAAAGACAGAAAGTAAATAATATGTTGAATTAATTGTATTGTCGATTATCTTGATAAAAGGTTTTGATCATTATAAACAAAGTCAATATGAGTTGACTCAAAATAGTCTTTGTGGCATGCAAAGCAGAAGTTCAAAATGTGCCGAAACCCGGGACCTTTAGATCTTCAGTCTAACACTCTCCCAACTGAGCTATTTCGGCCTGCCAGCAGCTATAGTATTCAGCCTCTTTTTTTGAACAATCCCAGAACAGAGATGCAGAACCTGGATTTTCAATCTGAGGTTAGAGCTGTGTTTTAATGTGTCCTGCATTGTTCAGCAGCTAACTGGTGAAATGGGTGAGTAGCGTTTTTGGGATAAATGTTAGGTCGTTTTTCTTTTAAAACTCTGAGTGGACCAGCACTGTATTACACAGACGTATGTCGCCTGAGTAGGTAAGCTATGTCATCTCAATACTGACAACTTTGTTCAAGGAGAAGTGAAAGCTGATGCAGACAAGAGTTTACTTTGAAAAAAGTATAAAATGGGATAAATTCGTCATCAAAGTTGATGGCAAGAGAGGTGGAAGCAAGTTTAGAAGGAGGACAGAAAGACAACTTTTTGTTGAAGTTATCATGTTGTTGATCAGTTGATAAAATATTTTGAGAAATAAAGAAAAAAAAACTAGAGCTGATTTCAAGAAATATTTTGCAAGAATGTAGGATCCCCTCGCACTGTGCTGAAAGTCAGGATTGAATCAGGTACCTTAAGCTCTTCAGTCTAACGATCTCCCAACTGAGATATTTCAGCCAACAAGTCCCTGTGGCCTCCTGATGTATTATTAATAATTGTAGACGATACATACAGAACCTGGTCATTCTATTTTCGTTTATAGTTATGTGTTAAAGTGTCCAGTATCATTCAGCAGGTAACTTGGTCTGATGAGTGAATATCCTTTTTAGGGGACAAGGTAGGTAGAATTTTTTTTTCTAAACTCTGAATTGACTTATACTCTGAAACACAGACCTATATGGCCAGGGTGTACAAGCTATGTCATCTGACTACTGACAGTTTTGTATAAGGGGAATTGGAGGCTGATGCAGGCAAAGCTTTACTTTAAAATAAAGCAAGAAGTTGCAAATAAATGAGGCATAGTTGAATACAAGAGAGGTGGAAGCAAGTTTGAAAGGAAGACAGAAAGTAAATAATATGTTGAATTGATTGTGTTGTTGATCAGATTGATAAAAGGTTTTGATAAAGAAGAGCGTTGATTTAACTCCAAACAGCTTTTGTGACATGAAAAGCAGAAGTTGAAATTGTGCCGAAACCCGGGATTGAACCAGGGACCTTTAGATCTTCAGTCTAACGCTCTCCCAACTGATCTATTTCGGCCTGCTGGTAGTTTGGGGCTTCATCCTTTTTTTTTAAACTTCACAAGAAAATAGATGCTCAACCTCATGCTAGAGCTATGTTTTAAGATGTCCTGTATCATTCACCAGTTAACGGGTGCAATAGGTAAATAGCATTTTTCGGATCCAGGTTAGGTAGCTTTTGTTTTTTACTCTGAATGGACTAGCACCATATTACACAGAGGTATTTGGCCTGAGTAGGTAAGCTATGTCATCTGAATACTGAAATCTGTGTTCAAGGAGAAGTGGAAGCTGATGCAGACAAGAGTTTACTTTACAAAAAAGCATGAAATAGGAAACATTTGTAGTCGAAGCTGAATGCAAGAGAGGTGGAAGCAAATTTAGAAGGAGGACAGAAAGACAATTCTATGTTGAATTGATCATGTTGTCGATCAGTTGATCAAATATTTTGATAAATAAAGAAAGAAAAACTTGAGCTGATACCAAGAAATATTTTGTGAGAAGCAAGAAACCTCTCAGACTTTTCCGAAACCCAGCATTGAACAAGGGACTTTTAGATTTTCAATCTAACACTCTCCCAACTGAGCTATTTCATCCAGCTGGCCATTTTGGCTTTCTGTTGTATTTTTGATAATTGTTAAAGATAAATGCAGACCCTGGTCATTCTATCTGCATGTGCAGTTATGTGTTAAATTGTCCAATATTATTCAGCAGCTAAATTGGTCTGATGGGTGAATTTCCTTTTTAGGAGCCAAGTTAGTTAGAAGATGTTTGTAAACTATGAATGGACTTATACTCAGACACACAGACCTATATGGCGAGGGTAGGCAAACTAGGTCATCTGACTACTAACAGTTTTGTATAAGGGGAACTCGAGGCTGATGCAGGCAAAGCTTTACTTTCAATTAAAGGAAGAATTGGCAAATAAAGCAGGTAAAGTTGAATACAAGAGAGGTGGAAGCAAGTTTGACAGAAAGACAGAATGTAAAAAATATGTTGAAATGGTTGTCTTATCGATCAGCTTGATAAATGGTTTTGATCATTATAAACAACGTCAATATGAGTTGACTCCAAATAGCATTTGTGGCATGCAAAGCAGAAGTTCAAAATGTGCCTAAACCCGGGATTGAACCAGGGACCTTTAGATCTTCAGTCTACTGCTCTACCAACTGAGCTATTTCATCCAGCTGGCAATTTTGGCTTTCTGTTGTATTTTTTATAATTGTTAAAGAAAAATGCAGAACCTGGTCACTCTATCTGCATGTGCAGTTATGTGTTAAATTGTCCAGTATTATTCAGTAGCTAAATTGGTCTGATGGGTGAATTTCCTTTTTAGGAGCCAAGTTAGTTAGATGATGTTTGTAAACTATGAATGGACTTATACTCAGAAACACAGACCTATATGGCGAGGGTCGGCAAGCTAGGTCATCTTACTACTAACAGTTTTGTATAAGGGGAACTGGAGGCTGATGCAGGCAAAGCTTTACTTTCAATTAAAGGAAGAATTGGGAAATAAAGGAGGCAAAGTTGAATACAAGAGAGGTGGAAGCAAGTTTGAAAGAAAGACAGAAAGTAAATAATATGTTGAATTAATTGTATTGTCGATTATCTTGATAAAAGGTTTTGATCATTATAAACAAAGTCAATATGAGTTGACTCAAAATAGTCTTTGTGGCATGCAAAGCAGAAGTTCAAAATGTGCCGAAACCCGGGATCGAACCAGGGACCTTTAGATCTTCAGTCTAACGCTCTCCCAACTGAGCTATTTCGGCCTGCCAGCAGCTATAGTATTCAGCCTCTTTTTTTGAACAATCCCAGAACAGAGATGCAGAACCTGGATTTTCAATCTGAGGTTAGAGCTGTGTTTTAATGTGTCCTGCATTGTTCAGCAGCTAACTGGTGAAAGGGTGAGTAGCGTTTTTGGGATAAATGTTAGGTCGTTTTTCTTTTAAAACTCTAAGTGGACCAGCACTGTATTACACAGACGTATGTCGCCTGAGTAGGTAAGCTATGTCATCTCAATACTGACAACTTTGTTCAAGGAGAAGTGAAAGCTGATGCAGACAAGAGTTTACTTTGAAAAAAGTATAAAATGGGATAAATTTGTCATCAAAGTTGATGGCAAGAGAGGTGGAAGCAAGTTTAGAAGGAGGACAGAAAGACAACTTTTTGTTGAAGTTATCATGTTGTTGATCAGTTGATAAAATATTTTGAGAAATAAAAAAAAAAACTAGAGCTGATTTCAAGAAATATTTTGCAAGAATGTAGGATCCCCTCGCACTGTGCTGAAAGTCAGGATTGAATCAGGTACCTTAAGCTCTTCAGTCTAACGATCTCCCAACTGAGATATTTCAGCCAACAAGTCCCTGTGGCCTCCTGATGTATTATTAATAATTGTAGACGATACATACAGAACCTGGTCATTCTATTTTCGTTTATAGTTATGTGTTAAAGTGTCCAGTATCATTCAGCAGGTAACTTGGTCTGATGAGTGAATATCCTTTTTAGGGGACAAGGTAGGTAGACTTTTTTTTTCCTAAACTCTGAATTGACTTATACTCTGAAACACAGACCTATATGGCCAGGGTGTACAAGCTATGTCATCTGACTACTGACAGTTTTGTATAAGGGGAATTGGAGGCTGATGCAGGCAAAGCTTTACTTTAAAATAAAGCAAGAAGTTGCAAATAAATGAGGCATAGTTGAATACAAGAGAGGTGGAAGCAAGTTTGAAAGGAAGACAGAAAGTAAATAATATGTTGAATTGATTGTGTTGTTGATCAGATTGATAAAAGGTTTTGATAAAGAAGAGCGTTGATTTAACTCCAAACAGCTTTTGTGACATGAAAAGCAGAAGTTGAAATTGTGCCAAAACCCGGGATTGAACCAGGGACCTTTAGATCTTCAGTCTAACGCTCTCCCAACTGAGCTATTTCGGCCTGCTGGTAGTTTGGGTCTTCATCCTTTCTTTTAAACTTCCCAAGAAAATAGATGCTCAACCTCATGCTAGAGCTATGTTTTAAGATGTCCTGTATCATTCATCAGTTAACGGGTGCAATAGGTAAATAGCATTTTTCGGATCCAGGTTAGGTAGCTTTTGTTTTTTACTCTGAATGGACTAGCACCATATTACACAGAGGTATTTGGCCTGAGTAGGTAAGCTATGTCATCTGAATACTGAAATCTGTGTTCAAGGAGAAGTGGAAGCTGATGCAGACAAGAGTTTACTTTACAAAAAAGCATGAAATAGGAAACATTTGTAGTCGAAGCTGAATGCAAGAGAGGTGGAAGCAAATTTAGAAGGAGGACAGAAAGACAATTCTATGTTGAATTGATCATGTTGTCGATCAGTTGATCAAATATTTTGATAAATAAAGAAAGAAAAACTTGAGCTGATACCAAGAAATATTTTGTGAGAAGCAAGAAACCTCTCAGACTTTTCCGAAACCCAGCATTGAACAAGGGACTTTTAGATTTTCAATCTAACACTCTCCCAACTGAGCTATTTCATCCAGCTGGCCATTTTGGCTTTCTGTTGTATTTTTGATAATTGTTAAAGATAAATGCAGACCCTGGTCATTCTATCTGCATGTGCAGTTATGTGTTAAATTGTCCAATATTATTCAGCAGCTAAATTGGTCTGATGGGTGAATTTCCTTTTTAGGAGCCAAGTTAGTTAGAAGATGTTTGTAAACTATGAATGGACTTATACTCAGAGACACAGACCTATATGGCGAGGGTAGGCAAACTAGGTCATCTGACTACTAACAGTTTTGTATAAGGGGAACTCGAGGCTGATGCAGGCAAAGCTTTACTTTCAATTAAAGGAAGAATTGGCAAATAAAGCAGGTAAAGTTGAACACAAGAGAGGTGGAAGCAAGTTTGACAGAAAGAGAGAATGTAAAAAATATGTTGAAATGGTTGTCTTTTCGATCAGCTTGATAAAAGGTTTTGATCATTATAAACAACGTCAATATGAGTTGACTCCAAATAGCATTTGTGGCATGCAAAGCAGAAGTTCAAAATGTGCCTAAACCCGGGATTGAACCAGGGACCTTTAGATCTTCAGTCTACTGCTCTCCCAACTGAGCTATTTCATCCAGCTGGCAATTTTGGCTTTCTGTTGTATTTTTTATAATTGTTAAAGAAAAATGCAGAACCTGGTCACTCTATCTGCATGTGCAGTTATGTGTTAAATTGTCCAGTATTATTCAGTAGCTAAATTGGTCTGATGGGTGAATTTCCTTTTTAGGAGCCAAGTTAGTTAGATGATGTTTGTAAACTATGAATGGACTTATACTCAGAAACACAGACCTATATGGCGAGGGTCGGCAAGCTAGGTCATCTGACTACTAACAGTTTTGTATAAGGGGAACTGGAGGCTGATGCAGGCAAAGCTTTACTTTCAATTAAAGGAAGAATTGGGAAATAAAGGAGGCAAAGTTGAATACAAGAGAGGTGGAAGCAAGTTTGAAAGAAAGACAGAAAGTAAATAATATGTTGAATTAATTGTATTGTCGATTATCTTGATAAAATGTTTTGATCATTATAAACAAAGTCAATATGAGTTGACTCAAAATAGTCTTTGTGGCATGCAAAGCAGAAGTTCAAAACGTGCCGAAACCCGGGATCGAACCAGGGACCTTTAGATCTTTAGTCTAACGCTCTCCCAACTGAGCTATTTCGGCCTGCCAGCAGCTATAGTATTCAGCCTCTTTTTTTGAACAATCCCAGAACAGAGATGCAGAACCTGGATTTTCAATCTGAGGTTAGAGCTGTGTTTTAATGTGTCCTGCATTGTTCAGCAGCTAACTGGTGAAATGGGTGAGTAGCGTTTTTGGGATAAATGTTAGGTCGTTTTTCTTTTAAAACTCTAAGTGGACCAGCACTGTATTACACAGACGTATGTCGCCTGAGTAGGTAAGCTATGTCATCTCAATACTGACAACTTTGTTCAAGGAGAAGTGAAAGCTGATGCAGACAAGAGTTTACTTTGAAAAAAGTATAAAATGGGATAAATTTGTCATCAAAGCTGATGGCAAGAGAGGTGGAAGCAAGTTTAGAAGGAGGACAGAAAGACAACTTTTTGTTGAAGTTATCATGTTGTTGATCAGTTGATAAAATATTTTGAGAAATAAAGAAAAAAAAACTAGAGCTGATTTCAAGAAATATTTTGCAAGAATGTAGGATCCCCTCGCACTGTGCTGAAAGTCAGGATTGAATCAGGTACCTTAAGCTCTTCAGTCTAACGATCTCCCAACTGAGATATTTCAGCCAACAAGTCCCTGTGGCCTCCTGATGTATTATTAATAATTGTAGACGATACATACAGAACCTGGTCATTCTATTTTCGTTTATAGTTATGTGTTAAAGTGTCCAGTATCATTCAGCAGGTAACTTGGTCTGATGAGTGAATATCCTTTTTAGGGGACAATGTAGGTAGAATTTTTTTTTCTAAACTCTGAATTGACTTATACTCTGAAACACAGACCTATATGGCCAGGGTGTACAAGCTATGTCATCTGACTACTGACAGTTTTGTATAATGGGAATTGGAGGCTGATGCAGGCAAAGCTTTACTTTAAAATAAAGCAAGAAGTTGCAAATAAATGAGGCGTAGTTGAATACAAGAGAGGTGGAAGCAAGTTTGAAAGGAAGACAGAAAGTAAATAATATGTTGAATTGATTGTGTTGTTGATCAGATTGATAAAAGGTTTTGATAAAGAAGAGCGTTGATTTAACTCTAAACAGCTTTTGTGACATGAAAAGCAGAAGTTGAAATTGTGCCGAAACCCGGGATTGAACCAGGGACCTTTAGATCTTCAGTCTAACGCTCTCCCAACTGAGCTATTTCGGCCTGCTGGTAGTTTGGGTCTTCATCCTTTCTTTTAAACTTCCCAAGAAAATAGATGCTCATCCTCATGCTAGAGCTATGTTTTAAGATGTCCTGTATCATTCATCAGTTAACAGGTGCAATAGGTAAATAGCATTTTTCGGATCCAGGTTAGGTAGCTTTTTTTTTTACTCTGAATGGACTAGCACCATATTACACAGAGGTATTTGGCCTGAGTAGGTAAGCTATGTCATCTGAATACTGAAATCTGTGTTCAAGGAGAAGTGGAAGCTGATGCAGACAAGAGTTTACTTTACAAAAAAGCATGAAATAGGAAACATTTGTAGTCGAAGCTGAATGCAAGAGAGGTGGAAGCAAATTTAGAAGGAGGACAGAAAGACAATTCTATGTTGAATTGATCCTGTTGTCGATCAGTTGATCAAATATTTTGATAAATAAAGAAAGAAAAACTTGAGCTGATACCAAGAAATATTTTGTGAGAAGCAAGAAACCTCTCAGACTTTTCCGAAACCCAGCATTGAACAAGGGACTTTTAGATTTTCAATCTAACACTCTCCCAACTCAGCTATTTCATCCAGCTGGCCATTTTGGCTTTCTGTTGTATTTTTGATAATTGTTAAAGATAAATGCAGACCCTGGTCATTCTATCTGCATGTGCAGTTATGTGTTAAATTGTCCAATATTATTCAGCAGCTAAATTGGTCTGATGGGTGAATTTCCTTTTTAGGAGCCAAGTTAGTTAGAAGATGTTTGTAAACTATGAATGGACTTATACTCAGACACACAGACCTATATGGCGAGGGTAGGCAAACTAGGTCATCTGACTACTAACAGTTTTGTATAAGGGGAACTCGAGGCTGATGTAGGCAAAGCTTTACTTTCAATTAAAGGAAGAATTGGCAAATAAAGCAGGTAAAGTTGAATACAAGAGAGGTGGAAGCAAGTTTGACAGAAAGACAGAATGTAAAAAATATGTTGAAATGGTTGTCTTATCGATCAGCTTGATAAAAGGTGTTGATCATTATAAACAACGTCAATATGAGTTGACTCCAAATAGCATTTGTGGCATGCAAAGCAGAAGTTCAAAATGTGCCTAAACCCGGGATTGAACCAGGGACCTTTAGATCTTCAGTCTACTGCTCTCCCAACTGAGCTATTTCATCCAGCTGGCAATTTTGGCTTTCTGTTGTATTTTTTATAATTGTTAAAGATAAATGCAGAACTTGGTCACTCTATCTGCATGTGCAGTTATGTGTTAAATTGTCCAGTATTATTCAGTAGCTAAATTGGTCTGATGGGTGAATTTCCTTTTTAGGAGCCAAGTTAGTTAGATGATGTTTGTAAACTATGAATGGACTTATACTCAGAAACACAGACCTATATGGCGAGGGTCGGCAAGCTAGGTCATCTGACTACTAACAGTTTTGTATAAGGGGAACTGGAGGCTGATGCAGGCAAAGCTTTACTTTCAATTAAAGGAAGAATTGGGAAATAAAGGAGGCAAAGTTGAATACAAGAGAGGTGGAAGCAAGTTTGAAAGAAAGACAGAAAGTAAATAATATGTTGAATTAATTGTATTGTCGATTATCTTGATAAAAGGTTTTGATCATTATAAACAAAGTCAATATGAGATGACTCAAAATAGTCTTTGTGGCATGCAAAGCAGAAGTTCAAAATGTGCCGAAACCCGGGATCGAACCAGGGACCTTTAGATCTTCAGTCTAACACTCTCCCAACTGAGCTATTTCGGCCTGCCAGCAGCTATAGTATTCAGCCTCTTTTTTTGAACAATCCCAGAACAGAGATGCAGAACCTGGATTTTCAATCTGAGGTTAGAGCTGTGTTTTAATGTGTCCTGCATTGTTCAGCAGCTAACTGGTGAAATGGGTGAGTAGCGTTTTTGGGATAAATGTTAGGTCGTTTTTCTTTTAAAACTCTGAGTGGACCAGCACTGTATTACACAGACGTATGTCGCCTGAGTAGGTAAGCTATGTCATCTCAATACTGACAACTTTGTTCAAGGAGAAGTGAAAGCTGATGCAGACAAGAGTTTACTTTGAAAAAAGTATAAAATGGGATAAATTCGTCATCAAAGTTGATGGCAAGAGAGGTGGAAGCAAGTTTAGAAGGAGGACAGAAAGACAACTTTTTGTTGAAGTTATCATGTTGTTGATCAGTTGATAAAATATTTTGAGAAATAAAGAAAAAAAAACTAGAGCTGATTTCAAGAAATATTTTGCAAGAATGTAGGATCCCCTCGCACTGTGCTGAAAGTCAGGATTGAATCAGGTACCTTAAGCTCTTCAGTCTAACGATCTCCCAACTGAGATATTTCAGCCAACAAGTCCCTGTGGCCTCCTGATGTATTATTAATAATTGTAGACGATACATACAGAACCTGGTCATTCTATTTTCGTTTATAGTTATGTGTTAAAGTGTCCAGTATCATTCAGCAGGTAACTTGGTCTGATGAGTGAATATCCTTTTTAGGGGACAAGGTAGGTAGAATTTTTTTTTCTAAACTCTGAATTGACTTATACTCTGAAACACAGACCTATATGGCCAGGGTGTACAAGCTATGTCATCTGACTACTGACAGTTTTGTATAAGGGGAATTGGAGGCTGATGCAGGCAAAGCTTTACTTTAAAATAAAGCAAGAAGTTGCAAATAAATGAGGCATAGTTGAATACAAGAGAGGTGGAAGCAAGTTTGAAAGGAAGACGGAAAGTAAATAATATGTTGAATTGATTGTGTTGTTGATCAGATTGATAAAAGGTTTTGATAAAGAAGAGCGTTGATTTAACTCCAAACAGCTTTTGTGACATGAAAAGCAGAAGTTGAAATTGTGCCGAAACCCGGGATTGAACCAGGGACCTTTAGATCTTCAGTCTAACGCTCTCCCAACTGAGCTATTTCGGCCTGCTGGTAGTTTGGGTCTTCATCCTTTCTTTTAAACTTCCCAAGAAAATAGATGCTCAACCTCATGCTAGAGCTATGTTTTAAGATGTCCTGTATCATTCATCACTTAACGGGTGCAATAGGTAAATAGCATTTTTCGGATCCAGGTTAGGTAGCTTTTGTTTTTTACTCTGAATGGACTAGCACCATATTACACAGAGGTATTTGGCCTGAGTAGGTAAGCTATGTCATCTGAATACTGAAATCTGTGTTCAAGGAGAAGTGGAAGCTGATGCAGACAAGAGTTTACTTTACAAAAAAGCATGAAATAGGAAACATTTGTAGTCGAAGCTGAATGCAAGAGAGGTGGAAGCAAATTTAGAAGGAGGACAGAAAGACAATTCTATGTTGAATTGATCATGTTGTCGATCAGTTGATCAAATATTTTGATAAATAAAGAAAGAAAAACTTGAGCTGATACCAAGAAATATTTTGTGAGAAGCAAGAAACCTCTCAGACTTTTCCGAAACCCAGCATTGAACAAGGGACTTTTAGATTTTCAATCTAACACTCTCCCAACTGAGCTAATTCATCCAGCTGGCCATTTTGGCTTTCTGTTGTATTTTTGATAATTGTTAAAGATAAATGCAGACCCTGGTCATTCTATCTGCATGTGCAGTTATGTGTTAAATTGTCCAATATTATTCAGCAGCTAAATTGGTCTGATGGGTGAATTTCCTTTTTAGGAGCCAAGTTAGTTAGAAGATGTTTGTAAACTATGAATGGACTTATACTCAGACACACAGACCTATATGGCGAGGGTAGGCAAACTAGGTCATCTGACTACTAACAGTTTTGTATAAGGGGAACTCGAGGCTGATGCAGGCAAAGCTTTACTTTCAATTAAAGGAAGAATTGGCAAATAAAGCAGGTAAAGTTGAATACAAGAGAGGTGGAAGCAAGTTTGACAGAAAGACAGAATGTAAAAAATATGTTGAAATGGTTGTCTTATCGATCAGCTTGATAAATGGTTTTGATCATTATAAACAACGTCAATATGAGTTGACTCCAAATAGCATTTGTGGCATGCAAAGCAGAAGTTCAAAATGTGCCTAAACCCGGGATTGAACCAGGGACCTTTAGATCTTCAGTCTACTGCTCTACCAACTGAGCTATTTCATCCAGCTGGCAATTTTGGCTTTCTGTTGTATTTTTTATAATTGTTAAAGAAAAATGCAGAACCTGGTCACTCTATCTGCATGTGCAGTTATGTGTTAAATTGTCCAGTATTATTCAGTAGCTAAATTGGTCTGATGGGTGAATTTCCTTTTTAGGAGCCAAGTTAGTTAGATGATGTTTGTAAACTATGAATGGACTTATACTCAGAAACACAGACCTATATGGCGAGGGTCGGCAAGCTAGGTCATCTTACTACTAACAGTTTTGTATAAGGGGAACTGGAGGCTGATGCAGGCAAAGCTTTACTTTCAATTAAAGGAAGAATTGGGAAATAAAGGAGGCAAAGTTGAATACAAGAGAGGTGGAAGCAAGTTTGAAAGAAAGACAGAAAGTAAATAATATGTTGAATTAATTGTATTGTCGATTATCTTGATAAAAGGTTTTGATCATTATAAACAAAGTCAATATGAGTTGACTCAAAATAGTCTTTGTGGCATGCAAAGCAGAAGTTCAAAATGTGCCCAAACCCGGGATCGAACCAGGGACCTTTAGATCTTCAGTCTAACGCTCTCCCAACTGAGCTATTTCGGCCTGCCAGCAGCTATAGTATTCAGCCTCTTTTTTTGAACAATCCCAGAACAGAGATGCAGAACCTGGATTTTCAATCTGAGGTTAGAGCTGTGTTTTAATGTGTCCTGCATTGTTCAGCAGCTAACTGGTGAAAGGGTGAGTAGCGTTTTTGGGATAAATGTTAGGTCGTTTTTCTTTTAAAACTCTAAGTGGACCAGCACTGTATTACACAGACGTATGTCGCCTGAGTAGGTAAGCTATGTCATCACAATACTGACAACTTTGTTCAAGGAGAAGTGAAAGCTGATGCAGACAAGAGTTTACTTTGAAAAAAGTATAAAATGGGATAAATTTGTCATCAAAGTTGATGGCAAGAGAGGTGGAAGCAAGTTTAGAAGGAGGACAGAAAGACAACTTTTTGTTGAAGTTATCATGTTGTTGATCAGTTGATAAAATATTTTGAGAAATAAAAAAAAAAACTAGAGCTGATTTCAAGAAATATTTTGCAAGAATGTAGGATCCCCTCGCACTGTGCTGAAAGTCAGGATTGAATCAGGTACCTTAAGCTCTTCAGTCTAACGATCTCCCAACTGAGATATTTCAGCCAACAAGTCCCTGTGGCCTCCTGATGTATTATTAATAATTGTAGACGATACATACAGAACCTGGTCATTCTATTTTCGTTTATAGTTATGTGTTAAAGTGTCCAGTATCATTCAGCAGGTAACTTGGTCTGATGAGTGAATATCCTTTTTAGGGGACAAGGTAGGTAGAATTTTTTTTTCCTAAACTCTGAATTGACTTATACTCTGAAACACAGACCTATATGGCCAGGGTGTACAAGCTATGTCATCTGACTACTGACAGTTTTGTATAAGGGGAATTGGAGGCTGATGCAGGCAAAGCTTTACTTTAAAATAAAGCAAGAAGTTGCAAATAAATGAGGCATAGTTGAATACAAGAGAGGTGGAAGCAAGTTTGAAAGGAAGACAGAAAGTAAATAATATGTTGAATTGATTGTGTTGTTGATCAGATTGATAAAAGGTTTTGATAAAGAAGAGCGTTGATTTAACTCCAAACAGCTTTTGTGACATGAAAAGCAGAAGTTGAAATTGTGCCGAAACCCGGGATTGAACCAGGGACCTTTAGATCTTCAGTCTAACGCTCTCCCAACTGAGCTATTTCGGCCTGCTGGTAGTTTGGGTCTTCATCCTTTCTTTTAAACTTCCCAAGAAAATAGATGCTCAACCTCATGCTAGAGCTATGTTTTAAGATGTCCTGTATCATTCATCAGTTAACGGGTGCAATAGGTAAATAGCATTTTTCGGATCCAGGTTAGGTAGCTTTTGTTTTTTACTCTGAATGGACTAGCACCATATTACACAGAGGTATTTGGCCTGAGTAGGTAAGCTATGTCATCTGAATACTGAAATCTGTGTTCAAGGAGAAGTGGAAGCTGATGCAGACAAGAGTTTACTTTACAAAAAAGCATGAAATAGGAAACATTTGTAGTCGAAGCTGAATGCAAGAGAGGTGGAAGCAAATTTAGAAGGAGGACAGAAAGACAATTCTATGTTGAATTGATCATGTTGTCGATCAGTTGATCAAATATTTTGATAAATAAAGAAAGAAAAACTTGAGCTGATACCAAGAAATATTTTGTGAGAAGCAAGAAACCTCTCAGACTTTTCCGAAACCCAGCATTGAACAAGGGACTTTTAGATTTTCAATCTAACACTCTCCCAACTGAGCTATTTCATCCCGCTGGCCATTTTGGCTTTCTGTTGTATTTTTGATAATTGTTAAAGATAAATGCAGACCCTGGTCATTCTATCTGCATGTGCAGTTATGTGTTAAATTGTCCAATATTATTCAGCAGCTAAATTGGTCTGATGGGTGAATTTCCTTTTTAGGAGCCAAGTTAGTTAGAAGATGTTTGTAAACTATGAATGGACTTATACTCAGACACACAGACCTATATGGCGAGGGTAGGCAAACTAGGTCATCTGACTACTAACAGTTTTGTATAAGGGGAACTCGAGGCTGATGCAGGCAAAGCTTTACTTTCAATTAAAGGAAGAATTGGCAAATAAAGCAGGTAAAGTTGAATACAAGAGAGGTGGAAGCAAGTTTGACAGAAAGACAGAATGTAAAAAATATGTTGAAATGGTTGTCTTATCGATCAGCTTGATAAAAGGTTTTGATCATTATAAACAACGTCAATATGAGTTGACTCCAAATAGCATTTGTGGCATGCAAAGCAGAAGTTCAAAATGTGCCTAAACCCGGGATTGAACCAGGGACCTTTAAATCTTCAGTCTACTGCTCTCCCAACTGAGCTATTTCATCCAGCTGGCAATTTTGGCTTTCTGTTGTATTTTTTATAATTGTTAAAGATAAATGCAGAACCTGGTCACTCTATCTGCATGTGCAGTTATGTGTTAAATTGTCCAGTATTATTCAGTAGCTAAATTGGTCTGATGGGTGAATTTCCTTTTTAGGAGCCAAGTTAGTTAGATGATGTTTGTAAACTATGAATGGATTTATACTCAGAAACACAGACCTATATGGCGAGGGTCGGCAAGCTAGGTCATCTGACTACTAACAGTTTTGTATAAGGGGAACTGGAGGCTGATGCAGGCAAAGCTTTACTTTCAATTAAAGGAAGAATTGGGAAATAAAGGAGGCAAAGTTGAATACAAGAGAGGTGGAAGCAAGTTTGAAAGAAAGACAGAAAGTAAATAATATGTTGAATTAATTGTATTGTCGATTATCTTGATAAAAGGTTTTGATCATTATAAACAAAGTCAATATGAGTTGACTCAAAATAGTCTTTGTGGCATGCAAAGCAGAAGTTCAAAATGTGCCGAAACCCGGGATCGAACCAGGGACCTTTAGATCTTCAGTCTAACGCTCTCCCAACTGAGATATTTCGGCCTGCCAGCAGTTATAGTATTCAGCCTCTTTTTTTGAACAATCCCAGAACAGAGATGCAGAACCTGGATTTTCAATCTGAGGTTAGAGCTGTGTTTTAATGTGTCCTGCATTGTTCAGCAGCTAACTGGTGAAATGGGTGAGTAGCGTTTTTGGGATAAATGTTAGGTCGTTTTTCTTTTAAAACTCTAAGTGGACCAGCACTGTATTACACAGACGTATGTCGCCTGAGTAGGTAAGCTATGTCATCTCAATACTGACAACTTTGTTCAAGGAGAAGTGAAAGCTGATGCAGACAAGAGTTTGCTTTGAAAAAAGTATAAAATGGAATAAATTCGTCATCAAAGCTGATGGCAAGAGAGGTGGAAGCAAGTTTAGAAGGAGGACAGAAAGACAACTTTTTGTTGAAGTTATCATGTTGTTGATCAGTTGATAAAATATTTTGAGAAATAAAGGAAAAAAAACCTAGAGCTGATTTCAAGAAATATTTTGCAAGAATGTAGGATCCCCTCGCACTGTGCTGAAAGTCAGGATTGAATCAGGTACCTTAAGCTCTTCAGTCTAACGATCTCCCAACTGAGATATTTCAGCCAACAAGTCCCTGTGGCCTCCTGATGTATTATTAATAATTGTAGACGATACATACAGAACCTGGTCATTCTATTTTCGTTTATAGTTATGTGTTAAAGTGTCCAGTATCATTCAGCAGGTAACTTGGTCTGATGAGTGAATATCCTTTTTAGGGGACAATGTAGGTAGAATTTTTTTTTCTAAACTCTGAATTGACTTATACTCTGAAACACAGACCTATATGGCCAGGGTGTACAAGCTATGTCATCTGACTACTGACAGTTTTGTATAAGGGGAATTGGAGGCTGATGCAGGCAAAGCTTTACTTTAAAATAAAGCAAGAAGTTTCAAATAAATGAGGCATAGTTGAATACAAGAGAGGTGGAAGCAAGTTTGAAAGGAAGACAGAAAGTAAATAATATGTTGAATTGATTGTGTTGTTGATCAGATTGATAAAAGGTTTTGATAAAGAAGAGCGTTGATTTAACTCCAAACAGCTTTTGTGACATGAAAAGCAGAAGTTGAAATTGTGCCGAAACCCGGGATTGAACCAGGGACCTTTAGATCTTCAGTCTAACGCTCTCCCAACTGAGCTATTTCGGCCTGCTGGTAGTTTGGGTCTTCATCCTTTCTTTTAAACTTCCCAAGAAAATAGATGCTCAACCTCATGCTAGAGCTATGTTTTAAGATGTCCTGTATCATTCATCACTTAACGGGTGCAATAGGTAAATAGCATTTTTCGGATCCAGGTTAGGTAGCTTTTGTTTTTTACTCTGAATGGACTAGCACCATATTACACAGAGGTATTTGGCCTGAGTAGGTAAGCTATGTCATCTGAATACTGAAATCTGTGTTCAAGGAGAAGTGGAAGCTGATGCAGACAAGAGTTTACTTTACAAAAAAGCATGAAATAGGAAACATTTGTAGTCGAAGCTGAATGCAAGAGAGGTGGAAGCAAATTTAGAAGGAGGACAGAAAGACAATTCTATGTTGAATTGATCATGTTGTCGATCAGTTGATCAAATATTTTGATAAATAAAGAAAGAAAAACTTGAGCTGATACCAAGAAATATTTTGTGAGAAGCAAGAAACCTCTCAGACTTTTCCGAAACCCAGCATTGAACAAGGGACTTTTAGATTTTCAATCTAACACTCTCCCAACTGAGCTATTTCATCCAGCTGGCCATTTTGGCTTTCTGTTGTATTTTTGATAATTGTTAAAGATAAATGCAGACCCTGGTCATTCTATCTGCATGTGCAGTTATGTGTTAAATTGTCCAATATTATTCAGCAGCTAAATTGGTCTGATGGGTGAATTTCCTTTTTAGGAGCCAAGTTAGTTAGAAGATGTTTGTAAACTATGAATGGACTTATACTCAGAGACACAGACCTATATGGCGAGGGTAGGCAAACTAGGTCATCTGACTACTAACAGTTTTGTATAAGGGGAACTCGAGGCTGATGCAGGCAAAGCTTTACTTTCAATTAAAGGAAGAATTGGCAAATAAAGCAGGTAAAGTTGAATACAAGAGAGGTGGAAGCAAGTTTGACAGAAAGACAGAATGTAAAAAATATGTTGAAATGGTTGTCTTATCGATCAGCTTGATAAATGGTTTTGATCATTATAAACAACGTCAATATGAGTTGACTCCAAATAGCATTTGTGGCATGCAAAGCAGAAGTTCAAAATGTGCCTAAACCCGGGATTGAACCAGGGACCTTTAGATCTTCAGTCTACTGCTCTACCAACTGAGCTATTTCATCCAGCTGGCAATTTTGGCTTTCTGTTGTATTTTTTATAATTGTTAAAGAAAAATGCAGAACCTGGTCACTCTATCTGCATGTGCAGTTATGTGTTAAATTGTCCAGTATTATTCAGTAGCTAAATTGGTCTGATGGGTGAATTTCCTTTTTAGGAGCCAAGTTAGTTAGATGATGTTTGTAAACTATGAATGGACTTATACTCAGAAACACAGACCTATATGGCGAGGGTCGGCAAGCTAGGTCATCTTACTACTAACAGTTTTGTATAAGGGGAACTGGAGGCTGATGCAGGCAAAGCTTTACTTTCAATTAAAGGAAGAATTGGGAAATAAAGGAGGCAAAGTTGAATACAAGAGAGGTGGAAGCAAGTTTGAAAGAAAGACAGAAAGTAAATAATATGTTGAATTAATTGTATTGTCGATTATCTTGATAAAAGGTTTTGATCATTATAAACAAAGTCAATATGAGTTGACTCAAAATAGTCTTTGTGGCATGCAAAGCAGAAGTTCAAAATGTGCCCAAACCCGGGATCGAACCAGGGACCTTTAGATCTTCAGTCTAACGCTCTCCCAACTGAGCTATTTCGGCCTGCCAGCAGCTATAGTATTCAGCCTCTTTTTTTGAACAATCCCAGAACAGAGATGCAGAACCTGGATTTTCAATCTGAGGTTAGAGCTGTGTTTTAATGTGTCCTGCATTGTTCAGCAGCTAACTGGTGAAAGGGTGAGTAGCGTTTTTGGGATAAATGTTAGGTCGTTTTTCTTTTAAAACTCTAAGTGGACCAGCACTGTATTACACAGACGTATGTCGCCTGAGTAGGTAAGCTATGTCATCTCAATACTGACAACTTTGTTCAAGGAGAAGTGAAAGCTGATGCAGACAAGAGTTTACTTTGAAAAAAGTATAAAATGGGATAAATTTGTCATCAAAGTTGATGGCAAGAGAGGTGGAAGCAAGTTTAGAAGGAGGACAGAAAGACAACTTTTTGTTGAAGTTATCATGTTGTTGATCAGTTGATAAAATATTTTGAGAAATAAAAAAAAAAACTAGAGCTGATTTCAAGAAATATTTTGCAAGAATGTAGGATCCCCTCGCACTGTGCTGAAAGTCAGGATTGAATCAGGTACCTTAAGCTCTTCAGTCTAACGATCTCCCAACTGAGATATTTCAGCCAACAAGTCCCTGTGGCCTCCTGATGTATTATTAATAATTGTAGACGATACATACAGAACCTGGTCATTCTATTTTCGTTTATAGTTATGTGTTAAAGTGTCCAGTATCATTCAGCAGGTAACTTGGTCTGATGAGTGAATATCCTTTTTAGGGGACAAGGTAGGTAGAATTTTTTTTTCCTAAACTCTGAATTGACTTATACTCTGAAACACAGACCTATATGGCCAGGGTGTACAAGCTATGTCATCTGACTACTGACAGTTTTGTATAAGGGGAATTGGAGGCTGATGCAGGCAAAGCTTTACTTTAAAATAAAGCAAGAAGTTGCAAATAAATGAGGCATAGTTGAATACAAGAGAGGTGGAAGCAAGTTTGAAAGGAAGACAGAAAGTAAATAATATGTTGAATTGATTGTGTTGTTGATCAGATTGATAAAAGGTTTTGATAAAGAAGAGCGTTGATTTAACTCCAAACAGCTTTTGTGACATGAAAAGCAGAAGTTGAAATTGTGCCGAAACCCGGGATTGAACCAGGGACCTTTAGATCTTCAGTCTAACGCTCTCCCAACTGAGCTATTTCGGCCTGCTGGTAGTTTGGGTCTTCATCCTTTCTTTTAAACTTCCCAAGAAAATAGATGCTCAACCTCATGCTAGAGCTATGTTTTAAGATGTCCTGTATCATTCATCAGTTAACGGGTGCAATAGGTAAATAGCATTTTTCGGATCCAGGTTAGGTAGCTTTTGTTTTTTACTCTGAATGGACTAGCACCATATTACACAGAGGTATTTGGCCTGAGTAGGTAAGCTATGTCATCTGAATACTGAAATCTGTGTTCAAGGAGAAGTGGAAGCTGATGCAGACAAGAGTTTACTTTACAAAAAAGCATGAAATAGGAAACATTTGTAGTCGAAGCTGAATGCAAGAGAGGTGGAAGCAAATTTAGAAGGAGGACAGAAAGACAATTCTATGTTGAATTGATCATGTTGTCGATCAGTTGATCAAATATTTTGATAAATAAAGAAAGAAAAACTTGAGCTGATACCAAGAAATATTTTGTGAGAAGCAAGAAACCTCTCAGACTTTTCCGAAACCCAGCATTGAACAAGGGACTTTTAGATTTTCAATCTAACACTCTCCCAACTGAGCTATTTCATCCCGCTGGCCATTTTGGCTTTCTGTTGTATTTTTGATAATTGTTAAAGATAAATGCAGACCCTGGTCATTCTATCTGCATGTGCAGTTATGTGTTAAATTGTCCAATATTATTCAGCAGCTAAATTGGTCTGATGGGTGAATTTCCTTTTTAGGAGCCAAGTTAGTTAGAAGATGTTTGTAAACTATGAATGGACTTATACTCAGACACACAGACCTATATGGCGAGGGTAGGCAAACTAGGTCATCTGACTACTAACAGTTTTGTATAAGGGGAACTCGAGGCTGATGCAGGCAAAGCTTTACTTTCAATTAAAGGAAGAATTGGCAAATAAAGCAGGTAAAGTTGAATACAAGAGAGGTGGAAGCAAGTTTGACAGAAAGACAGAATGTAAAAAATATGTTGAAATGGTTGTCTTATCGATCAGCTTGATAAAAGGTTTTGATCATTATAAACAACGTCAATATGAGTTGACTCCAAATAGCATTTGTGGCATGCAAAGCAGAAGTTCAAAATGTGCCTAAACCCGGGATTGAACCAGGGACCTTTAAATCTTCAGTCTACTGCTCTCCCAACTGAGCTATTTCATCCAGCTGGCAATTTTGGCTTTCTGTTGTATTTTTTATAATTGTTAAAGATAAATGCAGAACCTGGTCACTCTATCTGCATGTGCAGTTATGTGTTAAATTGTCCAGTATTATTCAGTAGCTAAATTGGTCTGATGGGTGAATTTCCTTTTTAGGAGCCAAGTTAGTTAGATGATGTTTGTAAACTATGAATGGATTTATACTCAGAAACACAGACCTATATGGCGAGGGTCGGCAAGCTAGGTCATCTGACTACTAACAGTTTTGTATAAGGGGAACTGGAGGCTGATGCAGGCAAAGCTTTACTTTCAATTAAAGGAAGAATTGGGAAATAAAGGAGGCAAAGTTGAATACAAGAGAGGTGGAAGCAAGTTTGAAAGAAAGACAGAAAGTAAATAATATGTTGAATTAATTGTATTGTCGATTATCTTGATAAAAGGTTTTGATCATTATAAACAAAGTCAATATGAGTTGACTCAAAATAGTCTTTGTGGCATGCAAAGCAGAAGTTCAAAATGTGCCGAAACCCGGGATCGAACCAGGGACCTTTAGATCTTCAGTCTAACGCTCTCCCAACTGAGATATTTCGGCCTGCCAGCAGTTATAGTATTCAGCCTCTTTTTTTGAACAATCCCAGAACAGAGATGCAGAACCTGGATTTTCAATCTGAGGTTAGAGCTGTGTTTTAATGTGTCCTGCATTGTTCAGCAGCTAACTGGTGAAATGGGTGAGTAGCGTTTTTGGGATAAATGTTAGGTCGTTTTTCTTTTAAAACTCTAAGTGGACCAGCACTGTATTACACAGACGTATGTCGCCTGAGTAGGTAAGCTATGTCATCTCAATACTGACAACTTTGTTCAAGGAGAAGTGAAAGCTGATGCAGACAAGAGTTTGCTTTGAAAAAAGTATAAAATGGAATAAATTCGTCATCAAAGCTGATGGCAAGAGAGGTGGAAGCAAGTTTAGAAGGAGGACAGAAAGACAACTTTTTGTTGAAGTTATCATGTTGTTGATCAGTTGATAAAATATTTTGAGAAATAAAGGAAAAAAAACCTAGAGCTGATTTCAAGAAATATTTTGCAAGAATGTAGGATCCCCTCGCACTGTGCTGAAAGTCAGGATTGAATCAGGTACCTTAAGCTCTTCAGTCTAACGATCTCCCAACTGAGATATTTCAGCCAACAAGTCCCTGTGGCCTCCTGATGTATTATTAATAATTGTAGACGATACATACAGAACCTGGTCATTCTATTTTCGTTTATAGTTATGTGTTAAAGTGTCCAGTATCATTCAGCAGGTAACTTGGTCTGATGAGTGAATATCCTTTTTAGGGGACAATGTAGGTAGAATTTTTTTTTCTAAACTCTGAATTGACTTATACTCTGAAACACAGACCTATATGGCCAGGGTGTACAAGCTATGTCATCTGACTACTGACAGTTTTGTATAAGGGGAATTGGAGGCTGATGCAGGCAAAGCTTTACTTTAAAATAAAGCAAGAAGTTTCAAATAAATGAGGCATAGTTGAATACAAGAGAGGTGGAAGCAAGTTTGAAAGGAAGACAGAAAGTAAATAATATGTTGAATTGATTGTGTTGTTGATCAGATTGATAAAAGGTTTTGATAAAGAAGAGCGTTGATTTAACTCCAAACAGCTTTTGTGACATGAAAAGCAGAAGTTGAAATTGTGCCGAAACCCGGGATTGAACCAGGGACCTTTAGATCTTCAGTCTAACGCTCTCCCAACTGAGCTATTTCGGCCTGCTGGTAGTTTGGGTCTTCATCCTTTCTTTTAAACTTCCCAAGAAAATAGATGCTCAACCTCATGCTAGAGCTATGTTTTAAGATGTCCTGTATCATTCATCAGTTAACGGGTGCAATAGGTAAATAGCATTTTTCGGATCCAGGTTAGGTAGCTTTTGTTTTTTACTCTGAATGGACTAGCACCATATTACACAGAGGTATTTGGCCTGAGTAGGTAAGCTATGTCATCTGAATACTGAAATCTGTGTTCAAGGAGAAGTGGAAGCTGATGCAGACAAGAGTTTACTTTACAAAAAAGCATGAAATAGGAAACATTTGTAGTCGAAGCTGAATGCAAGAGAGGTGGAAGCAAATTTAGAAGGAGGACAGAAAGACAATTCTATGTTGAATTGATCATGTTGTCGATCAGTTGATCAAATATTTTGATAAATAAAGAAAGAAAAACTTGAGCTGATACCAAGAAATATTTTGTGAGAAGCAAGAAACCTCTCAGACTTTTCCGAAACCCAGCATTGAACAAGGGACTTTTAGATTTTCAATCTAACACTCTCCCAACTGAGCTATTTCATCCAGCTGGCCATTTTGGCTTTCTGTTGTATTTTTGATAATTGTTAAAGATAAATGCAGACCCTGGTCATTCTATCTGCATGTGCAGTTATGTGTTAAATTGTCCAATATTATTCAGCAGCTAAATTGGTCTGATGGGTGAATTTCCTTTTTAGGAGCCAAGTTAGTTAGAAGATGTTTGTAAACTATGAATGGACTTATACTCAGAGACACAGACCTATATGGCGAGGGTAGGCAAACTAGGTCATCTGACTACTAACAGTTTTGTATAAGGGGAACTCGAGGCTGATGCAGGCAAAGCTTTACTTTCAATTAAAGGAAGAATTGGCAAATAAAGCAGGTAAAGTTGAATACAAGAGAGGTGGAAGCAAGTTTGACAGAAAGAGAGAATGTAAAAAATATGTTGAAATGGTTGTCTTTTCGATCAGCTTGATAAAAGGTTTTGATCATTATAAACAACGTCAATATGAGTTGACTCCAAATAGCATTTGTGGCATGCAAAGCAGAAGTTCAAAATGTGCCTAAACCCGGGATTGAACCAGGGACCTTTAGATCTTCAGTCTACTGCTCTCCCAACTGAGCTATTTCATCCAGCTGGCAATTTTGGCTTTCTGTTGTATTTTTTATAATTGTTAAAGAAAAATGCAGAACCTGGTCACTCTATCTGCATGTGCAGTTATGTGTTAAATTGTCCAGTATTATTCAGTAGCTAAATTGGTCTGATGGGTGAATTTCCTTTTTAGGAGCCAAGTTAGTTAGATGATGTTTGTAAACTATGAATGGACTTATACTCAGAAACACAGACCTATATGGCGAGGGTCGGCAAGCTAGGTCATCTGACTACTAACAGTTTTGTATAAGGGGAACTGGAGGCTGATGCAGGCAAAGCTTTACTTTCAATTAAAGGAAGAATTGGGAAATAAAGGAGGCAAAGTTGAATACAAGAGAGGTGGAAGCAAGTTTGAAAGAAAGACAGAAAGTAAATAATATGTTGAATTAATTGTATTGTCGATTATCTTGATAAAATGTTTTGATCATTATAAACAAAGTCAATATGAGTTGACTCAAAATAGTCTTTGTGGCATGCAAAGCAGAAGTTCAAAACGTGCCGAAACCCGGGATCGAACCAGGGACCTTTAGATCTTTAGTCTAACGCTCTCCCAACTGAGCTATTTCGGCCTGCCAGCAGCTATAGTATTCAGCCTCTTTTTTTGAACAATCCCAGAACAGAGATGCAGAACCTGGATTTTCAATCTGAGGTTAGAGCTGTGTTTTAATGTGTCCTGCATTGTTCAGCAGCTAACTGGTGAAATGGGTGAGTAGCGTTTTTGGGATAAATGTTAGGTCGTTTTTCTTTTAAAACTCTAAGTGGACCAGCACTGTATTACACAGACGTATGTCGCCTGAGTAGGTAAGCTATGTCATCTCAATACTGACAACTTTGTTCAAGGAGAAGTGAAAGCTGATGCAGACAAGAGTTTACTTTGAAAAAAGTATAAAATGGGATAAATTTGTCATCAAAGCTGATGGCAAGAGAGGTGGAAGCAAGTTTAGAAGGAGGACAGAAAGACAACTTTTTGTTGAAGTTATCATGTTGTTGATCAGTTGATAAAATATTTTGAGAAATAAAGAAAAAAAAACTAGAGCTGATTTCAAGAAATATTTTGCAAGAATGTAGGATCCCCTCGCACTGTGCTGAAAGTCAGGATTGAATCAGGTACCTTAAGCTCTTCAGTCTAACGATCTCCCAACTGAGATATTTCAGCCAACAAGTCCCTGTGGCCTCCTGATGTATTATTAATAATTGTAGACGATACATACAGAACCTGGTCATTCTATTTTCGTTTATAGTTATGTGTTAAAGTGTCCAGTATCATTCAGCAGGTAACTTGGTCTGATGAGTGAATATCCTTTTTAGGGGACAATGTAGGTAGAATTTTTTTTTCTAAACTCTGAATTGACTTATACTCTGAAACACAGACCTATATGGCCAGGGTGTACAAGCTATGTCATCTGACTACTGACAGTTTTGTATAATGGGAATTGGAGGCTGATGCAGGCAAAGCTTTACTTTAAAATAAAGCAAGAAGTTGCAAATAAATGAGGCGTAGTTGAATACAAGAGAGGTGGAAGCAAGTTTGAAAGGAAGACAGAAAGTAAATAATATGTTGAATTGATTGTGTTGTTGATCAGATTGATAAAAGGTTTTGATAAAGAAGAGCGTTGATTTAACTCTAAACAGCTTTTGTGACATGAAAAGCAGAAGTTGAAATTGTGCCGAAACCCGGGATTGAACCGGGGACCTTTAGATCTTCAGTCTAACGCTCTCCCAACTGAGCTATTTCGGCCTGCTGGTAGTTTGGGTCTTCATCCTTTCTTTTAAACTTCCCAAGAAAATAGATGCTCATCCTCATGCTAGAGCTATGTTTTAAGATGTCCTGTATCATTCATCAGTTAACAGGTGCAATAGGTAAATAGCATTTTTCGGATCCAGGTTAGGTAGCTTTTTTTTTTACTCTGAATGGACTAGCACCATATTACACAGAGGTATTTGGCCTGAGTAGGTAAGCTATGTCATCTGAATACTGAAATCTGTGTTCAAGGAGAAGTGGAAGCTGATGCAGACAAGAGTTTACTTTACAAAAAAGCATGAAATAGGAAACATTTGTAGTCGAAGCTGAATGCAAGAGAGGTGGAAGCAAATTTAGAAGGAGGACAGAAAGACAATTCTATGTTGAATTGATCCTGTTGTCGATCAGTTGATCAAATATTTTGATAAATAAAGAAAGAAAAACTTGAGCTGATACCAAGAAATATTTTGTGAGAAGCAAGAAACCTCTCAGACTTTTCCGAAACCCAGCATTGAACAAGGGACTTTTAGATTTTCAATCTAACACTCTCCCAACTCAGCTATTTCATCCAGCTGGCCATTTTGGCTTTCTGTTGTATTTTTGATAATTGTTAAAGATAAATGCAGACCCTGGTCATTCTATCTGCATGTGCAGTTATGTGTTAAATTGTCCAATATTATTCAGCAGCTAAATTGGTCTGATGGGTGAATTTCCTTTTTAGGAGCCAAGTTAGTTAGAAGATGTTTGTAAACTATGAATGGACTTATACTCAGACACACAGACCTATATGGCGAGGGTAGGCAAACTAGGTCATCTGACTACTAACAGTTTTGTATAAGGGGAACTCGAGGCTGATGTAGGCAAAGCTTTACTTTCAATTAAAGGAAGAATTGGCAAATAAAGCAGGTAAAGTTGAATACAAGAGAGGTGGAAGCAAGTTTGACAGAAAGACAGAATGTAAAAAATATGTTGAAATGGTTGTCTTATCGATCAGCTTGATAAAAGGTTTTGATCATTATAAACAACGTCAATATGAGTTGACTCCAAATAGCATTTGTGGCATGCAAAGCAGAAGTTCAAAATGTGCCTAAACCCGGGATTGAACCAGGGACCTTTAGATCTTCAGTCTAACACTCTCCCAACTGAGATATTTCGGCCTGCCAGCAGCTATAGTATTCAGCCTCTTTTTTTGAACAATCCCAGAACAGAGATGCAGAACCTGGATTTTCAATCTGAGGTTAGAGCTGTGTTTTAATGTGTCCTGCATTGTTCAGCAGCTAACTGGTGAAATGGGTGAGTAGCGTTTTTGGGATAAATGTTAGGTCGTTTTTCTTTTAAAACTCTGAGTGGACCAGCACTGTATTACACAGACGTATGTCGCCTGAGTAGGTAAGCTATATCATCTCAATACTGACAACTTTGTTCAAGGAGAAGTGAAAGCTGATGCAGACAAGAGTTTACTTTGAAAAAAGTATAAAATGGGATAAATTCGTCATCAAAGTTGATGGCAAGAGAGGTGGAAGCAAGTTTAGAAGGAGGACAGAAAGACAACTTTTTGTTGAAGTTATCATGTTGTTGATCAGTTGATAAAATATTTTGAGAAATAAAGAAAAAAAAACTAGAGCTGATTTCAAGAAATATTTTGCAAGAATGTAGGATCCCCTCGCACTGTGCTGAAAGTCAGGATTGAATCAGGTACCTTAAGCTCTTCAGTCTAACGATCTCCCAACTGAGATATTTCAGCCAACAAGTCCCTGTGGCCTCCTGATGTATTATTAATAATTGTAGACGATACATACAGAACCTGGTCATTCTATTTTTGTTTATAGTTATGTGTTAAAGTGTCCAGTATCATTCAGCAGGTAACTTGGTCTGATGAGTGAATATCCTTTTTAGGGGACAAGGTAGGTAGAATTTTTTTTCCTAAACTCTGAATTGACTTATACTCTGAAACACAGACCTATATGGCCAGGGTGTACAAGCTATGTCATCTGACTACTGACAGTTTTGTATAAGGGGAATTGGAGGCTGATGCAGGCAAAGCTTTACTTTAAAATAAAGCAAGAAGTTGCAAATAAATGAGGCATAGTTGAATACAAGAGAGGTGGAAGCAAGTTTGAAAGGAAGACAGAAAGTAAATAATATGTTGAATTGATTGTGTTGTTGATCAGATTGATAAAAGGTTTTGATAAAGAAGAGCGTTGATTTAACTCCAAACAGCTTTTGTGACATGAAAAGCAGAAGTTGAAATTGTGCCGAAACCCGGGATTGAACCAGGGACCTTTAGATCTTCAGTCTAACGCTCTCCCAACTGAGCTATTTCGGCCTGCTGGTAGTTTGGGTCTTCATCCTTTCTTTTAAACTTCCCAAGAAAATAGATGCTCAACCTCATGCTAGAGCTATGTTTTAAGATGTCCTGTATCATTCACCAGTTAACGGGTGCAATAGGTAAATAGCATTTTTCGGATCCAGGTTAGGTAGCTTTTGTTTTTTACTCTGAATGGACTAGCACCATATTACACAGAGGTATTTGGCCTGAGTAGGTAAGCTATGTCATCTGAATACTGAAATCTGTGTTCAAGGAGAAGTGGAAGCTGATGCAGACAAGAGTTTACTTTACAAAAAAGCATGAAATAGGAAACATTTGTAGTCGAAGCTGAATGCAAGAGAGGTGGAAGCAAATTTAGAAGGAGGACAGAAAGACAATTCTATGTTGAATTGATCATGTTGTGGATCAGTTGATCAAATATTTTGATAAATAAAGAAAGAAAAACTTGAGCTGATACCAAGAAATATTTTGTGAGAAGCAAGAAACCTCTCAGACTTTTCCGAAACCCAGCATTGAACAAGGGACTTTTAGATTTTCAATCTAACACTCTCCCAACTCAGCTATTTCATCCAGCTGGCCATTTTGGCTTTCTGTTGTATTTTTGATAATTGTTAAAGATAAATGCAGACCCTGGTCATTCTATCTGCATGTGCAGTTATGTGTTAAATTGTCCAATGTTATTCAGCAGCTAAATTGGTCTGATGGGTGAATTTCCTTTTTAGGAGCCAAGTTAGTTAGAAGATGTTTGTAAACTATGAATGGACTTATACTCAGACACACAGACCTATGTGGCGAGGGTAGGCAAACTAGGTCATCTGACTACTAACAGTTTTGTATAAGGGGAACTCGAGGCTGATGCAGGCAAAGCTTTACTTTCAATTAAAGGAAGAATTGGCAAATAAAGCAGGTAAATTTGAATACAAGAGAGGTGGAAGCAAGTTTGACAGAAAGACAGAATGTAAAAAATATGTTGAAATGGTTGTCTTTTCGATCAGCTTGATAAAAGGTTTTGATCATTATAAACAACGTCAATATGAGTTGACTCCAAATAGCATTTGTGGCATGCAAAGCATAAGTTCAAAATGTGCCTAAACCCGGGATTGAACCAGGGACCTTTAGATCTTCAGTCTACTGCTCTCCCAACTGAGCTATTTCATCCAGCTGGCAATTTTGGCTTTCTGTTGTATTTTTTATAATTGTTAAAGATAAATGCAGAACTTGGTCACTCTATCTGCATGTGCAGTTATGTGTTAAATTGTCCAGTATTATTCAGTAGCTAAATTGGTCTGATGGGTGAATTTCCTTTTTAGGAGCCAAGTTAGTTAGATGATGTTTGTAAACTATGAATGGACTTATACTCAGAAACACAGACCTATATGGCGAGGGTCGGCAAGCTAGGTCATCTGACTACTAACAGTTTTGTATAAGGGGAACTGGAGGCTGATGCAGGCAAAGCTTTACTTTCAATTAAAGGAAGAATTGGGAAATAAAGGAGGCAAAGTTGAATACAAGAGAGGTGGAAGCAAGTTTGAAAGAAAGACAGAAAGTAAATAATATGTTGAATTAATTGTATTGTCGATTATCTTGATAAAAGGTTTTGATCATTATAAACAAAGTCAATATGAGTTGACTCAAAATAGTCTTTGTGGCATGCAAAGCAGAAGTTCAAAATGTGCCGAAACCCGGGATCGAACCAGGGACCTTTAGATCTTCAGTCTAACACTCTCCCAACTGAGCTATTTCGGCCTGCCAGCAGCTATAGTATTCAGCCTCTTTTTTTGAACAATCCCAGAACAGAGATGCAGAACCTGGATTTTCAATCTGAGGTTAGAGCTGTGTTTTAATGTGTCCTGCATTGTTCAGCAGCTAACTGGTGAAATGGGTGAGTAGCGTTTTTGGGATAAATGTTAGGTCGTTTTTCTTTTAAAACTCTGAGTGGACCAGCACTGTATTACACAGACGTATGTCGCCTGAGTAGGTAAGCTATGTCATCTCAATACTGACAACTTTGTTCAAGGAGAAGTGAAAGCTGATGCAGACAAGAGTTTACTTTGAAAAAAGTATAAAATGGGATAAATTCGTCATCAAAGTTGATGGCAAGAGAGGTGGAAGCAAGTTTAGAAGGAGGACAGAAAGACAACTTTTTGTTGAAGTTATCATGTTGTTGATCAGTTGATAAAATATTTTGAGAAATAAAGAAAAAAAAACTAGAGCTGATTTCAAGAAATATTTTGCAAGAATGTAGGATCCCCTCGCACTGTGCTGAAAGTCAGGATTGAATCAGGTACCTTAAGCTCTTCAGTCTAACGATCTCCCAACTGAGATATTTCAGCCAACAAGTCCCTGTGGCCTCCTGATGTATTATTAATAATTGTAGACGATACATACAGAACCTGGTCATTCTATTTTCGTTTATAGTTATGTGTTAAAGTGTCCAGTATCATTCAGCAGGTAACTTGGTCTGATGAGTGAATATCCTTTTTAGGGGACAAGGTAGGTAGAATTTTTTTTTCTAAACTCTGAATTGACTTATACTCTGAAACACAGACCTATATGGCCAGGGTGTACAAGCTATGTCATCTGACTACTGACAGTTTTGTATAAGGGGAATTGGAGGCTGATGCAGGCAAAGCTTTACTTTAAAATAAAGCAAGAAGTTGCAAATAAATGAGGCATAGTTGAATACAAGAGAGGTGGAAGCAAGTTTGAAAGGAAGACGGAAAGTAAATAATATGTTGAATTGATTGTGTTGTTGATCAGATTGATAAAAGGTTTTGATAAAGAAGAGCGTTGATTTAACTCCAAACAGCTTTTGTGACATGAAAAGCAGAAGTTGAAATTGTGCCGAAACCCGGGATTGAACCAGGGACCTTTAGATCTTCAGTCTAACGCTCTCCCAACTGAGCTATTTCGGCCTGCTGGTAGTTTGGGTCTTCATCCTTTCTTTTAAACTTCCCAAGAAAATAGATGCTCAACCTCATGCTAGAGCTATGTTTTAAGATGTCCTGTATCATTCATCACTTAACGGGTGCAATAGGTAAATAGCATTTTTCGGATCCAGGTTAGGTAGCTTTTGTTTTTTACTCTGAATGGACTAGCACCATATTACACAGAGGTATTTGGCCTGAGTAGGTAAGCTATGTCATCTGAATACTGAAATCTGTGTTCAAGGAGAAGTGGAAGCTGATGCAGACAAGAGTTTACTTTACAAAAAAGCATGAAATAGGAAACATTTGTAGTCGAAGCTGAATGCAAGAGAGGTGGAAGCAAATTTAGAAGGAGGACAGAAAGACAATTCTATGTTGAATTGATCATGTTGTCGATCAGTTGATCAAATATTTTGATAAATAAAGAAAGAAAAACTTGAGCTGATACCAAGAAATATTTTGTGAGAAGCAAGAAACCTCTCAGACTTTTCCGAAACCAAGCATTGAACAAGGGACTTTTAGATTTTCAATCTAACACTCTCCCAACTGAGCTATTTCATCCAGCTGGCCATTTTGGCTTTCTGTTGTATTTTTGATAATTGTTAAAGATAAATGCAGACCCTGGTCATTCTATCTGCATGTGCAGTTATGTGTTAAATTGTCCAATATTATTCAGCAGCTAAATTGGTCTGATGGGTGAATTTCCTTTTTAGGAGCCAAGTTAGTTAGAAGATGTTTGTAAACTATGAATGGACTTATACTCAGACACACAGACCTATATGGCGAGGGTAGGCAAACTAGGTCATCTGACTACTAACAGTTTTGTATAAGGGGAACTCGAGGCTGATGCAGGCAAAGCTTTACTTTCAATTAAAGGAAGAATTGGCAAATAAAGCAGGTAAAGTTGAATACAAGAGAGGTGGAAGCAAGTTTGACAGAAAGACAGAATGTAAAAAATATGTTGAAATGGTTGTCTTATCGATCAGCTTGATAAAAGGTTTTGATCATTATAAACAACGTCAATATGAGTTGACTCCAAATAGCATTTGTGGCATGCAAAGCAGAAGTTCAAAATGTGCCTAAACCCGGGATTGAACCAGGGACCTTTAGATCTTCAGTCTACTGCTCTCCCAACTGAGCTATTTCATCCAGCTGGCAATTTTGGCTTTCTGTTGTATTTTTTATAATTGTTAAAGAAAAATGCAGAACCTGGTCACTCTATCTGCATGTGCAGTTATGTGTTAAATTGTCCAGTATTATTCAGTAGCTAAATTGGTCTGATGGGTGAATTTCCTTTTTAGGAGCCAAGTTAGTTAGATGATGTTTGTAAACTATGAATGGACTTATACTCAGAAACACAGACCTATATGGCGAGGGTCGGCAAGCTAGGTCATCTGACTACTAACAGTTTTGTATAAGGGGAACTGGAGGCTGATGCAGGCAAAGCTTTACTTTCAATTAAAGGAAGAATTGGGAAATAAAGGAGGCAAAGTTGAATACAAGAGAGGTGGAAGCAAGTTTGAAAGAAAGACAGAAAGTAAATAATATGTTGAATTAATTGTATTGTCGATTATCTTGATAAAAGGTCTTGATCATTATAAACAAAGTCAATATGAGTTGATTCAAAATAGTCTTTGTGGCATGCAAAGCAGAAGTTCAAAATGTGCCGAAACCCGGGATCGAACCAGGGACCTTTAGATCTTCAGTCTAACGCTCTCCCAACTGAGCTATTTCGGCCTGCCAGCAGCTATAGTATTCAGCCTCTTTTTTTGAACAATCCCAGAACAGAGATGCAGAACCTGGATTTTCAATCTGAGGTTAGAGCTGTGTTTTAATGTGTCCTGCATTGTTCAGCAGCTAACTGGTGAAAGGGTGAGTAGCGTTTTTGGGATAAATGTTAGGTCGTTTTTCTTTTAAAACTCTAAGTGGACCAGCACTGTATTACACAGACGTATGTCGCCTGAGTAGGTAAGCTATGTCATCTCAATACTGACAACTTTGTTCAAGGAGAAGTGAAAGCTGATGCAGACAAGAGTTTACTTTGAAAAAAGTATAAAATGGGATAAATTCGTCATCAAAGTTGATGGCAAGAGAGGTGGAAGCAAGTTTAGAAGGAGGACAGAAAGACAACTTTTTGTTGAAGTTATCATGTTGTTGATCAGTTGATAAAATATTTTGAGAAATAAAAAAAAAAAACTAGAGCTGATTTCAAGAAATATTTTGCAAGAATGTAGGATCCCCTCGCACTGTGCTGAAAGTCAGGATTGAATCAGGTACCTTAAGCTCTTCAGTCTAACGATCTCCCAACTGAGATATTTCAGCCAACAAGTCCCTGTGGCCTCCTGATGTATTATTAATAATTGTAGACGATACATACAGAACCTGGTCATTCTATTTTCGTTTATAGTTATGTGTTAAAGTGTCCAGTATCATTCAGCAGGTAACTTGGTCTGATGAGTGAATATCCTTTTTAGGGGACAAGGTAGGTAGAATTTTTTTTTCTAAACTCTGAATTGACTTATACTCTGAAACACAGACCTATATGGCCAGGGTGTACAAGCTATGTCATCTGACTACTGACAGTTTTGTATAAGGGGAACTGGAGGCTGATGCAGGCAAAGCTTTACTTTAAAATAAAGCAAGAAGTTGCAAATAAATGAGGCATAGTTGAATACAAGAGAGGTGGAAGCAAGTTTGAAAGGAAGACAGAAAGTAAATAATATGTTGAATTGATTGTGTTGTTGATCAGATTGATAAAAGGTTTTGATAAAGAAGAGCGTTGATTTAACTCCAAACAGCTTTTGTGACATGAAAAGCAGAAGTTGAAATTGTGCCGAAACCCGGGATTGAACCAGGGACCTTTAGATCTTCAGTCTAACGCTCTCCCAACTGATCTATTTCGGCCTGCTGGTAGTTTGGGGCTTCATCCTTTTTTTTTAAACTTCACAAGAAAATAGATGCTCAACCTCATGCTAGAGCTATGTTTTAAGATGTCCTGTATCATTCACCAGTTAACGGGTGCAATAGGTAAATAGCATTTTTCGGATCCAGGTTAGGTAGCTTTTGTTTTTTACTCTGAATGGACTAGCACCATATTACACAGAGGTATTTGGCCTGAGTAGGTAAGCTATGTCATCTGAATACTGAAATCTGTGTTCAAGGAGAAGTGGAAGCTGATGCAGACAAGAGTTTACTTTACAAAAAAGCATGAAATAGGAAACATTTGTAGTCGAAGCTGAATGCAAGAGAGGTGGAAGCAAATTTAGAAGGAGGACAGAAAGACAATTCTATGTTGAATTGATCATGTTGTCGATCAGTTGATCAAATATTTTGATAAATAAAGAAAGAAAAACTTGAGCTGATACCAAGAAATATTTTGTGAGAAGCAAGAAACCTCTCAGACTTTTCCGAAACCCAGCATTGAACAAGGGACTTTTAGATTTTCAATCTAACACTCTCCCAACTGAGCTATTTCATCCAGCTGGCCATTTTGGCTTTCTGTTGTATTTTTGATAATTGTTAAAGATAAATGCAGACCCTGGTCATTCTATCTGCATGTGCAGTTATGTGTTAAATTGTCCAATATTATTCAGCAGCTAAATTGGTCTGATGGGTGAATTTCCTTTTTAGGAGCCAAGTTAGTTAGAAGATGTTTGTAAACTATGAATGGACTTATACTCAGACACACAGACCTATATGGCGAGGGTAGGCAAACTAGGTCATCTGACTACTAACAGTTTTGTATAAGGGGAACTCGAGGCTGATGCAGGCAAAGCTTTACTTTCAATTAAAGGAAGAATTGGCAAATAAAGCAGGTAAAGTTGAATACAAGAGAGGTGGAAGCAAGTTTGACAGAAAGACAGAATGTAAAAAATATGTTGAAATGGTTGTCTTATCGATCAGCTTGATAAATGGTTTTGATCATTATAAACAACGTCAATATGAGTTGACTCCAAATAGCATTTGTGGCATGCAAAGCAGAAGTTCAAAATGTGCCTAAACCCGGGATTGAACCAGGGACCTTTAGATCTTCAGTCTACTGCTCTACCAACTGAGCTATTTCATCCAGCTGGCAATTTTGGCTTTCTGTTGTATTTTTTATAATTGTTAAAGAAAAATGCAGAACCTGGTCACTCTATCTGCATGTGCAGTTATGTGTTAAATTGTCCAGTATTATTCAGTAGCTAAATTGGTCTGATGGGTGAATTTCCTTTTTAGGAGCCAAGTTAGTTAGATGATGTTTGTAAACTATGAATGGACTTATACTCAGAAACACAGACCTATATGGCGAGGGTCGGCAAGCTAGGTCATCTTACTACTAACAGTTTTGTATAAGGGGAACTGGAGGCTGATGCAGGCAAAGCTTTACTTTCAATTAAAGGAAGAATTGGGAAATAAAGGAGGCAAAGTTGAATACAAGAGAGGTGGAAGCAAGTTTGAAAGAAAGACAGAAAGTAAATAATATGTTGAATTAATTGTATTGTCGATTATCTTGATAAAAGGTTTTGATCATTATAAACAAAGTCAATATGAGTTGACTCAAAATAGTCTTTGTGGCATGCAAAGCAGAAGTTCAAAATGTGCCCAAACCCGGGATCGAACCAGGGACCTTTAGATCTTCAGTCTAACGCTCTCCCAACTGAGCTATTTCGGCCTGCCAGCAGCTATAGTATTCAGCCTCTTTTTTTGAACAATCCCAGAACAGAGATGCAGAACCTGGATTTTCAATCTGAGGTTAGAGCTGTGTTTTAATGTGTCCTGCATTGTTCAGCAGCTAACTGGTGAAAGGGTGAGTAGCGTTTTTGGGATAAATGTTAGGTCGTTTTTCTTTTAAAACTCTAAGTGGACCAGCACTGTATTACACAGACGTATGTCGCCTGAGTAGGTAAGCTATGTCATCTCAATACTGACAACTTTGTTCAAGGAGAAGTGAAAGCTGATGCAGACAAGAGTTTGCTTTGAAAAAAGTATAAAATGGGATAAATTCGTCATCAAAGCTGATGGCAAGAGAGGTGGAAGCAAGTTTAGAAGGAGGACAGAAAGACAACTTTTTGTTGAAGTTATCATGTTGTTGATCAGTTGATAAAATATTTTGAGAAATAAAGGAAAAAAAACCTAGAGCTGATTTCAAGAAATATTTTGCAAGAATGTAGGATCCCCTCGCACTGTGCTGAAAGTCAGGATTGAATCAGGTACCTTAAGCTCTTCAGTCTAACGATCTCCCAACTGAGATATTTCAGCCAACAAGTCCCTGTGGCCTCCTGATGTATTATTAATAATTGTAGACGATACATACAGAACCTGGTCATTCTATTTTCGTTTATAGTTATGTGTTAAAGTGTCCAGTATCATTCAGCAGGTAACTTGGTCTGATGAGTGAATATCCTTTTTAGGGGACAATGTAGGTAGAATTTTTTTTTCTAAACTCTGAATTGACTTATACTCTGAAACACAGACCTATATGGCCAGGGTGTACAAGCTATGTCATCTGACTACTGACAGTTTTGTATAAGGGGAATTGGAGGCTGATGCAGGCAAAGCTTTACTTTAAAATAAAGCAAGAAGTTTCAAATAAATGAGGCATAGTTGAATACAAGAGAGGTGGAAGCAAGTTTGAAAGGAAGACAGAAAGTAAATAATATGTTGAATTGATTGTGTTGTTGATCAGATTGATAAAAGGTTTTGATAAAGAAGAGCGTTGATTTAACTCCAAACAGCTTTTGTGACATGAAAAGCAGAAGTTGAAATTGTGCCGAAACCCGGGATTGAACCAGGGACCTTTAGATCTTCAGTCTAACGCTCTCCCAACTGAGCTATTTCGGCCTGCTGGTAGTTTGGGTCTTCATCCTTTCTTTTAAACTTCCCAAGAAAATAGATGCTCAACCTCATGCTAGAGCTATGTTTTAAGATGTCCTGTATCATTCATCAGTTAACGGGTGCAATAGGTAAATAGCATTTTTCGGATCCAGGTTAGGTAGCTTTTGTTTTTTACTCTGAATGGACTAGCACCATATTACACAGAGGTATTTGGCCTGAGTAGGTAAGCTATGTCATCTGAATACTGAAATCTGTGTTCAAGGAGAAGTGGAAGCTGATGCAGACAAGAGTTTACTTTACAAAAAAGCATGAAATAGGAAACATTTGTAGTCGAAGCTGAATGCAAGAGAGGTGGAAGCAAATTTAGAAGGAGGACAGAAAGACAATTCTATGTTGAATTGATCATGTTGTCGATCAGTTGATCAAATATTTTGATAAATAAAGAAAGAAAAACTTGAGCTGATACCAAGAAATATTTTGTGAGAAGCAAGAAACCTCTCAGACTTTTCCGAAACCCAGCATTGAACAAGGGACTTTTAGATTTTCAATCTAACACTCTCCCAACTGAGCTATTTCATCCAGCTGGCCATTTTGGCTTTCTGTTGTATTTTTGATAATTGTTAAAGATAAATGCAGACCCTGGTCATTCTATCTGCATGTGCAGTTATGTGTTAAATTGTCCAATATTATTCAGCAGCTAAATTGGTCTGATGGGTGAATTTCCTTTTTAGGAGCCAAGTTAGTTAGAAGATGTTTGTAAACTATGAATGGACTTATACTCAGACACACAGACCTATATGGCGAGGGTAGGCAAACTAGGTCATCTGACTACTAACAGTTTTGTATAAGGGGAACTCGAGGCTGATGCAGGCAAAGCTTTACTTTCAATTAAAGGAAGAATTGGCAAATAAAGCAGGTAAAGTTGAATACAAGAGAGGTGGAAGCAAGTTTGACAGAAAGACAGAATGTAAAAAATATGTTGAAATGGTTGTCTTATCGATCAGCTTGATAAAAGGTTTTGATCATTATAAACAACGTCAATATGAGTTGACTCCAAATAGCATTTGTGGCATGCAAAGCAGAAGTTCAAAATGTGCCTAAACCCGGGATTGAACCAGGGACCTTTAAATCTTCAGTCTACTGCTCTCCCAACTGAGCTATTTCATCCAGCTGGCAATTTTGGCTTTCTGTTGTATTTTTTATAATTGTTAAAGATAAATGCAGAACCTGGTCACTCTATCTGCATGTGCAGTTATGTGTTAAATTGTCCAGTATTATTCAGTAGCTAAATTGGTCTGATGGGTGAATTTCCTTTTTAGGAGCCAAGTTAGTTAGATGATGTTTGTAAACTATGAATGGACTTATACTCAGAAACACAGACCTATATGGCGAGGGTCGGCAAGCTAGGTCATCTGACTACTAACAGTTTTGTATAAGGGGAACTGGAGGCTGATGCAGGCAAAGCTTTACTTTCAATTAAAGGAAGAATTGGGAAATAAAGGAGGCAAAGTTGAATACAAGAGAGGTGGAAGCAAGTTTGAAAGAAAGACAGAAAGTAAATAATATGTTGAATTAATTGTATTGTCGATTATCTTGATAAAAGGTTTTGATCATTATAAACAAAGTCAATATGAGTTGACTCAAAATAGTCTTTGTGGCATGCAAAGCAGAAGTTCAAAATGTGCCGAAACCCGGGATCGAACCAGGGACCTTTAGATCTTCAGTCTAACGCTCTCCCAACTGAGCTATTTCAGCCTGCCAGCAGCTATAGTATTCAGCCTCTTTTTTTGAACAATCCCAGAACAGAGATGCAGAACCTGGATTTTCAATCTGAGGTTAGAGCTGTGTTTTAATGTGTCCTGCATTGTTCAGCAGCTAACTGGTGAAATGGGTGAGTAGCGTTTTTGGGATAAATGTTAGGTCGTTTTTCTTTTAAAACTCTAAGTGGACCAGCACTGTATTACACAGACGTATGTCGCCTGAGTAGGTAAGCTATGTCATCTCAATACTGACAACTTTGTTCAAGGAGAAGTGAAAGCTGATGCAGACAAGAGTTTGCTTTGAAAAAAGTATAAAATGGGATAAATTCGTCATCAAAGCTGATGGCAAGAGAGGTGGAAGCAAGTTTAGAAGGAGGACAGAAAGACAACTTTTTGTTGAAGTTATCATGTTGTTGATCAGTTGATAAAATATTTTGAGAAATAAAGAAAAAAAAACCTAGAGCTTATTTCAAGAAATATTTTGCAAGAATGTAGGATCCCCTCGCACTGTGCTGAAAGTCAGGATTGAATCAGGTACCTTAAGCTCTTCAGTCTAACGATCTCCCAACTGAGATATTTCAGCCAACAAGTCCCTGTGGCCTCCTGATGTATTATTAATAATTGTAGACGATACATACAGAACCTGGTCATTCTATTTTCGTTTATAGTTATGTGTTAAAGTGTCCAGTATCATTCAGCAGGTAACTTGGTCTGATGAGTGAATATCCTTTTTAGGGGACAATGTAGGTAGAATTTTTTTTTCTAAACTCTGAATTGACTTATACTCTGAAACACAGACCTATATGGCCAGGGTGTACAAGCTATGTCATCTGACTACTGACAGTTTTGTATAAGGGGAATTGGAGGCTGATGCAGGCAAAGCTTTACTTTAAAATAAAGCAAGAAGTTTCAAATAAATGAGGCATAGTTGAATACAAGAGAGGTGGAAGCAAGTTTGAAAGGAAGACAGAAAGTAAATAATATGTTGAATTGATTGTGTTGTTGATCAGATTGATAAAAGGTTTTGATAAAGAAGAGCGTTGATTTAACTCTAAACAGCTTTTGTGACATGAAAAGCAGAAGTTGAAATTGTGCCGAAACCCGGGATTGAACCGGGGACCTTTAGATCTTCAGTCTAACGCTCTCCCAACTGAGCTATTTCGGCCTGCTGGTAGTTTGGGTCTTCATCCTTTCTTTTAAACTTCCCAAGAAAATAGATGCTCATCCTCATGCTAGAGCTATGTTTTAAGATGTCCTGTATCATTCATCAGTTAACAGGTGCAATAGGTAAATAGCATTTTTCGGATCCAGGTTAGGTAGCTTTTTTTTTTACTCTGAATGGACTAGCACCATATTACACAGAGGTATTTGGCCTGAGTAGGTAAGCTATGTCATCTGAATACTGAAATCTGTGTTCAAGGAGAAGTGGAAGCTGATGCAGACAAGAGTTTACTTTACAAAAAAGCATGAAATAGGAAACATTTGTAGTCGAAGCTGAATGCAAGAGAGGTGGAAGCAAATTTAGAAGGAGGACAGAAAGACAATTCTATGTTGAATTGATCCTGTTGTCGATCAGTTGATCAAATATTTTGATAAATAAAGAAAGAAAAACTTGAGCTGATACCAAGAAATATTTTGTGAGAAGCAAGAAACCTCTCAGACTTTTCCGAAACCCAGCATTGAACAAGGGACTTTTAGATTTTCAATCTAACACTCTCCCAACTCAGCTATTTCATCCAGCTGGCCATTTTGGCTTTCTGTTGTATTTTTGATAATTGTTAAAGATAAATGCAGACCCTGGTCATTCTATCTGCATGTGCAGTTATGTGTTAAATTGTCCAATATTATTCAGCAGCTAAATTGGTCTGATGGGTGAATTTCCTTTTTAGGAGCCAAGTTAGTTAGAAGATGTTTGTAAACTATGAATGGACTTATACTCAGACACACAGACCTATATGGCGAGGGTAGGCAAACTAGGTCATCTGACTACTAACAGTTTTGTATAAGGGGAACTCGAGGCTGATGTAGGCAAAGCTTTACTTTCAATTAAAGGAAGAATTGGCAAATAAAGCAGGTAAAGTTGAATACAAGAGAGGTGGAAGCAAGTTTGACAGAAAGACAGAATGTAAAAAATATGTTGAAATGGTTGTCTTATCGATCAGCTTGATAAAAGGTTTTGATCATTATAAACAACGTCAATATGAGTTGACTCCAAATAGCATTTGTGGCATGCAAAGCAGAAGTTCAAAATGTGCCTAAACCCGGGATTGAACCAGGGACCTTTAGATCTTCAGTCTAACACTCTCCCAACTGAGATATTTCGGCCTGCCAGCAGCTATAGTATTCAGCCTCTTTTTTTGAACAATCCCAGAACAGAGATGCAGAACCTGGATTTTCAATCTGAGGTTAGAGCTGTGTTTTAATGTGTCCTGCATTGTTCAGCAGCTAACTGGTGAAATGGGTGAGTAGCGTTTTTGGGATAAATGTTAGGTCGTTTTTCTTTTAAAACTCTGAGTGGACCAGCACTGTATTACACAGACGTATGTCGCCTGAGTAGGTAAGCTATATCATCTCAATACTGACAACTTTGTTCAAGGAGAAGTGAAAGCTGATGCAGACAAGAGTTTACTTTGAAAAAAGTATAAAATGGGATAAATTCGTCATCAAAGTTGATGGCAAGAGAGGTGGAAGCAAGTTTAGAAGGAGGACAGAAAGACAACTTTTTGTTGAAGTTATCATGTTGTTGATCAGTTGATAAAATATTTTGAGAAATAAAGAAAAAAAAACTAGAGCTGATTTCAAGAAATATTTTGCAAGAATGTAGGATCCCCTCGCACTGTGCTGAAAGTCAGGATTGAATCAGGTACCTTAAGCTCTTCAGTCTAACGATCTCCCAACTGAGATATTTCAGCCAACAAGTCCCTGTGGCCTCCTGATGTATTATTAATAATTGTAGACGATACATACAGAACCTGGTCATTCTATTTTTGTTTATAGTTATGTGTTAAAGTGTCCAGTATCATTCAGCAGGTAACTTGGTCTGATGAGTGAATATCCTTTTTAGGGGACAAGGTAGGTAGAATTTTTTTTCCTAAACTCTGAATTGACTTATACTCTGAAACACAGACCTATATGGCCAGGGTGTACAAGCTATGTCATCTGACTACTGACAGTTTTGTATAAGGGGAATTGGAGGCTGATGCAGGCAAAGCTTTACTTTAAAATAAAGCAAGAAGTTGCAAATAAATGAGGCATAGTTGAATACAAGAGAGGTGGAAGCAAGTTTGAAAGGAAGACAGAAAGTAAATAATATGTTGAATTGATTGTGTTGTTGATCAGATTGATAAAAGGTTTTGATAAAGAAGAGCGTTGATTTAACTCCAAACAGCTTTTGTGACATGAAAAGCAGAAGTTGAAATTGTGCCGAAACCCGGGATTGAACCAGGGACCTTTAGATCTTCAGTCTAACGCTCTCCCAACTGAGCTATTTCGGCCTGCTGGTAGTTTGGGTCTTCATCCTTTCTTTTAAACTTCCCAAGAAAATAGATGCTCAACCTCATGCTAGAGCTATGTTTTAAGATGTCCTGTATCATTCACCAGTTAACGGGTGCAATAGGTAAATAGCATTTTTCGGATCCAGGTTAGGTAGCTTTTGTTGTTTACTCTGAATGGACTAGCACCATATTACACAGAGGTATTTGGCCTGAGTAGGTAAGCTATGTCATCTGAATACTGAAATCTGTGTTCAAGGAGAAGTGGAAGCTGATGCAGACAAGAGTTTACTTTACAAAAAAGCATGAAATAGGAAACATTTGTAGTCGAAGCTGAATGCAAGAGAGGTGGAAGCAAATTTAGAAGGAGGACAGAAAGACAATTCTATGTTGAATTGATCATGTTGTGGATCAGTTGATCAAATATTTTGATAAATAAAGAAAGAAAAACTTGAGCTGATACCAAGAAATATTTTGTGAGAAGCAAGAAACCTCTCAGACTTTTCCGAAACCCAGCATTGAACAAGGGACTTTTAGATTTTCAATCTAACACTCTCCCAACTCAGCTATTTCATCCAGCTGGCCATTTTGGCTTTCTGTTGTATTTTTGATAATTGTTAAAGATAAATGCAGACCCTGGTCATTCTATCTGCATGTGCAGTTATGTGTTAAATTGTCCAATGTTATTCAGCAGCTAAATTGGTCTGATGGGTGAATTTCCTTTTTAGGAGCCAAGTTAGTTAGAAGATGTTTGTAAACTATGAATGGACTTATACTCAGACACACAGACCTATGTGGCGAGGGTAGGCAAACTAGGTCATCTGACTACTAACAGTTTTGTATAAGGGGAACTCGAGGCTGATGCAGGCAAAGCTTTACTTTCAATTAAAGGAAGAATTGGCAAATAAAGCAGGTAAATTTGAATACAAGAGAGGTGGAAGCAAGTTTGACAGAAAGACAGAATGTAAAAAATATGTTGAAATGGTTGTCTTTTCGATCAGCTTGATAAAAGGTTTTGATCATTATAAACAACGTCAATATGAGTTGACTCCAAATAGCATTTGTGGCATGCAAAGCATAAGTTCAAAATGTGCCTAAACCCGGGATTGAACCAGGGACCTTTAGATCTTCAGTCTACTGCTCTCCCAACTGAGCTATTTCATCCAGCTGGCAATTTTGGCTTTCTGTTGTATTTTTTATAATTGTTAAAGATAAATGCAGAACTTGGTCACTCTATCTGCATGTGCAGTTATGTGTTAAATTGTCCAGTATTATTCAGTAGCTAAATTGGTCTGATGGGTGAATTTCCTTTTTAGGAGCCAAGTTAGTTAGATGATGTTTGTAAACTATGAATGGACTTATACTCAGAAACACAGACCTATATGGCGAGGGTCGGCAAGCTAGGTCATCTGACTACTAACAGTTTTGTATAAGGGGAACTGGAGGCTGATGCAGGCAAAGCTTTACTTTCAATTAAAGGAAGAATTGGGAAATAAAGGAGGCAAAGTTGAATACAAGAGAGGTGGAAGCAAGTTTGAAAGAAAGACAGAAAGTAAATAATATGTTGAATTAATTGTATTGTCGATTATCTTGATAAAAGGTTTTGATCATTATAAACAAAGTCAATATGAGTTGACTCAAAATAGTCTTTGTGGCATGCAAAGCAGAAGTTCAAAATGTGCCGAAACCCGGGATCGAACCAGGGACCTTTAGATCTTCAGTCTAACACTCTCCCAACTGAGCTATTTCGGCCTGCCAGCAGCTATAGTATTCAGCCTCTTTTTTTGAACAATCCCAGAACAGAGATGCAGAACCTGGATTTTCAATCTGAGGTTAGAGCTGTGTTTTAATGTGTCCTGCATTGTTCAGCAGCTAACTGGTGAAATGGGTGAGTAGCGTTTTTGGGATAAATGTTAGGTCGTTTTTCTTTTAAAACTCTGAGTGGACCAGCACTGTATTACACAGACGTATGTCGCCTGAGTAGGTAAGCTATGTCATCTCAATACTGACAACTTTGTTCAAGGAGAAGTGAAAGCTGATGCAGACAAGAGTTTACTTTGAAAAAAGTATAAAATGGGATAAATTCGTCATCAAAGTTGATGGCAAGAGAGGTGGAAGCAAGTTTAGAAGGAGGACAGAAAGACAACTTTTTGTTGAAGTTATCATGTTGTTGATCAGTTGATAAAATATTTTGAGAAATAAAGAAAAAAAAACTAGAGCTGATTTCAAGAAATATTTTGCAAGAATGTAGGATCCCCTCGCACTGTGCTGAAAGTCAGGATTGAATCAGGTACCTTAAGCTCTTCAGTCTAACGATCTCCCAACTGAGATATTTCAGCCAACAAGTCCCTGTGGCCTCCTGATGTATTATTAATAATTGTAGACGATACATACAGAACCTGGTCATTCTATTTTCGTTTATAGTTATGTGTTAAAGTGTCCAGTATCATTCAGCAGGTAACTTGGTCTGATGAGTGAATATCCTTTTTAGGGGACAAGGTAGGTAGAATTTTTTTTTCTAAACTCTGAATTGACTTATACTCTGAAACACAGACCTATATGGCCAGGGTGTACAAGCTATGTCATCTGACTACTGACAGTTTTGTATAAGGGGAATTGGAGGCTGATGCAGGCAAAGCTTTACTTTAAAATAAAGCAAGAAGTTGCAAATAAATGAGGCATAGTTGAATACAAGAGAGGTGGAAGCAAGTTTGAAAGGAAGACGGAAAGTAAATAATATGTTGAATTGATTGTGTTGTTGATCAGATTGATAAAAGGTTTTGATAAAGAAGAGCGTTGATTTAACTCCAAACAGCTTTTGTGACATGAAAAGCAGAAGTTGAAATTGTGCCGAAACCCGGGATTGAACCAGGGACCTTTAGATCTTCAGTCTAACGCTCTCCCAACTGAGCTATTTCGGCCTGCTGGTAGTTTGGGTCTTCATCCTTTCTTTTAAACTTCCCAAGAAAATAGATGCTCAACCTCATGCTAGAGCTATGTTTTAAGATGTCCTGTATCATTCATCACTTAACGGGTGCAATAGGTAAATAGCATTTTTCGGATCCAGGTTAGGTAGCTTTTGTTTTTTACTCTGAATGGACTAGCACCATATTACACAGAGGTATTTGGCCTGAGTAGGTAAGCTATGTCATCTGAATACTGAAATCTGTGTTCAAGGAGAAGTGGAAGCTGATGCAGACAAGAGTTTACTTTACAAAAAAGCATGAAATAGGAAACATTTGTAGTCGAAGCTGAATGCAAGAGAGGTGGAAGCAAATTTAGAAGGAGGACAGAAAGACAATTCTATGTTGAATTGATCATGTTGTCGATCAGTTGATCAAATATTTTGATAAATAAAGAAAGAAAAACTTGAGCTGATACCAAGAAATATTTTGTGAGAAGCAAGAAACCTCTCAGACTTTTCCGAAACCAAGCATTGAACAAGGGACTTTTAGATTTTCAATCTAACACTCTCCCAACTGAGCTATTTCATCCAGCTGGCCATTTTGGCTTTCTGTTGTATTTTTGATAATTGTTAAAGATAAATGCAGACCCTGGTCATTCTATCTGCATGTGCAGTTATGTGTTAAATTGTCCAATATTATTCAGCAGCTAAATTGGTCTGATGGGTGAATTTCCTTTTTAGGAGCCAAGTTAGTTAGAAGATGTTTGTAAACTATGAATGGACTTATACTCAGACACACAGACCTATATGGCGAGGGTAGGCAAACTAGGTCATCTGACTACTAACAGTTTTGTATAAGGGGAACTCGAGGCTGATGCAGGCAAAGCTTTACTTTCAATTAAAGGAAGAATTGGCAAATAAAGCAGGTAAAGTTGAATACAAGAGAGGTGGAAGCAAGTTTGACAGAAAGACAGAATGTAAAAAATATGTTGAAATGGTTGTCTTATCGATCAGCTTGATAAAAGGTTTTGATCATTATAAACAACGTCAATATGAGTTGACTCCAAATAGCATTTGTGGCATGCAAAGCAGAAGTTCAAAATGTGCCTAAACCCGGGATTGAACCAGGGACCTTTAGATCTTCAGTCTACTGCTCTCCCAACTGAGCTATTTCATCCAGCTGGCAATTTTGGCTTTCTGTTGTATTTTTTATAATTGTTAAAGAAAAATGCAGAACCTGGTCACTCTATCTGCATGTGCAGTTATGTGTTAAATTGTCCAGTATTATTCAGTAGCTAAATTGGTCTGATGGGTGAATTTCCTTTTTAGGAGCCAAGTTAGTTAGATGATGTTTGTAAACTATGAATGGACTTATACTCAGAAACACAGACCTATATGGCGAGGGTCGGCAAGCTAGGTCATCTGACTACTAACAGTTTTGTATAAGGGGAACTGGAGGCTGATGCAGGCAAAGCTTTACTTTCAATTAAAGGAAGAATTGGGAAATAAAGGAGGCAAAGTTGAATACAAGAGAGGTGGAAGCAAGTTTGAAAGAAAGACAGAAAGTAAATAATATGTTGAATTAATTGTATTGTCGATTATCTTGATAAAAGGTCTTGATCATTATAAACAAAGTCAATATGAGTTGATTCAAAATAGTCTTTGTGGCATGCAAAGCAGAAGTTCAAAATGTGCCGAAACCCGGGATCGAACCAGGGACCTTTAGATCTTCAGTCTAACGCTCTCCCAACTGAGCTATTTCGGCCTGCCAGCAGCTATAGTATTCAGCCTCTTTTTTTGAACAATCCCAGAACAGAGATGCAGAACCTGGATTTTCAATCTGAGGTTAGAGCTGTGTTTTAATGTGTCCTGCATTGTTCAGCAGCTAACTGGTGAAAGGGTGAGTAGCGTTTTTGGGATAAATGTTAGGTCGTTTTTCTTTTAAAACTCTAAGTGGACCAGCACTGTATTACACAGACGTATGTCGCCTGAGTAGGTAAGCTATGTCATCTCAATACTGACAACTTTGTTCAAGGAGAAGTGAAAGCTGATGCAGACAAGAGTTTACTTTGAAAAAAGTATAAAATGGGATAAATTCGTCATCAAAGTTGATGGCAAGAGAGGTGGAAGCAAGTTTAGAAGGAGGACAGAAAGACAACTTTTTGTTGAAGTTATCATGTTGTTGATCAGTTGATAAAATATTTTGAGAAATAAAAAAAAAAAACTAGAGCTGATTTCAAGAAATATTTTGCAAGAATGTAGGATCCCCTCGCACTGTGCTGAAAGTCAGGATTGAATCAGGTACCTTAAGCTCTTCAGTCTAACGATCTCCCAACTGAGATATTTCAGCCAACAAGTCCCTGTGGCCTCCTGATGTATTATTAATAATTGTAGACGATACATACAGAACCTGGTCATTCTATTTTCGTTTATAGTTATGTGTTAAAGTGTCCAGTATCATTCAGCAGGTAACTTGGTCTGATGAGTGAATATCCTTTTTAGGGGACAAGGTAGGTAGAATTTTTTTTTCTAAACTCTGAATTGACTTATACTCTGAAACACAGACCTATATGGCCAGGGTGTACAAGCTATGTCATCTGACTACTGACAGTTTTGTATAAGGGGAACTGGAGGCTGATGCAGGCAAAGCTTTACTTTAAAATAAAGCAAGAAGTTGCAAATAAATGAGGCATAGTTGAATACAAGAGAGGTGGAAGCAAGTTTGAAAGGAAGACAGAAAGTAAATAATATGTTGAATTGATTGTGTTGTTGATCAGATTGATAAAAGGTTTTGATAAAGAAGAGCGTTGATTTAACTCCAAACAGCTTTTGTGACATGAAAAGCAGAAGTTGAAATTGTGCCGAAACCCGGGATTGAACCAGGGACCTTTAGATCTTCAGTCTAACGCTCTCCCAACTGATCTATTTCGGCCTGCTGGTAGTTTGGGGCTTCATCCTTTTTTTTTAAACTTCACAAGAAAATAGATGCTCAACCTCATGCTAGAGCTATGTTTTAAGATGTCCTGTATCATTCACCAGTTAACGGGTGCAATAGGTAAATAGCATTTTTCGGATCCAGGTTAGGTAGCTTTTGTTTTTTACTCTGAATGGACTAGCACCATATTACACAGAGGTATTTGGCCTGAGTAGGTAAGCTATGTCATCTGAATACTGAAATCTGTGTTCAAGGAGAAGTGGAAGCTGATGCAGACAAGAGTTTACTTTACAAAAAAGCATGAAATAGGAAACATTTGTAGTCGAAGCTGAATGCAAGAGAGGTGGAAGCAAATTTAGAAGGAGGACAGAAAGACAATTCTATGTTGAATTGATCATGTTGTCGATCAGTTGATCAAATATTTTGATAAATAAAGAAAGAAAAACTTGAGCTGATACCAAGAAATATTTTGTGAGAAGCAAGAAACCTCTCAGACTTTTCCGAAACCCAGCATTGAACAAGGGACTTTTAGATTTTCAATCTAACACTCTCCCAACTGAGCTATTTCATCCAGCTGGCCATTTTGGCTTTCTGTTGTATTTTTGATAATTGTTAAAGATAAATGCAGACCCTGGTCATTCTATCTGCATGTGCAGTTATGTGTTAAATTGTCCAATATTATTCAGCAGCTAAATTGGTCTGATGGGTGAATTTCCTTTTTAGGAGCCAAGTTAGTTAGAAGATGTTTGTAAACTATGAATGGACTTATACTCAGACACACAGACCTATATGGCGAGGGTAGGCAAACTAGGTCATCTGACTACTAACAGTTTTGTATAAGGGGAACTCGAGGCTGATGCAGGCAAAGCTTTACTTTCAATTAAAGGAAGAATTGGCAAATAAAGCAGGTAAAGTTGAATACAAGAGAGGTGGAAGCAAGTTTGACAGAAAGACAGAATGTAAAAAATATGTTGAAATGGTTGTCTTATCGATCAGCTTGATAAATGGTTTTGATCATTATAAACAACGTCAATATGAGTTGACTCCAAATAGCATTTGTGGCATGCAAAGCAGAAGTTCAAAATGTGCCTAAACCCGGGATTGAACCAGGGACCTTTAGATCTTCAGTCTACTGCTCTACCAACTGAGCTATTTCATCCAGCTGGCAATTTTGGCTTTCTGTTGTATTTTTTATAATTGTTAAAGAAAAATGCAGAACCTGGTCACTCTATCTGCATGTGCAGTTATGTGTTAAATTGTCCAGTATTATTCAGTAGCTAAATTGGTCTGATGGGTGAATTTCCTTTTTAGGAGCCAAGTTAGTTAGATGATGTTTGTAAACTATGAATGGACTTATACTCAGAAACACAGACCTATATGGCGAGGGTCGGCAAGCTAGGTCATCTTACTACTAACAGTTTTGTATAAGGGGAACTGGAGGCTGATGCAGGCAAAGCTTTACTTTCAATTAAAGGAAGAATTGGGAAATAAAGGAGGCAAAGTTGAATACAAGAGAGGTGGAAGCAAGTTTGAAAGAAAGACAGAAAGTAAATAATATGTTGAATTAATTGTATTGTCGATTATCTTGATAAAAGGTTTTGATCATTATAAACAAAGTCAATATGAGTTGACTCAAAATAGTCTTTGTGGCATGCAAAGCAGAAGTTCAAAATGTGCCCAAACCCGGGATCGAACCAGGGACCTTTAGATCTTCAGTCTAACGCTCTCCCAACTGAGCTATTTCGGCCTGCCAGCAGCTATAGTATTCAGCCTCTTTTTTTGAACAATCCCAGAACAGAGATGCAGAACCTGGATTTTCAATCTGAGGTTAGAGCTGTGTTTTAATGTGTCCTGCATTGTTCAGCAGCTAACTGGTGAAAGGGTGAGTAGCGTTTTTGGGATAAATGTTAGGTCGTTTTTCTTTTAAAACTCTAAGTGGACCAGCACTGTATTACACAGACGTATGTCGCCTGAGTAGGTAAGCTATGTCATCTCAATACTGACAACTTTGTTCAAGGAGAAGTGAAAGCTGATGCAGACAAGAGTTTGCTTTGAAAAAAGTATAAAATGGGATAAATTCGTCATCAAAGCTGATGGCAAGAGAGGTGGAAGCAAGTTTAGAAGGAGGACAGAAAGACAACTTTTTGTTGAAGTTATCATGTTGTTGATCAGTTGATAAAATATTTTGAGAAATAAAGGAAAAAAAACCTAGAGCTGATTTCAAGAAATATTTTGCAAGAATGTAGGATCCCCTCGCACTGTGCTGAAAGTCAGGATTGAATCAGGTACCTTAAGCTCTTCAGTCTAACGATCTCCCAACTGAGATATTTCAGCCAACAAGTCCCTGTGGCCTCCTGATGTATTATTAATAATTGTAGACGATACATACAGAACCTGGTCATTCTATTTTCGTTTATAGTTATGTGTTAAAGTGTCCAGTATCATTCAGCAGGTAACTTGGTCTGATGAGTGAATATCCTTTTTAGGGGACAATGTAGGTAGAATTTTTTTTTCTAAACTCTGAATTGACTTATACTCTGAAACACAGACCTATATGGCCAGGGTGTACAAGCTATGTCATCTGACTACTGACAGTTTTGTATAAGGGGAATTGGAGGCTGATGCAGGCAAAGCTTTACTTTAAAATAAAGCAAGAAGTTTCAAATAAATGAGGCATAGTTGAATACAAGAGAGGTGGAAGCAAGTTTGAAAGGAAGACAGAAAGTAAATAATATGTTGAATTGATTGTGTTGTTGATCAGATTGATAAAAGGTTTTGATAAAGAAGAGCGTTGATTTAACTCCAAACAGCTTTTGTGACATGAAAAGCAGAAGTTGAAATTGTGCCGAAACCCGGGATTGAACCAGGGACCTTTAGATCTTCAGTCTAACGCTCTCCCAACTGAGCTATTTCGGCCTGCTGGTAGTTTGGGTCTTCATCCTTTCTTTTAAACTTCCCAAGAAAATAGATGCTCAACCTCATGCTAGAGCTATGTTTTAAGATGTCCTGTATCATTCATCACTTAACGGGTGCAATAGGTAAATAGCATTTTTCGGATCCAGGTTAGGTAGCTTTTGTTTTTTACTCTGAATGGACTAGCACCATATTACACAGAGGTATTTGGCCTGAGTAGGTAAGCTATGTCATCTGAATACTGAAATCTGTGTTCAAGGAGAAGTGGAAGCTGATGCAGACAAGAGTTTACTTTACAAAAAAGCATGAAATAGGAAACATTTGTAGTCGAAGCTGAATGCAAGAGAGGTGGAAGCAAATTTAGAAGGAGGACAGAAAGACAATTCTATGTTGAATTGATCATGTTGTCGATCAGTTGATCAAATATTTTGATAAATAAAGAAAGAAAAACTTGAGCTGATACCAAGAAATATTTTGTGAGAAGCAAGAAACCTCTCAGACTTTTCCGAAACCCAGCATTGAACAAGGGACTTTTAGATTTTCAATCTAACACTCTCCCAACTGAGCTAATTCATCCAGCTGGCCATTTTGGCTTTCTGTTGTATTTTTGATAATTGTTAAAGATAAATGCAGACCCTGGTCATTCTATCTGCATGTGCAGTTATGTGTTAAATTGTCCAATATTATTCAGCAGCTAAATTGGTCTGATGGGTGAATTTCCTTTTTAGGAGCCAAGTTAGTTAGAAGATGTTTGTAAACTATGAATGGACTTATACTCAGACACACAGACCTATATGGCGAGGGTAGGCAAACTAGGTCATCTGACTACTAACAGTTTTGTATAAGGGGAACTCGAGGCTGATGCAGGCAAAGCTTTACTTTCAATTAAAGGAAGAATTGGCAAATAAAGCAGGTAAAGTTGAATACAAGAGAGGTGGAAGCAAGTTTGACAGAAAGACAGAATGTAAAAAATATGTTGAAATGGTTGTCTTATCGATCAGCTTGATAAATGGTTTTGATCATTATAAACAACGTCAATATGAGTTGACTCCAAATAGCATTTGTGGCATGCAAAGCAGAAGTTCAAAATGTGCCTAAACCCGGGATTGAACCAGGGACCTTTAGATCTTCAGTCTACTGCTCTACCAACTGAGCTATTTCATCCAGCTGGCAATTTTGGCTTTCTGTTGTATTTTTTATAATTGTTAAAGAAAAATGCAGAACCTGGTCACTCTATCTGCATGTGCAGTTATGTGTTAAATTGTCCAGTATTATTCAGTAGCTAAATTGGTCTGATGGGTGAATTTCCTTTTTAGGAGCCAAGTTAGTTAGATGATGTTTGTAAACTATGAATGGACTTATACTCAGAAACACAGACCTATATGGCGAGGGTCGGCAAGCTAGGTCATCTTACTACTAACAGTTTTGTATAAGGGGAACTGGAGGCTGATGCAGGCAAAGCTTTACTTTCAATTAAAGGAAGAATTGGGAAATAAAGGAGGCAAAGTTGAATACAAGAGAGGTGGAAGCAAGTTTGAAAGAAAGACAGAAAGTAAATAATATGTTGAATTAATTGTATTGTCGATTATCTTGATAAAAGGTTTTGATCATTATAAACAAAGTCAATATGAGTTGACTCAAAATAGTCTTTGTGGCATGCAAAGCAGAAGTTCAAAATGTGCCCAAACCCGGGATCGAACCAGGGACCTTTAGATCTTCAGTCTAACGCTCTCCCAACTGAGCTATTTCGGCCTGCCAGCAGCTATAGTATTCAGCCTCTTTTTTTGAACAATCCCAGAACAGAGATGCAGAACCTGGATTTTCAATCTGAGGTTAGAGCTGTGTTTTAATGTGTCCTGCATTGTTCAGCAGCTAACTGGTGAAAGGGTGAGTAGCGTTTTTGGGATAAATGTTAGGTCGTTTTTCTTTTAAAACTCTAAGTGGACCAGCACTGTATTACACAGACGTATGTCGCCTGAGTAGGTAAGCTATGTCATCACAATACTGACAACTTTGTTCAAGGAGAAGTGAAAGCTGATGCAGACAAGAGTTTACTTTGAAAAAAGTATAAAATGGGATAAATTTGTCATCAAAGTTGATGGCAAGAGAGGTGGAAGCAAGTTTAGAAGGAGGACAGAAAGACAACTTTTTGTTGAAGTTATCATGTTGTTGATCAGTTGATAAAATATTTTGAGAAATAAAAAAAAAAACTAGAGCTGATTTCAAGAAATATTTTGCAAGAATGTAGGATCCCCTCGCACTGTGCTGAAAGTCAGGATTGAATCAGGTACCTTAAGCTCTTCAGTCTAACGATCTCCCAACTGAGATATTTCAGCCAACAAGTCCCTGTGGCCTCCTGATGTATTATTAATAATTGTAGACGATACATACAGAACCTGGTCATTCTATTTTCGTTTATAGTTATGTGTTAAAGTGTCCAGTATCATTCAGCAGGTAACTTGGTCTGATGAGTGAATATCCTTTTTAGGGGACAAGGTAGGTAGAATTTTTTTTTCCTAAACTCTGAATTGACTTATACTCTGAAACACAGACCTATATGGCCAGGGTGTACAAGCTATGTCATCTGACTACTGACAGTTTTGTATAAGGGGAATTGGAGGCTGATGCAGGCAAAGCTTTACTTTAAAATAAAGCAAGAAGTTGCAAATAAATGAGGCATAGTTGAATACAAGAGAGGTGGAAGCAAGTTTGAAAGGAAGACAGAAAGTAAATAATATGTTGAATTGATTGTGTTGTTGATCAGATTGATAAAAGGTTTTGATAAAGAAGAGCGTTGATTTAACTCCAAACAGCTTTTGTGACATGAAAAGCAGAAGTTGAAATTGTGCCGAAACCCGGGATTGAACCAGGGACCTTTAGATCTTCAGTCTAACGCTCTCCCAACTGAGCTATTTCGGCCTGCTGGTAGTTTGGGTCTTCATCCTTTCTTTTAAACTTCCCAAGAAAATAGATGCTCAACCTCATGCTAGAGCTATGTTTTAAGATGTCCTGTATCATTCATCAGTTAACGGGTGCAATAGGTAAATAGCATTTTTCGGATCCAGGTTAGGTAGCTTTTGTTTTTTACTCTGAATGGACTAGCACCATATTACACAGAGGTATTTGGCCTGAGTAGGTAAGCTATGTCATCTGAATACTGAAATCTGTGTTCAAGGAGAAGTGGAAGCTGATGCAGACAAGAGTTTACTTTACAAAAAAGCATGAAATAGGAAACATTTGTAGTCGAAGCTGAATGCAAGAGAGGTGGAAGCAAATTTAGAAGGAGGACAGAAAGACAATTCTATGTTGAATTGATCATGTTGTCGATCAGTTGATCAAATATTTTGATAAATAAAGAAAGAAAAACTTGAGCTGATACCAAGAAATATTTTGTGAGAAGCAAGAAACCTCTCAGACTTTTCCGAAACCCAGCATTGAACAAGGGACTTTTAGATTTTCAATCTAACACTCTCCCAACTGAGCTATTTCATCCCGCTGGCCATTTTGGCTTTCTGTTGTATTTTTGATAATTGTTAAAGATAAATGCAGACCCTGGTCATTCTATCTGCATGTGCAGTTATGTGTTAAATTGTCCAATATTATTCAGCAGCTAAATTGGTCTGATGGGTGAATTTCCTTTTTAGGAGCCAAGTTAGTTAGAAGATGTTTGTAAACTATGAATGGACTTATACTCAGACACACAGACCTATATGGCGAGGGTAGGCAAACTAGGTCATCTGACTACTAACAGTTTTGTATAAGGGGAACTCGAGGCTGATGCAGGCAAAGCTTTACTTTCAATTAAAGGAAGAATTGGCAAATAAAGCAGGTAAAGTTGAATACAAGAGAGGTGGAAGCAAGTTTGACAGAAAGACAGAATGTAAAAAATATGTTGAAATGGTTGTCTTATCGATCAGCTTGATAAAAGGTTTTGATCATTATAAACAACGTCAATATGAGTTGACTCCAAATAGCATTTGTGGCATGCAAAGCAGAAGTTCAAAATGTGCCTAAACCCGGGATTGAACCAGGGACCTTTAAATCTTCAGTCTACTGCTCTCCCAACTGAGCTATTTCATCCAGCTGGCAATTTTGGCTTTCTGTTGTATTTTTTATAATTGTTAAAGATAAATGCAGAACCTGGTCACTCTATCTGCATGTGCAGTTATGTGTTAAATTGTCCAGTATTATTCAGTAGCTAAATTGGTCTGATGGGTGAATTTCCTTTTTAGGAGCCAAGTTAGTTAGATGATGTTTGTAAACTATGAATGGATTTATACTCAGAAACACAGACCTATATGGCGAGGGTCGGCAAGCTAGGTCATCTGACTACTAACAGTTTTGTATAAGGGGAACTGGAGGCTGATGCAGGCAAAGCTTTACTTTCAATTAAAGGAAGAATTGGGAAATAAAGGAGGCAAAGTTGAATACAAGAGAGGTGGAAGCAAGTTTGAAAGAAAGACAGAAAGTAAATAATATGTTGAATTAATTGTATTGTCGATTATCTTGATAAAAGGTTTTGATCATTATAAACAAAGTCAATATGAGTTGACTCAAAATAGTCTTTGTGGCATGCAAAGCAGAAGTTCAAAATGTGCCGAAACCCGGGATCGAACCAGGGACCTTTAGATCTTCAGTCTAACGCTCTCCCAACTGAGATATTTCGGCCTGCCAGCAGTTATAGTATTCAGCCTCTTTTTTTGAACAATCCCAGAACAGAGATGCAGAACCTGGATTTTCAATCTGAGGTTAGAGCTGTGTTTTAATGTGTCCTGCATTGTTCAGCAGCTAACTGGTGAAATGGGTGAGTAGCGTTTTTGGGATAAATGTTAGGTCGTTTTTCTTTTAAAACTCTAAGTGGACCAGCACTGTATTACACAGACGTATGTCGCCTGAGTAGGTAAGCTATGTCATCTCAATACTGACAACTTTGTTCAAGGAGAAGTGAAAGCTGATGCAGACAAGAGTTTGCTTTGAAAAAAGTATAAAATGGAATAAATTCGTCATCAAAGCTGATGGCAAGAGAGGTGGAAGCAAGTTTAGAAGGAGGACAGAAAGACAACTTTTTGTTGAAGTTATCATGTTGTTGATCAGTTGATAAAATATTTTGAGAAATAAAGGAAAAAAAACCTAGAGCTGATTTCAAGAAATATTTTGCAAGAATGTAGGATCCCCTCGCACTGTGCTGAAAGTCAGGATTGAATCAGGTACCTTAAGCTCTTCAGTCTAACGATCTCCCAACTGAGATATTTCAGCCAACAAGTCCCTGTGGCCTCCTGATGTATTATTAATAATTGTAGACGATACATACAGAACCTGGTCATTCTATTTTCGTTTATAGTTATGTGTTAAAGTGTCCAGTATCATTCAGCAGGTAACTTGGTCTGATGAGTGAATATCCTTTTTAGGGGACAATGTAGGTAGAATTTTTTTTTCTAAACTCTGAATTGACTTATACTCTGAAACACAGACCTATATGGCCAGGGTGTACAAGCTATGTCATCTGACTACTGACAGTTTTGTATAAGGGGAATTGGAGGCTGATGCAGGCAAAGCTTTACTTTAAAATAAAGCAAGAAGTTTCAAATAAATGAGGCATAGTTGAATACAAGAGAGGTGGAAGCAAGTTTGAAAGGAAGACAGAAAGTAAATAATATGTTGAATTGATTGTGTTGTTGATCAGATTGATAAAAGGTTTTGATAAAGAAGAGCGTTGATTTAACTCCAAACAGCTTTTGTGACATGAAAAGCAGAAGTTGAAATTGTGCCGAAACCCGGGATTGAACCAGGGACCTTTAGATCTTCAGTCTAACGCTCTCCCAACTGAGCTATTTCGGCCTGCTGGTAGTTTGGGTCTTCATCCTTTCTTTTAAACTTCCCAAGAAAATAGATGCTCAACCTCATGCTAGAGCTATGTTTTAAGATGTCCTGTATCATTCATCACTTAACGGGTGCAATAGGTAAATAGCATTTTTCGGATCCAGGTTAGGTAGCTTTTGTTTTTTACTCTGAATGGACTAGCACCATATTACACAGAGGTATTTGGCCTGAGTAGGTAAGCTATGTCATCTGAATACTGAAATCTGTGTTCAAGGAGAAGTGGAAGCTGATGCAGACAAGAGTTTACTTTACAAAAAAGCATGAAATAGGAAACATTTGTAGTCGAAGCTGAATGCAAGAGAGGTGGAAGCAAATTTAGAAGGAGGACAGAAAGACAATTCTATGTTGAATTGATCATGTTGTCGATCAGTTGATCAAATATTTTGATAAATAAAGAAAGAAAAACTTGAGCTGATACCAAGAAATATTTTGTGAGAAGCAAGAAACCTCTCAGACTTTTCCGAAACCCAGCATTGAACAAGGGACTTTTAGATTTTCAATCTAACACTCTCCCAACTGAGCTATTTCATCCAGCTGGCCATTTTGGCTTTCTGTTGTATTTTTGATAATTGTTAAAGATAAATGCAGACCCTGGTCATTCTATCTGCATGTGCAGTTATGTGTTAAATTGTCCAATATTATTCAGCAGCTAAATTGGTCTGATGGGTGAATTTCCTTTTTAGGAGCCAAGTTAGTTAGAAGATGTTTGTAAACTATGAATGGACTTATACTCAGAGACACAGACCTATATGGCGAGGGTAGGCAAACTAGGTCATCTGACTACTAACAGTTTTGTATAAGGGGAACTCGAGGCTGATGCAGGCAAAGCTTTACTTTCAATTAAAGGAAGAATTGGCAAATAAAGCAGGTAAAGTTGAATACAAGAGAGGTGGAAGCAAGTTTGACAGAAAGACAGAATGTAAAAAATATGTTGAAATGGTTGTCTTATCGATCAGCTTGATAAATGGTTTTGATCATTATAAACAACGTCAATATGAGTTGACTCCAAATAGCATTTGTGGCATGCAAAGCAGAAGTTCAAAATGTGCCTAAACCCGGGATTGAACCAGGGACCTTTAGATCTTCAGTCTACTGCTCTACCAACTGAGCTATTTCATCCAGCTGGCAATTTTGGCTTTCTGTTGTATTTTTTATAATTGTTAAAGAAAAATGCAGAACCTGGTCACTCTATCTGCATGTGCAGTTATGTGTTAAATTGTCCAGTATTATTCAGTAGCTAAATTGGTCTGATGGGTGAATTTCCTTTTTAGGAGCCAAGTTAGTTAGATGATGTTTGTAAACTATGAATGGACTTATACTCAGAAACACAGACCTATATGGCGAGGGTCGGCAAGCTAGGTCATCTTACTACTAACAGTTTTGTATAAGGGGAACTGGAGGCTGATGCAGGCAAAGCTTTACTTTCAATTAAAGGAAGAATTGGGAAATAAAGGAGGCAAAGTTGAATACAAGAGAGGTGGAAGCAAGTTTGAAAGAAAGACAGAAAGTAAATAATATGTTGAATTAATTGTATTGTCGATTATCTTGATAAAAGGTTTTGATCATTATAAACAAAGTCAATATGAGTTGACTCAAAATAGTCTTTGTGGCATGCAAAGCAGAAGTTCAAAATGTGCCCAAACCCGGGATCGAACCAGGGACCTTTAGATCTTCAGTCTAACGCTCTCCCAACTGAGCTATTTCGGCCTGCCAGCAGCTATAGTATTCAGCCTCTTTTTTTGAACAATCCCAGAACAGAGATGCAGAACCTGGATTTTCAATCTGAGGTTAGAGCTGTGTTTTAATGTGTCCTGCATTGTTCAGCAGCTAACTGGTGAAAGGGTGAGTAGCGTTTTTGGGATAAATGTTAGGTCGTTTTTCTTTTAAAACTCTAAGTGGACCAGCACTGTATTACACAGACGTATGTCGCCTGAGTAGGTAAGCTATGTCATCTCAATACTGACAACTTTGTTCAAGGAGAAGTGAAAGCTGATGCAGACAAGAGTTTACTTTGAAAAAAGTATAAAATGGGATAAATTTGTCATCAAAGTTGATGGCAAGAGAGGTGGAAGCAAGTTTAGAAGGAGGACAGAAAGACAACTTTTTGTTGAAGTTATCATGTTGTTGATCAGTTGATAAAATATTTTGAGAAATAAAAAAAAAAACTAGAGCTGATTTCAAGAAATATTTTGCAAGAATGTAGGATCCCCTCGCACTGTGCTGAAAGTCAGGATTGAATCAGGTACCTTAAGCTCTTCAGTCTAACGATCTCCCAACTGAGATATTTCAGCCAACAAGTCCCTGTGGCCTCCTGATGTATTATTAATAATTGTAGACGATACATACAGAACCTGGTCATTCTATTTTCGTTTATAGTTATGTGTTAAAGTGTCCAGTATCATTCAGCAGGTAACTTGGTCTGATGAGTGAATATCCTTTTTAGGGGACAAGGTAGGTAGAATTTTTTTTTCCTAAACTCTGAATTGACTTATACTCTGAAACACAGACCTATATGGCCAGGGTGTACAAGCTATGTCATCTGACTACTGACAGTTTTGTATAAGGGGAATTGGAGGCTGATGCAGGCAAAGCTTTACTTTAAAATAAAGCAAGAAGTTGCAAATAAATGAGGCATAGTTGAATACAAGAGAGGTGGAAGCAAGTTTGAAAGGAAGACAGAAAGTAAATAATATGTTGAATTGATTGTGTTGTTGATCAGATTGATAAAAGGTTTTGATAAAGAAGAGCGTTGATTTAACTCCAAACAGCTTTTGTGACATGAAAAGCAGAAGTTGAAATTGTGCCGAAACCCGGGATTGAACCAGGGACCTTTAGATCTTCAGTCTAACGCTCTCCCAACTGAGCTATTTCGGCCTGCTGGTAGTTTGGGTCTTCATCCTTTCTTTTAAACTTCCCAAGAAAATAGATGCTCAACCTCATGCTAGAGCTATGTTTTAAGATGTCCTGTATCATTCATCAGTTAACGGGTGCAATAGGTAAATAGCATTTTTCGGATCCAGGTTAGGTAGCTTTTGTTTTTTACTCTGAATGGACTAGCACCATATTACACAGAGGTATTTGGCCTGAGTAGGTAAGCTATGTCATCTGAATACTGAAATCTGTGTTCAAGGAGAAGTGGAAGCTGATGCAGACAAGAGTTTACTTTACAAAAAAGCATGAAATAGGAAACATTTGTAGTCGAAGCTGAATGCAAGAGAGGTGGAAGCAAATTTAGAAGGAGGACAGAAAGACAATTCTATGTTGAATTGATCCTGTTGTCGATCAGTTGATCAAATATTTTGATAAATAAAGAAAGAAAAACTTGAGCTGATACCAAGAAATATTTTGTGAGAAGCAAGAAACCTCTCAGACTTTTCCGAAACCCAGCATTGAACAAGGGACTTTTAGATTTTCAATCTAACACTCTCCCAACTCAGCTATTTCATCCAGCTGGCCATTTTGGCTTTCTGTTGTATTTTTGATAATTATTAAAGATAAATGCAGACCCTGGTCATTCTATCTGCATGTGCAGTTATGTGTTAAATTGTCCAATATTATTCAGCAGCTAAATTGGTCTGATGGGTGAATTTCCTTTTTAGGAGCCAAGTTAGTTAGAAGATGTTTGTAAACTATGAATGGACTTATACTCAGACACACAGACCTATATGGCGAGGGTAGGCAAACTAGGTCATCTGACTACTAACAGTTTTGTATAAGGGGAACTCGAGGCTGATGTAGGCAAAGCTTTACTTTCAATTAAAGGAAGAATTGGCAAATAAAGCAGGTAAAGTTGAATACAAGAGAGGTGGAAGCAAGTTTGACAGAAAGACAGAATGTAAAAAATATGTTGAAATGGTTGTCTTATCGATCAGCTTGATAAAAGGTTTTGATCATTATAAACAACGTCAATATGAGTTGACTCCAAATAGCATTTGTGGCATGCAAAGCAGAAGTTCAAAATGTGCCTAAACCCGGGATTGAACCAGGGACCTTTAGATCTTCAGTCTAACACTCTCCCAACTGAGATATTTCGGCCTGCCAGCAGCTATAGTATTCAGCCTCTTTTTTTGAACAATCCCAGAACAGAGATGCAGAACCTGGATTTTCAATCTGAGGTTAGAGCTGTGTTTTAATGTGTCCTGCATTGTTCAGCAGCTAACTGGTGAAATGGGTGAGTAGCGTTTTTGGGATAAATGTTAGGTCGTTTTTCTTTTAAAACTCTGAGTGGACCAGCACTGTATTACACAGACGTATGTCGCCTGAGTAGGTAAGCTATATCATCTCAATACTGACAACTTTGTTCAAGGAGAAGTGAAAGCTGATGCAGACAAGAGTTTACTTTGAAAAAAGTATAAAATGGGATAAATTCGTCATCAAAGTTGATGGCAAGAGAGGTGGAAGCAAGTTTAGAAGGAGGACAGAAAGACAACTTTTTGTTGAAGTTATCATGTTGTTGATCAGTTGATAAAATATTTTGAGAAATAAAGAAAAAAAAACTAGAGCTGATTTCAAGAAATATTTTGCAAGAATGTAGGATCCCCTCGCACTGTGCTGAAAGTCAGGATTGAATCAGGTACCTTAAGCTCTTCAGTCTAACGATCTCCCAACTGAGATATTTCAGCCAACAAGTCCCTGTGGCCTCCTGATGTATTATTAATAATTGTAGACGATACATACAGAACCTGGTCATTCTATTTTTGTTTATAGTTATGTGTTAAAGTGTCCAGTATCATTCAGCAGGTAACTTGGTCTGATGAGTGAATATCCTTTTTAGGGGACAAGGTAGGTAGAATTTTTTTTTCTAAACTCTGAATTGACTTATACTCTGAAACACAGACCTATATGGCCAGGGTGTACAAGCTATGTCATCTGACTACTGACAGTTTTGTATAAGGGGAATTGGAGGCTGATGCAGGCAAAGCTTTACTTTAAAATAAAGCAAGAAGTTGCAAATAAATGAGGCATAGTTGAATACAAGAGAGGTGGAAGCAAGTTTGAAAGGAAGACAGAAAGTAAATAATATGTTGAATTGATTGTGTTGTTGATCAGATTGATAAAAGGTTTTGATAAAGAAGAGCGTTGATTTAACTCCAAACAGCTTTTGTGACATGAAAAGCAGAAGTTGAAATTGTGCCGAAACCCGGGATTGAACCAGGGACCTTTAGATCTTCAGTCTAACGCTCTCCCAACTGAGCTATTTCGGCCTGCTGGTAGATTGGGTCTTCATCCTTTCTTTTAAACTTCCCAAGAAAATAGATGCTCAACCTCATGCTAGAGCTATGTTTTAAGATGTCCTGTATCATTCACCAGTTAACGGGTGCAATAGGTAAATAGCATTTTTCGGATCCAGGTTAGGTAGCTTTTGTTTTTTACTCTGAATGGACTAGCACCATATTACACAGAGGTATTTGGCCTGAGTAGGTAAGCTATGTCATCTGAATACTGAAATCTGTGTTCAAGGAGAAGTGGAAGCTGATGCAGACAAGAGTTTACTTTACAAAAAAGCATGAAATAGGAAACATTTGTAGTCGAAGCTGAATGCAAGAGAGGTGGAAGCAAATTTAGAAGGAGGACAGAAAGACAATTCTATGTTGAATTGATCATGTTGTCGATCAGTTGATCAAATATTTTGATAAATAAAGAAAGAAAAACTTGAGCTGATACCAAGAAATATTTTGTGAGAAGCAAGAAACCTCTCAGACTTTTCCGAAACCCAGCATTGAACAAGGGACTTTTAGATTTTCAATCTAACACTCTCCCAACTCAGCTATTTCATCCAGCTGGCCATTTTGGCTTTCTGTTGTATTTTTGATAATTGTTAAAGATAAATGCAGACCCTGGTCATTCTATCTGCATGTGCAGTTATGTGTTAAATTGTCCAATGTTATTCAGCAGCTAAATTGGTCTGATGGGTGAATTTCCTTTTTAGGAGCCAAGTTAGTTAGAAGATGTTTGTAAACTATGAATGGACTTATACTCAGACACACAGACCTATGTGGCGAGGGTAGGCAAACTAGGTCATCTGACTACTAACAGTTTTGTATAAGGGGAACTCGAGGCTGATGCAGGCAAAGCTTTACTTTCAATTAAAGGAAGAATTGGCAAATAAAGCAGGTAAATTTGAATACAAGAGAGGTGGAAGCAAGTTTGACAGAAAGACAGAATGTAAAAAATATGTTGAAATGGTTGTCTTTTCGATCAGCTTGATAAAAGGTTTTGATCATTATAAACAACGTCAATATGAGTTGACTCCAAATAGCATTTGTGGCATGCAAAGCATAAGTTCAAAATGTGCCTAAACCCGGGATTGAACCAGGGACCTTTAGATCTTCAGTCTACTGCTCTCCCAACTGAGCTATTTCATCCAGCTGGCAATTTTGGCTTTCTGTTGTATTTTTTATAATTGTTAAAGATAAATGCAGAACCTGGTCACTCTATCTGCATGTGCAGTTATGTGTTAAATTGTCCAGTATTATTCAGTAGCTAAATTGGTCTGATGGGTGAATTTCCTTTTTAGGAGCCAAGTTAGTTAGATGATGTTTGTAAACTATGAATGGACTTATACTCAGAAACACAGACCTATATGGCGAGGGTCGGCAAGCTAGGTCATCTGACTACTAACAGTTTTGTATAAGGGGAACTGGAGGCTGATGCAGGCAAAGCTTTACTTTCAATTAAAGGAAGAATTGGGAAATAAAGGAGGCAAAGTTGAATACAAGAGAGGTGGAAGCAAGTTTGAAAGAAAGACAGAAAGTAAATAATATGTTGAATTAATTGTATTGTCGATTATCTTGATAAAAGGTTTTGATCATTATAAACAAAGTCAATATGAGTTGACTCAAAATAGTCTTTGTGGCATGCAAAGCAGAAGTTCAAAATGTGCCGAAACCCGGGACCTTTAGATCTTCAGTCTAACACTCTCCCAACTGAGCTATTTCGGCCTGCCAGCAGCTATAGTATTCAGCCTCTTTTTTTGAACAATCCCAGAACAGAGATGCAGAACCTGGATTTTCAATCTGAGGTTAGAGCTGTGTTTTAATGTGTCCTGCATTGTTCAGCAGCTAACTGGTGAAATGGGTGAGTAGCGTTTTTGGGATAAATGTTAGGTCGTTTTTCTTTTAAAACTCTGAGTGGACCAGCACTGTATTACACAGACGTATGTCGCCTGAGTAGGTAAGCTATGTCATCTCAATACTGACAACTTTGTTCAAGGAGAAGTGAAAGCTGATGCAGACAAGAGTTTACTTTGAAAAAAGTATAAAATGGGATAAATTCGTCATCAAAGTTGATGGCAAGAGAGGTGGAAGCAAGTTTAGAAGGAGGACAGAAAGACAACTTTTTGTTGAAGTTATCATGTTGTTGATCAGTTGATAAAATATTTTGAGAAATAAAGAAAAAAAAACTAGAGCTGATTTCAAGAAATATTTTGCAAGAATGTAGGATCCCCTCGCACTGTGCTGAAAGTCAGGATTGAATCAGGTACCTTAAGCTCTTCAGTCTAACGATCTCCCAACTGAGATATTTCAGCCAACAAGTCCCTGTGGCCTCCTGATGTATTATTAATAATTGTAGACGATACATACAGAACCTGGTCATTCTATTTTCGTTTATAGTTATGTGTTAAAGTGTCCAGTATCATTCAGCAGGTAACTTGGTCTGATGAGTGAATATCCTTTTTAGGGGACAAGGTAGGTAGAATTTTTTTTTCTAAACTCTGAATTGACTTATACTCTGAAACACAGACCTATATGGCCAGGGTGTACAAGCTATGTCATCTGACTACTGACAGTTTTGTATAAGGGGAATTGGAGGCTGATGCAGGCAAAGCTTTACTTTAAAATAAAGCAAGAAGTTGCAAATAAATGAGGCATAGTTGAATACAAGAGAGGTGGAAGCAAGTTTGAAAGGAAGACAGAAAGTAAATAATATGTTGAATTGATTGTGTTGTTGATCAGATTGATAAAAGGTTTTGATAAAGAAGAGCGTTGATTTAACTCCAAACAGCTTTTGTGACATGAAAAGCAGAAGTTGAAATTGTGCCGAAACCCGGGATTGAACCAGGGACCTTTAGATCTTCAGTCTAACGCTCTCCCAACTGATCTATTTCGGCCTGCTGGTAGTTTGGGGCTTCATCCTTTTTTTTTAAACTTCACAAGAAAATAGATGCTCAACCTCATGCTAGAGCTATGTTTTAAGATGTCCTGTATCATTCACCAGTTAACGGGTGCAATAGGTAAATAGCATTTTTCGGATCCAGGTTAGGTAGCTTTTGTTTTTTACTCTGAATGGACTAGCACCATATTACACAGAGGTATTTGGCCTGAGTAGGTAAGCTATGTCATCTGAATACTGAAATCTGTGTTCAAGGAGAAGTGGAAGCTGATGCAGACAAGAGTTTACTTTACAAAAAAGCATGAAATAGGAAACATTTGTAGTCGAAGCTGAATGCAAGAGAGGTGGAAGCAAATTTAGAAGGAGGACAGAAAGACAATTCTATGTTGAATTGATCATGTTGTCGATCAGTTGATCAAATATTTTGATAAATAAAGAAAGAAAAACTTGAGCTGATACCAAGAAATATTTTGTGAGAAGCAAGAAACCTCTCAGACTTTTCCGAAACCCAGCATTGAACAAGGGACTTTTAGATTTTCAATCTAACACTCTCCCAACTGAGCTATTTCATCCAGCTGGCCATTTTGGCTTTCTGTTGTATTTTTGATAATTGTTAAAGATAAATGCAGACCCTGGTCATTCTATCTGCATGTGCAGTTATGTGTTAAATTGTCCAATATTATTCAGCAGCTAAATTGGTCTGATGGGTGAATTTCCTTTTTAGGAGCCAAGTTAGTTAGAAGATGTTTGTAAACTATGAATGGACTTATACTCAGACACACAGACCTATATGGCGAGGGTAGGCAAACTAGGTCATCTGACTACTAACAGTTTTGTATAAGGGGAACTCGAGGCTGATGCAGGCAAAGCTTTACTTTCAATTAAAGGAAGAATTGGCAAATAAAGCAGGTAAAGTTGAATACAAGAGAGGTGGAAGCAAGTTTGACAGAAAGACAGAATGTAAAAAATATGTTGAAATGGTTGTCTTATCGATCAGCTTGATAAATGGTTTTGATCATTATAAACAACGTCAATATGAGTTGACTCCAAATAGCATTTGTGGCATGCAAAGCAGAAGTTCAAAATGTGCCTAAACCCGGGATTGAACCAGGGACCTTTAGATCTTCAGTCTACTGCTCTACCAACTGAGCTATTTCATCCAGCTGGCAATTTTGGCTTTCTGTTGTATTTTTTATAATTGTTAAAGAAAAATGCAGAACCTGGTCACTCTATCTGCATGTGCAGTTATGTGTTAAATTGTCCAGTATTATTCAGTAGCTAAATTGGTCTGATGGGTGAATTTCCTTTTTAGGAGCCAAGTTAGTTAGATGATGTTTGTAAACTATGAATGGACTTATACTCAGAAACACAGACCTATATGGCGAGGGTCGGCAAGCTAGGTCATCTTACTACTAACAGTTTTGTATAAGGGGAACTGGAGGCTGATGCAGGCAAAGCTTTACTTTCAATTAAAGGAAGAATTGGGAAATAAAGGAGGCAAAGTTGAATACAAGAGAGGTGGAAGCAAGTTTGAAAGAAAGACAGAAAGTAAATAATATGTTGAATTAATTGTATTGTCGATTATCTTGATAAAAGGTTTTGATCATTATAAACAAAGTCAATATGAGTTGACTCAAAATAGTCTTTGTGGCATGCAAAGCAGAAGTTCAAAATGTGCCGAAACCCGGGATCGAACCAGGGACCTTTAGATCTTCAGTCTAACGCTCTCCCAACTGAGCTATTTCGGCCTGCCAGCAGCTATAGTATTCAGCCTCTTTTTTTGAACAATCCCAGAACAGAGATGCAGAACCTGGATTTTCAATCTGAGGTTAGAGCTGTGTTTTAATGTGTCCTGCATTGTTCAGCAGCTAACTGGTGAAAGGGTGAGTAGCGTTTTTGGGATAAATGTTAGGTCGTTTTTCTTTTAAAACTCTAAGTGGACCAGCACTGTATTACACAGACGTATGTCGCCTGAGTAGGTAAGCTATGTCATCTCAATACTGACAACTTTGTTCAAGGAGAAGTGAAAGCTGATGCAGACAAGAGTTTACTTTGAAAAAAGTATAAAATGGGATAAATTTGTCATCAAAGTTGATGGCAAGAGAGGTGGAAGCAAGTTTAGAAGGAGGACAGAAAGACAACTTTTTGTTGAAGTTATCATGTTGTTGATCAGTTGATAAAATATTTTGAGAAATAAAAAAAAAAACTAGAGCTGATTTCAAGAAATATTTTGCAAGAATGTAGGATCCCCTCGCACTGTGCTGAAAGTCAGGATTGAATCAGGTACCTTAAGCTCTTCAGTCTAACGATCTCCCAACTGAGATATTTCAGCCAACAAGTCCCTGTGGCCTCCTGATGTATTATTAATAATTGTAGACGATACATACAGAACCTGGTCATTCTATTTTCGTTTATAGTTATGTGTTAAAGTGTCCAGTATCATTCAGCAGGTAACTTGGTCTGATGAGTGAATATCCTTTTTAGGGGACAAGGTAGGTAGACTTTTTTTTTCCTAAACTCTGAATTGACTTATACTCTGAAACACAGACCTATATGGCCAGGGTGTACAAGCTATGTCATCTGACTACTGACAGTTTTGTATAAGGGGAATTGGAGGCTGATGCAGGCAAAGCTTTACTTTAAAATAAAGCAAGAAGTTGCAAATAAATGAGGCATAGTTGAATACAAGAGAGGTGGAAGCAAGTTTGAAAGGAAGACAGAAAGTAAATAATATGTTGAATTGATTGTGTTGTTGATCAGATTGATAAAAGGTTTTGATAAAGAAGAGCGTTGATTTAACTCCAAACAGCTTTTGTGACATGAAAAGCAGAAGTTGAAATTGTGCCAAAACCCGGGATTGAACCAGGGACCTTTAGATCTTCAGTCTAACGCTCTCCCAACTGAGCTATTTCGGCCTGCTGGTAGTTTGGGTCTTCATCCTTTCTTTTAAACTTCCCAAGAAAATAGATGCTCAACCTCATGCTAGAGCTATGTTTTAAGATGTCCTGTATCATTCATCAGTTAACGGGTGCAATAGGTAAATAGCATTTTTCGGATCCAGGTTAGGTAGCTTTTGTTTTTTACTCTGAATGGACTAGCACCATATTACACAGAGGTATTTGGCCTGAGTAGGTAAGCTATGTCATCTGAATACTGAAATCTGTGTTCAAGGAGAAGTGGAAGCTGATGCAGACAAGAGTTTACTTTACAAAAAAGCATGAAATAGGAAACATTTGTAGTCGAAGCTGAATGCAAGAGAGGTGGAAGCAAATTTAGAAGGAGGACAGAAAGACAATTCTATGTTGAATTGATCATGTTGTCGATCAGTTGATCAAATATTTTGATAAATAAAGAAAGAAAAACTTGAGCTGATACCAAGAAATATTTTGTGAGAAGCAAGAAACCTCTCAGACTTTTCCGAAACCCAGCATTGAACAAGGGACTTTTAGATTTTCAATCTAACACTCTCCCAACTGAGCTATTTCATCCAGCTGGCCATTTTGGCTTTCTGTTGTATTTTTGATAATTGTTAAAGATAAATGCAGACCCTGGTCATTCTATCTGCATGTGCAGTTATGTGTTAAATTGTCCAATATTATTCAGCAGCTAAATTGGTCTGATGGGTGAATTTCCTTTTTAGGAGCCAAGTTAGTTAGAAGATGTTTGTAAACTATGAATGGACTTATACTCAGAGACACAGACCTATATGGCGAGGGTAGGCAAACTAGGTCATCTGACTACTAACAGTTTTGTATAAGGGGAACTCGAGGCTGATGCAGGCAAAGCTTTACTTTCAATTAAAGGAAGAATTGGCAAATAAAGCAGGTAAAGTTGAACACAAGAGAGGTGGAAGCAAGTTTGACAGAAAGAGAGAATGTAAAAAATATGTTGAAATGGTTGTCTTTTCGATCAGCTTGATAAAAGGTTTTGATCATTATAAACAACGTCAATATGAGTTGACTCCAAATAGCATTTGTGGCATGCAAAGCAGAAGTTCAAAATGTGCCTAAACCCGGGATTGAACCAGGGACCTTTAGATCTTCAGTCTACTGCTCTCCCAACTGAGCTATTTCATCCAGCTGGCAATTTTGGCTTTCTGTTGTATTTTTTATAATTGTTAAAGAAAAATGCAGAACCTGGTCACTCTATCTGCATGTGCAGTTATGTGTTAAATTGTCCAGTATTATTCAGTAGCTAAATTGGTCTGATGGGTGAATTTCCTTTTTAGGAGCCAAGTTAGTTAGATGATGTTTGTAAACTATGAATGGACTTATACTCAGAAACACAGACCTATATGGCGAGGGTCGGCAAGCTAGGTCATCTGACTACTAACAGTTTTGTATAAGGGGAACTGGAGGCTGATGCAGGCAAAGCTTTACTTTCAATTAAAGGAAGAATTGGGAAATAAAGGAGGCAAAGTTGAATACAAGAGAGGTGGAAGCAAGTTTGAAAGAAAGACAGAAAGTAAATAATATGTTGAATTAATTGTATTGTCGATTATCTTGATAAAATGTTTTGATCATTATAAACAAAGTCAATATGAGTTGACTCAAAATAGTCTTTGTGGCATGCAAAGCAGAAGTTCAAAACGTGCCGAAACCCGGGATCGAACCAGGGACCTTTAGATCTTTAGTCTAACGCTCTCCCAACTGAGCTATTTCGGCCTGCCAGCAGCTATAGTATTCAGCCTCTTTTTTTGAACAATCCCAGAACAGAGATGCAGAACCTGGATTTTCAATCTGAGGTTAGAGCTGTGTTTTAATGTGTCCTGCATTGTTCAGCAGCTAACTGGTGAAATGGGTGAGTAGCGTTTTTGGGATAAATGTTAGGTCGTTTTTCTTTTAAAACTCTAAGTGGACCAGCACTGTATTACACAGACGTATGTCGCCTGAGTAGGTAAGCTATGTCATCTCAATACTGACAACTTTGTTCAAGGAGAAGTGAAAGCTGATGCAGACAAGAGTTTACTTTGAAAAAAGTATAAAATGGGATAAATTTGTCATCAAAGCTGATGGCAAGAGAGGTGGAAGCAAGTTTAGAAGGAGGACAGAAAGACAACTTTTTGTTGAAGTTATCATGTTGTTGATCAGTTGATAAAATATTTTGAGAAATAAAGAAAAAAAAACTAGAGCTGATTTCAAGAAATATTTTGCAAGAATGTAGGATCCCCTCGCACTGTGCTGAAAGTCAGGATTGAATCAGGTACCTTAAGCTCTTCAGTCTAACGATCTCCCAACTGAGATATTTCAGCCAACAAGTCCCTGTGGCCTCCTGATGTATTATTAATAATTGTAGACGATACATACAGAACCTGGTCATTCTATTTTCGTTTATAGTTATGTGTTAAAGTGTCCAGTATCATTCAGCAGGTAACTTGGTCTGATGAGTGAATATCCTTTTTAGGGGACAATGTAGGTAGAATTTTTTTTTCTAAACTCTGAATTGACTTATACTCTGAAACACAGACCTATATGGCCAGGGTGTACAAGCTATGTCATCTGACTACTGACAGTTTTGTATAATGGGAATTGGAGGCTGATGCAGGCAAAGCTTTACTTTAAAATAAAGCAAGAAGTTGCAAATAAATGAGGCGTAGTTGAATACAAGAGAGGTGGAAGCAAGTTTGAAAGGAAGACAGAAAGTAAATAATATGTTGAATTGATTGTGTTGTTGATCAGATTGATAAAAGGTTTTGATAAAGAAGAGCGTTGATTTAACTCTAAACAGCTTTTGTGACATGAAAAGCAGAAGTTGAAATTGTGCCGAAACCCGGGATTGAACCAGGGACCTTTAGATCTTCAGTCTAACGCTCTCCCAACTGAGCTATTTCGGCCTGCTGGTAGTTTGGGTCTTCATCCTTTCTTTTAAACTTCCCAAGAAAATAGATGCTCATCCTCATGCTAGAGCTATGTTTTAAGATGTCCTGTATCATTCATCAGTTAACAGGTGCAATAGGTAAATAGCATTTTTCGGATCCAGGTTAGGTAGCTTTTTTTTTTACTCTGAATGGACTAGCACCATATTACACAGAGGTATTTGGCCTGAGTAGGTAAGCTATGTCATCTGAATACTGAAATCTGTGTTCAAGGAGAAGTGGAAGCTGATGCAGACAAGAGTTTACTTTACAAAAAAGCATGAAATAGGAAACATTTGTAGTCGAAGCTGAATGCAAGAGAGGTGGAAGCAAATTTAGAAGGAGGACAGAAAGACAATTCTATGTTGAATTGATCCTGTTGTCGATCAGTTGATCAAATATTTTGATAAATAAAGAAAGAAAAACTTGAGCTGATACCAAGAAATATTTTGTGAGAAGCAAGAAACCTCTCAGACTTTTCCGAAACCCAGCATTGAACAAGGGACTTTTAGATTTTCAATCTAACACTCTCCCAACTCAGCTATTTCATCCAGCTGGCCATTTTGGCTTTCTGTTGTATTTTTGATAATTGTTAAAGATAAATGCAGACCCTGGTCATTCTATCTGCATGTGCAGTTATGTGTTAAATTGTCCAATATTATTCAGCAGCTAAATTGGTCTGATGGGTGAATTTCCTTTTTAGGAGCCAAGTTAGTTAGAAGATGTTTGTAAACTATGAATGGACTTATACTCAGACACACAGACCTATATGGCGAGGGTAGGCAAACTAGGTCATCTGACTACTAACAGTTTTGTATAAGGGGAACTCGAGGCTGATGTAGGCAAAGCTTTACTTTCAATTAAAGGAAGAATTGGCAAATAAAGCAGGTAAAGTTGAATACAAGAGAGGTGGAAGCAAGTTTGACAGAAAGACAGAATGTAAAAAATATGTTGAAATGGTTGTCTTATCGATCAGCTTGATAAAAGGTGTTGATCATTATAAACAACGTCAATATGAGTTGACTCCAAATAGCATTTGTGGCATGCAAAGCAGAAGTTCAAAATGTGCCTAAACCCGGGATTGAACCAGGGACCTTTAGATCTTCAGTCTACTGCTCTCCCAACTGAGCTATTTCATCCAGCTGGCAATTTTGGCTTTCTGTTGTATTTTTTATAATTGTTAAAGATAAATGCAGAACTTGGTCACTCTATCTGCATGTGCAGTTATGTGTTAAATTGTCCAGTATTATTCAGTAGCTAAATTGGTCTGATGGGTGAATTTCCTTTTTAGGAGCCAAGTTAGTTAGATGATGTTTGTAAACTATGAATGGACTTATACTCAGAAACACAGACCTATATGGCGAGGGTCGGCAAGCTAGGTCATCTGACTACTAACAGTTTTGTATAAGGGGAACTGGAGGCTGATGCAGGCAAAGCTTTACTTTCAATTAAAGGAAGAATTGGGAAATAAAGGAGGCAAAGTTGAATACAAGAGAGGTGGAAGCAAGTTTGAAAGAAAGACAGAAAGTAAATAATATGTTGAATTAATTGTATTGTCGATTATCTTGATAAAAGGTTTTGATCATTATAAACAAAGTCAATATGAGATGACTCAAAATAGTCTTTGTGGCATGCAAAGCAGAAGTTCAAAATGTGCCGAAACCCGGGATCGAACCAGGGACCTTTAGATCTTCAGTCTAACACTCTCCCAACTGAGCTATTTCGGCCTGCCAGCAGCTATAGTATTCAGCCTCTTTTTTTGAACAATCCCAGAACAGAGATGCAGAACCTGGATTTTCAATCTGAGGTTAGAGCTGTGTTTTAATGTGTCCTGCATTGTTCAGCAGCTAACTGGTGAAATGGGTGAGTAGCGTTTTTGGGATAAATGTTAGGTCGTTTTTCTTTTAAAACTCTGAGTGGACCAGCACTGTATTACACAGACGTATGTCGCCTGAGTAGGTAAGCTATGTCATCTCAATACTGACAACTTTGTTCAAGGAGAAGTGAAAGCTGATGCAGACAAGAGTTTACTTTGAAAAAAGTATAAAATGGGATAAATTCGTCATCAAAGTTGATGGCAAGAGAGGTGGAAGCAAGTTTAGAAGGAGGACAGAAAGACAACTTTTTGTTGAAGTTATCATGTTGTTGATCAGTTGATAAAATATTTTGAGAAATAAAGAAAAAAAAACTAGAGCTGATTTCAAGAAATATTTTGCAAGAATGTAGGATCCCCTCGCACTGTGCTGAAAGTCAGGATTGAATCAGGTACCTTAAGCTCTTCAGTCTAACGATCTCCCAACTGAGATATTTCAGCCAACAAGTCCCTGTGGCCTCCTGATGTATTATTAATAATTGTAGACGATACATACAGAACCTGGTCATTCTATTTTCGTTTATAGTTATGTGTTAAAGTGTCCAGTATCATTCAGCAGGTAACTTGGTCTGATGAGTGAATATCCTTTTTAGGGGACAAGGTAGGTAGAATTTTTTTTTCTAAACTCTGAATTGACTTATACTCTGAAACACAGACCTATATGGCCAGGGTGTACAAGCTATGTCATCTGACTACTGACAGTTTTGTATAAGGGGAATTGGAGGCTGATGCAGGCAAAGCTTTACTTTAAAATAAAGCAAGAAGTTGCAAATAAATGAGGCATAGTTGAATACAAGAGAGGTGGAAGCAAGTTTGAAAGGAAGACGGAAAGTAAATAATATGTTGAATTGATTGTGTTGTTGATCAGATTGATAAAAGGTTTTGATAAAGAAGAGCGTTGATTTAACTCCAAACAGCTTTTGTGACATGAAAAGCAGAAGTTGAAATTGTGCCGAAACCCGGGATTGAACCAGGGACCTTTAGATCTTCAGTCTAACGCTCTCCCAACTGAGCTATTTCGGCCTGCTGGTAGTTTGGGTCTTCATCCTTTCTTTTAAACTTCCCAAGAAAATAGATGCTCAACCTCATGCTAGAGCTATGTTTTAAGATGTCCTGTATCATTCATCACTTAACGGGTGCAATAGGTAAATAGCATTTTTCGGATCCAGGTTAGGTAGCTTTTGTTTTTTACTCTGAATGGACTAGCACCATATTACACAGAGGTATTTGGCCTGAGTAGGTAAGCTATGTCATCTGAATACTGAAATCTGTGTTCAAGGAGAAGTGGAAGCTGATGCAGACAAGAGTTTACTTTACAAAAAAGCATGAAATAGGAAACATTTGTAGTCGAAGCTGAATGCAAGAGAGGTGGAAGCAAATTTAGAAGGAGGACAGAAAGACAATTCTATGTTGAATTGATCATGTTGTCGATCAGTTGATCAAATATTTTGATAAATAAAGAAAGAAAAACTTGAGCTGATACCAAGAAATATTTTGTGAGAAGCAAGAAACCTCTCAGACTTTTCCGAAACCCAGCATTGAACAAGGGACTTTTAGATTTTCAATCTAACACTCTCCCAACTGAGCTAATTCATCCAGCTGGCCATTTTGGCTTTCTGTTGTATTTTTGATAATTGTTAAAGATAAATGCAGACCCTGGTCATTCTATCTGCATGTGCAGTTATGTGTTAAATTGTCCAATATTATTCAGCAGCTAAATTGGTCTGATGGGTGAATTTCCTTTTTAGGAGCCAAGTTAGTTAGAAGATGTTTGTAAACTATGAATGGACTTATACTCAGACACACAGACCTATATGGCGAGGGTAGGCAAACTAGGTCATCTGACTACTAACAGTTTTGTATAAGGGGAACTCGAGGCTGATGCAGGCAAAGCTTTACTTTCAATTAAAGGAAGAATTGGCAAATAAAGCAGGTAAAGTTGAATACAAGAGAGGTGGAAGCAAGTTTGACAGAAAGACAGAATGTAAAAAATATGTTGAAATGGTTGTCTTATCGATCAGCTTGATAAATGGTTTTGATCATTATAAACAACGTCAATATGAGTTGACTCCAAATAGCATTTGTGGCATGCAAAGCAGAAGTTCAAAATGTGCCTAAACCCGGGATTGAACCAGGGACCTTTAGATCTTCAGTCTACTGCTCTACCAACTGAGCTATTTCATCCAGCTGGCAATTTTGGCTTTCTGTTGTATTTTTTATAATTGTTAAAGAAAAATGCAGAACCTGGTCACTCTATCTGCATGTGCAGTTATGTGTTAAATTGTCCAGTATTATTCAGTAGCTAAATTGGTCTGATGGGTGAATTTCCTTTTTAGGAGCCAAGTTAGTTAGATGATGTTTGTAAACTATGAATGGACTTATACTCAGAAACACAGACCTATATGGCGAGGGTCGGCAAGCTAGGTCATCTTACTACTAACAGTTTTGTATAAGGGGAACTGGAGGCTGATGCAGGCAAAGCTTTACTTTCAATTAAAGGAAGAATTGGGAAATAAAGGAGGCAAAGTTGAATACAAGAGAGGTGGAAGCAAGTTTGAAAGAAAGACAGAAAGTAAATAATATGTTGAATTAATTGTATTGTCGATTATCTTGATAAAAGGTTTTGATCATTATAAACAAAGTCAATATGAGTTGACTCAAAATAGTCTTTGTGGCATGCAAAGCAGAAGTTCAAAATGTGCCCAAACCCGGGATCGAACCAGGGACCTTTAGATCTTCAGTCTAACGCTCTCCCAACTGAGCTATTTCGGCCTGCCAGCAGCTATAGTATTCAGCCTCTTTTTTTGAACAATCCCAGAACAGAGATGCAGAACCTGGATTTTCAATCTGAGGTTAGAGCTGTGTTTTAATGTGTCCTGCATTGTTCAGCAGCTAACTGGTGAAAGGGTGAGTAGCGTTTTTGGGATAAATGTTAGGTCGTTTTTCTTTTAAAACTCTAAGTGGACCAGCACTGTATTACACAGACGTATGTCGCCTGAGTAGGTAAGCTATGTCATCACAATACTGACAACTTTGTTCAAGGAGAAGTGAAAGCTGATGCAGACAAGAGTTTACTTTGAAAAAAGTATAAAATGGGATAAATTTGTCATCAAAGTTGATGGCAAGAGAGGTGGAAGCAAGTTTAGAAGGAGGACAGAAAGACAACTTTTTGTTGAAGTTATCATGTTGTTGATCAGTTGATAAAATATTTTGAGAAATAAAAAAAAAAACTAGAGCTGATTTCAAGAAATATTTTGCAAGAATGTAGGATCCCCTCGCACTGTGCTGAAAGTCAGGATTGAATCAGGTACCTTAAGCTCTTCAGTCTAACGATCTCCCAACTGAGATATTTCAGCCAACAAGTCCCTGTGGCCTCCTGATGTATTATTAATAATTGTAGACGATACATACAGAACCTGGTCATTCTATTTTCGTTTATAGTTATGTGTTAAAGTGTCCAGTATCATTCAGCAGGTAACTTGGTCTGATGAGTGAATATCCTTTTTAGGGGACAAGGTAGGTAGAATTTTTTTTTCCTAAACTCTGAATTGACTTATACTCTGAAACACAGACCTATATGGCCAGGGTGTACAAGCTATGTCATCTGACTACTGACAGTTTTGTATAAGGGGAATTGGAGGCTGATGCAGGCAAAGCTTTACTTTAAAATAAAGCAAGAAGTTGCAAATAAATGAGGCATAGTTGAATACAAGAGAGGTGGAAGCAAGTTTGAAAGGAAGACAGAAAGTAAATAATATGTTGAATTGATTGTGTTGTTGATCAGATTGATAAAAGGTTTTGATAAAGAAGAGCGTTGATTTAACTCCAAACAGCTTTTGTGACATGAAAAGCAGAAGTTGAAATTGTGCCGAAACCCGGGATTGAACCAGGGACCTTTAGATCTTCAGTCTAACGCTCTCCCAACTGAGCTATTTCGGCCTGCTGGTAGTTTGGGTCTTCATCCTTTCTTTTAAACTTCCCAAGAAAATAGATGCTCAACCTCATGCTAGAGCTATGTTTTAAGATGTCCTGTATCATTCATCAGTTAACGGGTGCAATAGGTAAATAGCATTTTTCGGATCCAGGTTAGGTAGCTTTTGTTTTTTACTCTGAATGGACTAGCACCATATTACACAGAGGTATTTGGCCTGAGTAGGTAAGCTATGTCATCTGAATACTGAAATCTGTGTTCAAGGAGAAGTGGAAGCTGATGCAGACAAGAGTTTACTTTACAAAAAAGCATGAAATAGGAAACATTTGTAGTCGAAGCTGAATGCAAGAGAGGTGGAAGCAAATTTAGAAGGAGGACAGAAAGACAATTCTATGTTGAATTGATCATGTTGTCGATCAGTTGATCAAATATTTTGATAAATAAAGAAAGAAAAACTTGAGCTGATACCAAGAAATATTTTGTGAGAAGCAAGAAACCTCTCAGACTTTTCCGAAACCCAGCATTGAACAAGGGACTTTTAGATTTTCAATCTAACACTCTCCCAACTGAGCTATTTCATCCCGCTGGCCATTTTGGCTTTCTGTTGTATTTTTGATAATTGTTAAAGATAAATGCAGACCCTGGTCATTCTATCTGCATGTGCAGTTATGTGTTAAATTGTCCAATATTATTCAGCAGCTAAATTGGTCTGATGGGTGAATTTCCTTTTTAGGAGCCAAGTTAGTTAGAAGATGTTTGTAAACTATGAATGGACTTATACTCAGACACACAGACCTATATGGCGAGGGTAGGCAAACTAGGTCATCTGACTACTAACAGTTTTGTATAAGGGGAACTCGAGGCTGATGCAGGCAAAGCTTTACTTTCAATTAAAGGAAGAATTGGCAAATAAAGCAGGTAAAGTTGAATACAAGAGAGGTGGAAGCAAGTTTGACAGAAAGACAGAATGTAAAAAATATGTTGAAATGGTTGTCTTATCGATCAGCTTGATAAAAGGTTTTGATCATTATAAACAACGTCAATATGAGTTGACTCCAAATAGCATTTGTGGCATGCAAAGCAGAAGTTCAAAATGTGCCTAAACCCGGGATTGAACCAGGGACCTTTAAATCTTCAGTCTACTGCTCTCCCAACTGAGCTATTTCATCCAGCTGGCAATTTTGGCTTTCTGTTGTATTTTTTATAATTGTTAAAGATAAATGCAGAACCTGGTCACTCTATCTGCATGTGCAGTTATGTGTTAAATTGTCCAGTATTATTCAGTAGCTAAATTGGTCTGATGGGTGAATTTCCTTTTTAGGAGCCAAGTTAGTTAGATGATGTTTGTAAACTATGAATGGATTTATACTCAGAAACACAGACCTATATGGCGAGGGTCGGCAAGCTAGGTCATCTGACTACTAACAGTTTTGTATAAGGGGAACTGGAGGCTGATGCAGGCAAAGCTTTACTTTCAATTAAAGGAAGAATTGGGAAATAAAGGAGGCAAAGTTGAATACAAGAGAGGTGGAAGCAAGTTTGAAAGAAAGACAGAAAGTAAATAATATGTTGAATTAATTGTATTGTCGATTATCTTGATAAAAGGTTTTGATCATTATAAACAAAGTCAATATGAGTTGACTCAAAATAGTCTTTGTGGCATGCAAAGCAGAAGTTCAAAATGTGCCGAAACCCGGGATCGAACCAGGGACCTTTAGATCTTCAGTCTAACGCTCTCCCAACTGAGATATTTCGGCCTGCCAGCAGTTATAGTATTCAGCCTCTTTTTTTGAACAATCCCAGAACAGAGATGCAGAACCTGGATTTTCAATCTGAGGTTAGAGCTGTGTTTTAATGTGTCCTGCATTGTTCAGCAGCTAACTGGTGAAATGGGTGAGTAGCGTTTTTGGGATAAATGTTAGGTCGTTTTTCTTTTAAAACTCTAAGTGGACCAGCACTGTATTACACAGACGTATGTCGCCTGAGTAGGTAAGCTATGTCATCTCAATACTGACAACTTTGTTCAAGGAGAAGTGAAAGCTGATGCAGACAAGAGTTTGCTTTGAAAAAAGTATAAAATGGAATAAATTCGTCATCAAAGCTGATGGCAAGAGAGGTGGAAGCAAGTTTAGAAGGAGGACAGAAAGACAACTTTTTGTTGAAGTTATCATGTTGTTGATCAGTTGATAAAATATTTTGAGAAATAAAGGAAAAAAAACCTAGAGCTGATTTCAAGAAATATTTTGCAAGAATGTAGGATCCCCTCGCACTGTGCTGAAAGTCAGGATTGAATCAGGTACCTTAAGCTCTTCAGTCTAACGATCTCCCAACTGAGATATTTCAGCCAACAAGTCCCTGTGGCCTCCTGATGTATTATTAATAATTGTAGACGATACATACAGAACCTGGTCATTCTATTTTCGTTTATAGTTATGTGTTAAAGTGTCCAGTATCATTCAGCAGGTAACTTGGTCTGATGAGTGAATATCCTTTTTAGGGGACAATGTAGGTAGAATTTTTTTTTCTAAACTCTGAATTGACTTATACTCTGAAACACAGACCTATATGGCCAGGGTGTACAAGCTATGTCATCTGACTACTGACAGTTTTGTATAAGGGGAATTGGAGGCTGATGCAGGCAAAGCTTTACTTTAAAATAAAGCAAGAAGTTTCAAATAAATGAGGCATAGTTGAATACAAGAGAGGTGGAAGCAAGTTTGAAAGGAAGACAGAAAGTAAATAATATGTTGAATTGATTGTGTTGTTGATCAGATTGATAAAAGGTTTTGATAAAGAAGAGCGTTGATTTAACTCCAAACAGCTTTTGTGACATGAAAAGCAGAAGTTGAAATTGTGCCGAAACCCGGGATTGAACCAGGGACCTTTAGATCTTCAGTCTAACGCTCTCCCAACTGAGCTATTTCGGCCTGCTGGTAGTTTGGGTCTTCATCCTTTCTTTTAAACTTCCCAAGAAAATAGATGCTCAACCTCATGCTAGAGCTATGTTTTAAGATGTCCTGTATCATTCATCACTTAACGGGTGCAATAGGTAAATAGCATTTTTCGGATCCAGGTTAGGTAGCTTTTGTTTTTTACTCTGAATGGACTAGCACCATATTACACAGAGGTATTTGGCCTGAGTAGGTAAGCTATGTCATCTGAATACTGAAATCTGTGTTCAAGGAGAAGTGGAAGCTGATGCAGACAAGAGTTTACTTTACAAAAAAGCATGAAATAGGAAACATTTGTAGTCGAAGCTGAATGCAAGAGAGGTGGAAGCAAATTTAGAAGGAGGACAGAAAGACAATTCTATGTTGAATTGATCATGTTGTCGATCAGTTGATCAAATATTTTGATAAATAAAGAAAGAAAAACTTGAGCTGATACCAAGAAATATTTTGTGAGAAGCAAGAAACCTCTCAGACTTTTCCGAAACCCAGCATTGAACAAGGGACTTTTAGATTTTCAATCTAACACTCTCCCAACTGAGCTATTTCATCCAGCTGGCCATTTTGGCTTTCTGTTGTATTTTTGATAATTGTTAAAGATAAATGCAGACCCTGGTCATTCTATCTGCATGTGCAGTTATGTGTTAAATTGTCCAATATTATTCAGCAGCTAAATTGGTCTGATGGGTGAATTTCCTTTTTAGGAGCCAAGTTAGTTAGAAGATGTTTGTAAACTATGAATGGACTTATACTCAGAGACACAGACCTATATGGCGAGGGTAGGCAAACTAGGTCATCTGACTACTAACAGTTTTGTATAAGGGGAACTCGAGGCTGATGCAGGCAAAGCTTTACTTTCAATTAAAGGAAGAATTGGCAAATAAAGCAGGTAAAGTTGAATACAAGAGAGGTGGAAGCAAGTTTGACAGAAAGACAGAATGTAAAAAATATGTTGAAATGGTTGTCTTATCGATCAGCTTGATAAATGGTTTTGATCATTATAAACAACGTCAATATGAGTTGACTCCAAATAGCATTTGTGGCATGCAAAGCAGAAGTTCAAAATGTGCCTAAACCCGGGATTGAACCAGGGACCTTTAGATCTTCAGTCTACTGCTCTACCAACTGAGCTATTTCATCCAGCTGGCAATTTTGGCTTTCTGTTGTATTTTTTATAATTGTTAAAGAAAAATGCAGAACCTGGTCACTCTATCTGCATGTGCAGTTATGTGTTAAATTGTCCAGTATTATTCAGTAGCTAAATTGGTCTGATGGGTGAATTTCCTTTTTAGGAGCCAAGTTAGTTAGATGATGTTTGTAAACTATGAATGGACTTATACTCAGAAACACAGACCTATATGGCGAGGGTCGGCAAGCTAGGTCATCTTACTACTAACAGTTTTGTATAAGGGGAACTGGAGGCTGATGCAGGCAAAGCTTTACTTTCAATTAAAGGAAGAATTGGGAAATAAAGGAGGCAAAGTTGAATACAAGAGAGGTGGAAGCAAGTTTGAAAGAAAGACAGAAAGTAAATAATATGTTGAATTAATTGTATTGTCGATTATCTTGATAAAAGGTTTTGATCATTATAAACAAAGTCAATATGAGTTGACTCAAAATAGTCTTTGTGGCATGCAAAGCAGAAGTTCAAAATGTGCCCAAACCCGGGATCGAACCAGGGACCTTTAGATCTTCAGTCTAACGCTCTCCCAACTGAGCTATTTCGGCCTGCCAGCAGCTATAGTATTCAGCCTCTTTTTTTGAACAATCCCAGAACAGAGATGCAGAACCTGGATTTTCAATCTGAGGTTAGAGCTGTGTTTTAATGTGTCCTGCATTGTTCAGCAGCTAACTGGTGAAAGGGTGAGTAGCGTTTTTGGGATAAATGTTAGGTCGTTTTTCTTTTAAAACTCTAAGTGGACCAGCACTGTATTACACAGACGTATGTCGCCTGAGTAGGTAAGCTATGTCATCTCAATACTGACAACTTTGTTCAAGGAGAAGTGAAAGCTGATGCAGACAAGAGTTTACTTTGAAAAAAGTATAAAATGGGATAAATTTGTCATCAAAGTTGATGGCAAGAGAGGTGGAAGCAAGTTTAGAAGGAGGACAGAAAGACAACTTTTTGTTGAAGTTATCATGTTGTTGATCAGTTGATAAAATATTTTGAGAAATAAAAAAAAAAACTAGAGCTGATTTCAAGAAATATTTTGCAAGAATGTAGGATCCCCTCGCACTGTGCTGAAAGTCAGGATTGAATCAGGTACCTTAAGCTCTTCAGTCTAACGATCTCCCAACTGAGATATTTCAGCCAACAAGTCCCTGTGGCCTCCTGATGTATTATTAATAATTGTAGACGATACATACAGAACCTGGTCATTCTATTTTCGTTTATAGTTATGTGTTAAAGTGTCCAGTATCATTCAGCAGGTAACTTGGTCTGATGAGTGAATATCCTTTTTAGGGGACAAGGTAGGTAGAATTTTTTTTTCCTAAACTCTGAATTGACTTATACTCTGAAACACAGACCTATATGGCCAGGGTGTACAAGCTATGTCATCTGACTACTGACAGTTTTGTATAAGGGGAATTGGAGGCTGATGCAGGCAAAGCTTTACTTTAAAATAAAGCAAGAAGTTGCAAATAAATGAGGCATAGTTGAATACAAGAGAGGTGGAAGCAAGTTTGAAAGGAAGACAGAAAGTAAATAATATGTTGAATTGATTGTGTTGTTGATCAGATTGATAAAAGGTTTTGATAAAGAAGAGCGTTGATTTAACTCCAAACAGCTTTTGTGACATGAAAAGCAGAAGTTGAAATTGTGCCGAAACCCGGGATTGAACCAGGGACCTTTAGATCTTCAGTCTAACGCTCTCCCAACTGAGCTATTTCGGCCTGCTGGTAGTTTGGGTCTTCATCCTTTCTTTTAAACTTCCCAAGAAAATAGATGCTCAACCTCATGCTAGAGCTATGTTTTAAGATGTCCTGTATCATTCATCAGTTAACGGGTGCAATAGGTAAATAGCATTTTTCGGATCCAGGTTAGGTAGCTTTTGTTTTTTACTCTGAATGGACTAGCACCATATTACACAGAGGTATTTGGCCTGAGTAGGTAAGCTATGTCATCTGAATACTGAAATCTGTGTTCAAGGAGAAGTGGAAGCTGATGCAGACAAGAGTTTACTTTACAAAAAAGCATGAAATAGGAAACATTTGTAGTCGAAGCTGAATGCAAGAGAGGTGGAAGCAAATTTAGAAGGAGGACAGAAAGACAATTCTATGTTGAATTGATCATGTTGTCGATCAGTTGATCAAATATTTTGATAAATAAAGAAAGAAAAACTTGAGCTGATACCAAGAAATATTTTGTGAGAAGCAAGAAACCTCTCAGACTTTTCCGAAACCCAGCATTGAACAAGGGACTTTTAGATTTTCAATCTAACACTCTCCCAACTGAGCTATTTCATCCCGCTGGCCATTTTGGCTTTCTGTTGTATTTTTGATAATTGTTAAAGATAAATGCAGACCCTGGTCATTCTATCTGCATGTGCAGTTATGTGTTAAATTGTCCAATATTATTCAGCAGCTAAATTGGTCTGATGGGTGAATTTCCTTTTTAGGAGCCAAGTTAGTTAGAAGATGTTTGTAAACTATGAATGGACTTATACTCAGACACACAGACCTATATGGCGAGGGTAGGCAAACTAGGTCATCTGACTACTAACAGTTTTGTATAAGGGGAACTCGAGGCTGATGCAGGCAAAGCTTTACTTTCAATTAAAGGAAGAATTGGCAAATAAAGCAGGTAAAGTTGAATACAAGAGAGGTGGAAGCAAGTTTGACAGAAAGACAGAATGTAAAAAATATGTTGAAATGGTTGTCTTATCGATCAGCTTGATAAAAGGTTTTGATCATTATAAACAACGTCAATATGAGTTGACTCCAAATAGCATTTGTGGCATGCAAAGCAGAAGTTCAAAATGTGCCTAAACCCGGGATTGAACCAGGGACCTTTAAATCTTCAGTCTACTGCTCTCCCAACTGAGCTATTTCATCCAGCTGGCAATTTTGGCTTTCTGTTGTATTTTTTATAATTGTTAAAGATAAATGCAGAACCTGGTCACTCTATCTGCATGTGCAGTTATGTGTTAAATTGTCCAGTATTATTCAGTAGCTAAATTGGTCTGATGGGTGAATTTCCTTTTTAGGAGCCAAGTTAGTTAGATGATGTTTGTAAACTATGAATGGATTTATACTCAGAAACACAGACCTATATGGCGAGGGTCGGCAAGCTAGGTCATCTGACTACTAACAGTTTTGTATAAGGGGAACTGGAGGCTGATGCAGGCAAAGCTTTACTTTCAATTAAAGGAAGAATTGGGAAATAAAGGAGGCAAAGTTGAATACAAGAGAGGTGGAAGCAAGTTTGAAAGAAAGACAGAAAGTAAATAATATGTTGAATTAATTGTATTGTCGATTATCTTGATAAAAGGTTTTGATCATTATAAACAAAGTCAATATGAGTTGACTCAAAATAGTCTTTGTGGCATGCAAAGCAGAAGTTCAAAATGTGCCGAAACCCGGGATCGAACCAGGGACCTTTAGATCTTCAGTCTAACGCTCTCCCAACTGAGATATTTCGGCCTGCCAGCAGTTATAGTATTCAGCCTCTTTTTTTGAACAATCCCAGAACAGAGATGCAGAACCTGGATTTTCAATCTGAGGTTAGAGCTGTGTTTTAATGTGTCCTGCATTGTTCAGCAGCTAACTGGTGAAATGGGTGAGTAGCGTTTTTGGGATAAATGTTAGGTCGTTTTTCTTTTAAAACTCTAAGTGGACCAGCACTGTATTACACAGACGTATGTCGCCTGAGTAGGTAAGCTATGTCATCTCAATACTGACAACTTTGTTCAAGGAGAAGTGAAAGCTGATGCAGACAAGAGTTTGCTTTGAAAAAAGTATAAAATGGAATAAATTCGTCATCAAAGCTGATGGCAAGAGAGGTGGAAGCAAGTTTAGAAGGAGGACAGAAAGACAACTTTTTGTTGAAGTTATCATGTTGTTGATCAGTTGATAAAATATTTTGAGAAATAAAGGAAAAAAAACCTAGAGCTGATTTCAAGAAATATTTTGCAAGAATGTAGGATCCCCTCGCACTGTGCTGAAAGTCAGGATTGAATCAGGTACCTTAAGCTCTTCAGTCTAACGATCTCCCAACTGAGATATTTCAGCCAACAAGTCCCTGTGGCCTCCTGATGTATTATTAATAATTGTAGACGATACATACAGAACCTGGTCATTCTATTTTCGTTTATAGTTATGTGTTAAAGTGTCCAGTATCATTCAGCAGGTAACTTGGTCTGATGAGTGAATATCCTTTTTAGGGGACAATGTAGGTAGAATTTTTTTTTCTAAACTCTGAATTGACTTATACTCTGAAACACAGACCTATATGGCCAGGGTGTACAAGCTATGTCATCTGACTACTGACAGTTTTGTATAAGGGGAATTGGAGGCTGATGCAGGCAAAGCTTTACTTTAAAATAAAGCAAGAAGTTTCAAATAAATGAGGCATAGTTGAATACAAGAGAGGTGGAAGCAAGTTTGAAAGGAAGACAGAAAGTAAATAATATGTTGAATTGATTGTGTTGTTGATCAGATTGATAAAAGGTTTTGATAAAGAAGAGCGTTGATTTAACTCCAAACAGCTTTTGTGACATGAAAAGCAGAAGTTGAAATTGTGCCGAAACCCGGGATTGAACCAGGGACCTTTAGATCTTCAGTCTAACGCTCTCCCAACTGAGCTATTTCGGCCTGCTGGTAGTTTGGGTCTTCATCCTTTCTTTTAAACTTCCCAAGAAAATAGATGCTCAACCTCATGCTAGAGCTATGTTTTAAGATGTCCTGTATCATTCATCAGTTAACGGGTGCAATAGGTAAATAGCATTTTTCGGATCCAGGTTAGGTAGCTTTTGTTTTTTACTCTGAATGGACTAGCACCATATTACACAGAGGTATTTGGCCTGAGTAGGTAAGCTATGTCATCTGAATACTGAAATCTGTGTTCAAGGAGAAGTGGAAGCTGATGCAGACAAGAGTTTACTTTACAAAAAAGCATGAAATAGGAAACATTTGTAGTCGAAGCTGAATGCAAGAGAGGTGGAAGCAAATTTAGAAGGAGGACAGAAAGACAATTCTATGTTGAATTGATCATGTTGTCGATCAGTTGATCAAATATTTTGATAAATAAAGAAAGAAAAACTTGAGCTGATACCAAGAAATATTTTGTGAGAAGCAAGAAACCTCTCAGACTTTTCCGAAACCCAGCATTGAACAAGGGACTTTTAGATTTTCAATCTAACACTCTCCCAACTGAGCTATTTCATCCAGCTGGCCATTTTGGCTTTCTGTTGTATTTTTGATAATTGTTAAAGATAAATGCAGACCCTGGTCATTCTATCTGCATGTGCAGTTATGTGTTAAATTGTCCAATATTATTCAGCAGCTAAATTGGTCTGATGGGTGAATTTCCTTTTTAGGAGCCAAGTTAGTTAGAAGATGTTTGTAAACTATGAATGGACTTATACTCAGAGACACAGACCTATATGGCGAGGGTAGGCAAACTAGGTCATCTGACTACTAACAGTTTTGTATAAGGGGAACTCGAGGCTGATGCAGGCAAAGCTTTACTTTCAATTAAAGGAAGAATTGGCAAATAAAGCAGGTAAAGTTGAATACAAGAGAGGTGGAAGCAAGTTTGACAGAAAGAGAGAATGTAAAAAATATGTTGAAATGGTTGTCTTTTCGATCAGCTTGATAAAAGGTTTTGATCATTATAAACAACGTCAATATGAGTTGACTCCAAATAGCATTTGTGGCATGCAAAGCAGAAGTTCAAAATGTGCCTAAACCCGGGATTGAACCAGGGACCTTTAGATCTTCAGTCTACTGCTCTCCCAACTGAGCTATTTCATCCAGCTGGCAATTTTGGCTTTCTGTTGTATTTTTTATAATTGTTAAAGAAAAATGCAGAACCTGGTCACTCTATCTGCATGTGCAGTTATGTGTTAAATTGTCCAGTATTATTCAGTAGCTAAATTGGTCTGATGGGTGAATTTCCTTTTTAGGAGCCAAGTTAGTTAGATGATGTTTGTAAACTATGAATGGACTTATACTCAGAAACACAGACCTATATGGCGAGGGTCGGCAAGCTAGGTCATCTGACTACTAACAGTTTTGTATAAGGGGAACTGGAGGCTGATGCAGGCAAAGCTTTACTTTCAATTAAAGGAAGAATTGGGAAATAAAGGAGGCAAAGTTGAATACAAGAGAGGTGGAAGCAAGTTTGAAAGAAAGACAGAAAGTAAATAATATGTTGAATTAATTGTATTGTCGATTATCTTGATAAAATGTTTTGATCATTATAAACAAAGTCAATATGAGTTGACTCAAAATAGTCTTTGTGGCATGCAAAGCAGAAGTTCAAAACGTGCCGAAACCCGGGATCGAACCAGGGACCTTTAGATCTTTAGTCTAACGCTCTCCCAACTGAGCTATTTCGGCCTGCCAGCAGCTATAGTATTCAGCCTCTTTTTTTGAACAATCCCAGAACAGAGATGCAGAACCTGGATTTTCAATCTGAGGTTAGAGCTGTGTTTTAATGTGTCCTGCATTGTTCAGCAGCTAACTGGTGAAATGGGTGAGTAGCGTTTTTGGGATAAATGTTAGGTCGTTTTTCTTTTAAAACTCTAAGTGGACCAGCACTGTATTACACAGACGTATGTCGCCTGAGTAGGTAAGCTATGTCATCTCAATACTGACAACTTTGTTCAAGGAGAAGTGAAAGCTGATGCAGACAAGAGTTTACTTTGAAAAAAGTATAAAATGGGATAAATTTGTCATCAAAGCTGATGGCAAGAGAGGTGGAAGCAAGTTTAGAAGGAGGACAGAAAGACAACTTTTTGTTGAAGTTATCATGTTGTTGATCAGTTGATAAAATATTTTGAGAAATAAAGAAAAAAAAACTAGAGCTGATTTCAAGAAATATTTTGCAAGAATGTAGGATCCCCTCGCACTGTGCTGAAAGTCAGGATTGAATCAGGTACCTTAAGCTCTTCAGTCTAACGATCTCCCAACTGAGATATTTCAGCCAACAAGTCCCTGTGGCCTCCTGATGTATTATTAATAATTGTAGACGATACATACAGAACCTGGTCATTCTATTTTCGTTTATAGTTATGTGTTAAAGTGTCCAGTATCATTCAGCAGGTAACTTGGTCTGATGAGTGAATATCCTTTTTAGGGGACAATGTAGGTAGAATTTTTTTTTCTAAACTCTGAATTGACTTATACTCTGAAACACAGACCTATATGGCCAGGGTGTACAAGCTATGTCATCTGACTACTGACAGTTTTGTATAATGGGAATTGGAGGCTGATGCAGGCAAAGCTTTACTTTAAAATAAAGCAAGAAGTTGCAAATAAATGAGGCGTAGTTGAATACAAGAGAGGTGGAAGCAAGTTTGAAAGGAAGACAGAAAGTAAATAATATGTTGAATTGATTGTGTTGTTGATCAGATTGATAAAAGGTTTTGATAAAGAAGAGCGTTGATTTAACTCTAAACAGCTTTTGTGACATGAAAAGCAGAAGTTGAAATTGTGCCGAAACCCGGGATTGAACCGGGGACCTTTAGATCTTCAGTCTAACGCTCTCCCAACTGAGCTATTTCGGCCTGCTGGTAGTTTGGGTCTTCATCCTTTCTTTTAAACTTCCCAAGAAAATAGATGCTCATCCTCATGCTAGAGCTATGTTTTAAGATGTCCTGTATCATTCATCAGTTAACAGGTGCAATAGGTAAATAGCATTTTTCGGATCCAGGTTAGGTAGCTTTTTTTTTTACTCTGAATGGACTAGCACCATATTACACAGAGGTATTTGGCCTGAGTAGGTAAGCTATGTCATCTGAATACTGAAATCTGTGTTCAAGGAGAAGTGGAAGCTGATGCAGACAAGAGTTTACTTTACAAAAAAGCATGAAATAGGAAACATTTGTAGTCGAAGCTGAATGCAAGAGAGGTGGAAGCAAATTTAGAAGGAGGACAGAAAGACAATTCTATGTTGAATTGATCCTGTTGTCGATCAGTTGATCAAATATTTTGATAAATAAAGAAAGAAAAACTTGAGCTGATACCAAGAAATATTTTGTGAGAAGCAAGAAACCTCTCAGACTTTTCCGAAACCCAGCATTGAACAAGGGACTTTTAGATTTTCAATCTAACACTCTCCCAACTCAGCTATTTCATCCAGCTGGCCATTTTGGCTTTCTGTTGTATTTTTGATAATTGTTAAAGATAAATGCAGACCCTGGTCATTCTATCTGCATGTGCAGTTATGTGTTAAATTGTCCAATATTATTCAGCAGCTAAATTGGTCTGATGGGTGAATTTCCTTTTTAGGAGCCAAGTTAGTTAGAAGATGTTTGTAAACTATGAATGGACTTATACTCAGACACACAGACCTATATGGCGAGGGTAGGCAAACTAGGTCATCTGACTACTAACAGTTTTGTATAAGGGGAACTCGAGGCTGATGTAGGCAAAGCTTTACTTTCAATTAAAGGAAGAATTGGCAAATAAAGCAGGTAAAGTTGAATACAAGAGAGGTGGAAGCAAGTTTGACAGAAAGACAGAATGTAAAAAATATGTTGAAATGGTTGTCTTATCGATCAGCTTGATAAAAGGTTTTGATCATTATAAACAACGTCAATATGAGTTGACTCCAAATAGCATTTGTGGCATGCAAAGCAGAAGTTCAAAATGTGCCTAAACCCGGGATTGAACCAGGGACCTTTAGATCTTCAGTCTAACACTCTCCCAACTGAGATATTTCGGCCTGCCAGCAGCTATAGTATTCAGCCTCTTTTTTTGAACAATCCCAGAACAGAGATGCAGAACCTGGATTTTCAATCTGAGGTTAGAGCTGTGTTTTAATGTGTCCTGCATTGTTCAGCAGCTAACTGGTGAAATGGGTGAGTAGCGTTTTTGGGATAAATGTTAGGTCGTTTTTCTTTTAAAACTCTGAGTGGACCAGCACTGTATTACACAGACGTATGTCGCCTGAGTAGGTAAGCTATATCATCTCAATACTGACAACTTTGTTCAAGGAGAAGTGAAAGCTGATGCAGACAAGAGTTTACTTTGAAAAAAGTATAAAATGGGATAAATTCGTCATCAAAGTTGATGGCAAGAGAGGTGGAAGCAAGTTTAGAAGGAGGACAGAAAGACAACTTTTTGTTGAAGTTATCATGTTGTTGATCAGTTGATAAAATATTTTGAGAAATAAAGAAAAAAAAACTAGAGCTGATTTCAAGAAATATTTTGCAAGAATGTAGGATCCCCTCGCACTGTGCTGAAAGTCAGGATTGAATCAGGTACCTTAAGCTCTTCAGTCTAACGATCTCCCAACTGAGATATTTCAGCCAACAAGTCCCTGTGGCCTCCTGATGTATTATTAATAATTGTAGACGATACATACAGAACCTGGTCATTCTATTTTTGTTTATAGTTATGTGTTAAAGTGTCCAGTATCATTCAGCAGGTAACTTGGTCTGATGAGTGAATATCCTTTTTAGGGGACAAGGTAGGTAGAATTTTTTTTCCTAAACTCTGAATTGACTTATACTCTGAAACACAGACCTATATGGCCAGGGTGTACAAGCTATGTCATCTGACTACTGACAGTTTTGTATAAGGGGAATTGGAGGCTGATGCAGGCAAAGCTTTACTTTAAAATAAAGCAAGAAGTTGCAAATAAATGAGGCATAGTTGAATACAAGAGAGGTGGAAGCAAGTTTGAAAGGAAGACAGAAAGTAAATAATATGTTGAATTGATTGTGTTGTTGATCAGATTGATAAAAGGTTTTGATAAAGAAGAGCGTTGATTTAACTCCAAACAGCTTTTGTGACATGAAAAGCAGAAGTTGAAATTGTGCCGAAACCCGGGATTGAACCAGGGACCTTTAGATCTTCAGTCTAACGCTCTCCCAACTGAGCTATTTCGGCCTGCTGGTAGTTTGGGTCTTCATCCTTTCTTTTAAACTTCCCAAGAAAATAGATGCTCAACCTCATGCTAGAGCTATGTTTTAAGATGTCCTGTATCATTCACCAGTTAACGGGTGCAATAGGTAAATAGCATTTTTCGGATCCAGGTTAGGTAGCTTTTGTTTTTTACTCTGAATGGACTAGCACCATATTACACAGAGGTATTTGGCCTGAGTAGGTAAGCTATGTCATCTGAATACTGAAATCTGTGTTCAAGGAGAAGTGGAAGCTGATGCAGACAAGAGTTTACTTTACAAAAAAGCATGAAATAGGAAACATTTGTAGTCGAAGCTGAATGCAAGAGAGGTGGAAGCAAATTTAGAAGGAGGACAGAAAGACAATTCTATGTTGAATTGATCATGTTGTGGATCAGTTGATCAAATATTTTGATAAATAAAGAAAGAAAAACTTGAGCTGATACCAAGAAATATTTTGTGAGAAGCAAGAAACCTCTCAGACTTTTCCGAAACCCAGCATTGAACAAGGGACTTTTAGATTTTCAATCTAACACTCTCCCAACTCAGCTATTTCATCCAGCTGGCCATTTTGGCTTTCTGTTGTATTTTTGATAATTGTTAAAGATAAATGCAGACCCTGGTCATTCTATCTGCATGTGCAGTTATGTGTTAAATTGTCCAATGTTATTCAGCAGCTAAATTGGTCTGATGGGTGAATTTCCTTTTTAGGAGCCAAGTTAGTTAGAAGATGTTTGTAAACTATGAATGGACTTATACTCAGACACACAGACCTATGTGGCGAGGGTAGGCAAACTAGGTCATCTGACTACTAACAGTTTTGTATAAGGGGAACTCGAGGCTGATGCAGGCAAAGCTTTACTTTCAATTAAAGGAAGAATTGGCAAATAAAGCAGGTAAATTTGAATACAAGAGAGGTGGAAGCAAGTTTGACAGAAAGACAGAATGTAAAAAATATGTTGAAATGGTTGTCTTTTCGATCAGCTTGATAAAAGGTTTTGATCATTATAAACAACGTCAATATGAGTTGACTCCAAATAGCATTTGTGGCATGCAAAGCATAAGTTCAAAATGTGCCTAAACCCGGGATTGAACCAGGGACCTTTAGATCTTCAGTCTACTGCTCTCCCAACTGAGCTATTTCATCCAGCTGGCAATTTTGGCTTTCTGTTGTATTTTTTATAATTGTTAAAGATAAATGCAGAACTTGGTCACTCTATCTGCATGTGCAGTTATGTGTTAAATTGTCCAGTATTATTCAGTAGCTAAATTGGTCTGATGGGTGAATTTCCTTTTTAGGAGCCAAGTTAGTTAGATGATGTTTGTAAACTATGAATGGACTTATACTCAGAAACACAGACCTATATGGCGAGGGTCGGCAAGCTAGGTCATCTGACTACTAACAGTTTTGTATAAGGGGAACTGGAGGCTGATGCAGGCAAAGCTTTACTTTCAATTAAAGGAAGAATTGGGAAATAAAGGAGGCAAAGTTGAATACAAGAGAGGTGGAAGCAAGTTTGAAAGAAAGACAGAAAGTAAATAATATGTTGAATTAATTGTATTGTCGATTATCTTGATAAAAGGTTTTGATCATTATAAACAAAGTCAATATGAGTTGACTCAAAATAGTCTTTGTGGCATGCAAAGCAGAAGTTCAAAATGTGCCGAAACCCGGGATCGAACCAGGGACCTTTAGATCTTCAGTCTAACACTCTCCCAACTGAGCTATTTCGGCCTGCCAGCAGCTATAGTATTCAGCCTCTTTTTTTGAACAATCCCAGAACAGAGATGCAGAACCTGGATTTTCAATCTGAGGTTAGAGCTGTGTTTTAATGTGTCCTGCATTGTTCAGCAGCTAACTGGTGAAATGGGTGAGTAGCGTTTTTGGGATAAATGTTAGGTCGTTTTTCTTTTAAAACTCTGAGTGGACCAGCACTGTATTACACAGACGTATGTCGCCTGAGTAGGTAAGCTATGTCATCTCAATACTGACAACTTTGTTCAAGGAGAAGTGAAAGCTGATGCAGACAAGAGTTTACTTTGAAAAAAGTATAAAATGGGATAAATTCGTCATCAAAGTTGATGGCAAGAGAGGTGGAAGCAAGTTTAGAAGGAGGACAGAAAGACAACTTTTTGTTGAAGTTATCATGTTGTTGATCAGTTGATAAAATATTTTGAGAAATAAAGAAAAAAAAACTAGAGCTGATTTCAAGAAATATTTTGCAAGAATGTAGGATCCCCTCGCACTGTGCTGAAAGTCAGGATTGAATCAGGTACCTTAAGCTCTTCAGTCTAACGATCTCCCAACTGAGATATTTCAGCCAACAAGTCCCTGTGGCCTCCTGATGTATTATTAATAATTGTAGACGATACATACAGAACCTGGTCATTCTATTTTCGTTTATAGTTATGTGTTAAAGTGTCCAGTATCATTCAGCAGGTAACTTGGTCTGATGAGTGAATATCCTTTTTAGGGGACAAGGTAGGTAGAATTTTTTTTTCTAAACTCTGAATTGACTTATACTCTGAAACACAGACCTATATGGCCAGGGTGTACAAGCTATGTCATCTGACTACTGACAGTTTTGTATAAGGGGAATTGGAGGCTGATGCAGGCAAAGCTTTACTTTAAAATAAAGCAAGAAGTTGCAAATAAATGAGGCATAGTTGAATACAAGAGAGGTGGAAGCAAGTTTGAAAGGAAGACGGAAAGTAAATAATATGTTGAATTGATTGTGTTGTTGATCAGATTGATAAAAGGTTTTGATAAAGAAGAGCGTTGATTTAACTCCAAACAGCTTTTGTGACATGAAAAGCAGAAGTTGAAATTGTGCCGAAACCCGGGATTGAACCAGGGACCTTTAGATCTTCAGTCTAACGCTCTCCCAACTGAGCTATTTCGGCCTGCTGGTAGTTTGGGTCTTCATCCTTTCTTTTAAACTTCCCAAGAAAATAGATGCTCAACCTCATGCTAGAGCTATGTTTTAAGATGTCCTGTATCATTCATCACTTAACGGGTGCAATAGGTAAATAGCATTTTTCGGATCCAGGTTAGGTAGCTTTTGTTTTTTACTCTGAATGGACTAGCACCATATTACACAGAGGTATTTGGCCTGAGTAGGTAAGCTATGTCATCTGAATACTGAAATCTGTGTTCAAGGAGAAGTGGAAGCTGATGCAGACAAGAGTTTACTTTACAAAAAAGCATGAAATAGGAAACATTTGTAGTCGAAGCTGAATGCAAGAGAGGTGGAAGCAAATTTAGAAGGAGGACAGAAAGACAATTCTATGTTGAATTGATCATGTTGTCGATCAGTTGATCAAATATTTTGATAAATAAAGAAAGAAAAACTTGAGCTGATACCAAGAAATATTTTGTGAGAAGCAAGAAACCTCTCAGACTTTTCCGAAACCAAGCATTGAACAAGGGACTTTTAGATTTTCAATCTAACACTCTCCCAACTGAGCTATTTCATCCAGCTGGCCATTTTGGCTTTCTGTTGTATTTTTGATAATTGTTAAAGATAAATGCAGACCCTGGTCATTCTATCTGCATGTGCAGTTATGTGTTAAATTGTCCAATATTATTCAGCAGCTAAATTGGTCTGATGGGTGAATTTCCTTTTTAGGAGCCAAGTTAGTTAGAAGATGTTTGTAAACTATGAATGGACTTATACTCAGACACACAGACCTATATGGCGAGGGTAGGCAAACTAGGTCATCTGACTACTAACAGTTTTGTATAAGGGGAACTCGAGGCTGATGCAGGCAAAGCTTTACTTTCAATTAAAGGAAGAATTGGCAAATAAAGCAGGTAAAGTTGAATACAAGAGAGGTGGAAGCAAGTTTGACAGAAAGACAGAATGTAAAAAATATGTTGAAATGGTTGTCTTATCGATCAGCTTGATAAAAGGTTTTGATCATTATAAACAACGTCAATATGAGTTGACTCCAAATAGCATTTGTGGCATGCAAAGCAGAAGTTCAAAATGTGCCTAAACCCGGGATTGAACCAGGGACCTTTAGATCTTCAGTCTACTGCTCTCCCAACTGAGCTATTTCATCCAGCTGGCAATTTTGGCTTTCTGTTGTATTTTTTATAATTGTTAAAGAAAAATGCAGAACCTGGTCACTCTATCTGCATGTGCAGTTATGTGTTAAATTGTCCAGTATTATTCAGTAGCTAAATTGGTCTGATGGGTGAATTTCCTTTTTAGGAGCCAAGTTAGTTAGATGATGTTTGTAAACTATGAATGGACTTATACTCAGAAACACAGACCTATATGGCGAGGGTCGGCAAGCTAGGTCATCTGACTACTAACAGTTTTGTATAAGGGGAACTGGAGGCTGATGCAGGCAAAGCTTTACTTTCAATTAAAGGAAGAATTGGGAAATAAAGGAGGCAAAGTTGAATACAAGAGAGGTGGAAGCAAGTTTGAAAGAAAGACAGAAAGTAAATAATATGTTGAATTAATTGTATTGTCGATTATCTTGATAAAAGGTCTTGATCATTATAAACAAAGTCAATATGAGTTGATTCAAAATAGTCTTTGTGGCATGCAAAGCAGAAGTTCAAAATGTGCCGAAACCCGGGATCGAACCAGGGACCTTTAGATCTTCAGTCTAACGCTCTCCCAACTGAGCTATTTCGGCCTGCCAGCAGCTATAGTATTCAGCCTCTTTTTTTGAACAATCCCAGAACAGAGATGCAGAACCTGGATTTTCAATCTGAGGTTAGAGCTGTGTTTTAATGTGTCCTGCATTGTTCAGCAGCTAACTGGTGAAAGGGTGAGTAGCGTTTTTGGGATAAATGTTAGGTCGTTTTTCTTTTAAAACTCTAAGTGGACCAGCACTGTATTACACAGACGTATGTCGCCTGAGTAGGTAAGCTATGTCATCTCAATACTGACAACTTTGTTCAAGGAGAAGTGAAAGCTGATGCAGACAAGAGTTTACTTTGAAAAAAGTATAAAATGGGATAAATTCGTCATCAAAGTTGATGGCAAGAGAGGTGGAAGCAAGTTTAGAAGGAGGACAGAAAGACAACTTTTTGTTGAAGTTATCATGTTGTTGATCAGTTGATAAAATATTTTGAGAAATAAAAAAAAAAAACTAGAGCTGATTTCAAGAAATATTTTGCAAGAATGTAGGATCCCCTCGCACTGTGCTGAAAGTCAGGATTGAATCAGGTACCTTAAGCTCTTCAGTCTAACGATCTCCCAACTGAGATATTTCAGCCAACAAGTCCCTGTGGCCTCCTGATGTATTATTAATAATTGTAGACGATACATACAGAACCTGGTCATTCTATTTTCGTTTATAGTTATGTGTTAAAGTGTCCAGTATCATTCAGCAGGTAACTTGGTCTGATGAGTGAATATCCTTTTTAGGGGACAAGGTAGGTAGAATTTTTTTTTCTAAACTCTGAATTGACTTATACTCTGAAACACAGACCTATATGGCCAGGGTGTACAAGCTATGTCATCTGACTACTGACAGTTTTGTATAAGGGGAACTGGAGGCTGATGCAGGCAAAGCTTTACTTTAAAATAAAGCAAGAAGTTGCAAATAAATGAGGCATAGTTGAATACAAGAGAGGTGGAAGCAAGTTTGAAAGGAAGACAGAAAGTAAATAATATGTTGAATTGATTGTGTTGTTGATCAGATTGATAAAAGGTTTTGATAAAGAAGAGCGTTGATTTAACTCCAAACAGCTTTTGTGACATGAAAAGCAGAAGTTGAAATTGTGCCGAAACCCGGGATTGAACCAGGGACCTTTAGATCTTCAGTCTAACGCTCTCCCAACTGATCTATTTCGGCCTGCTGGTAGTTTGGGGCTTCATCCTTTTTTTTTAAACTTCACAAGAAAATAGATGCTCAACCTCATGCTAGAGCTATGTTTTAAGATGTCCTGTATCATTCACCAGTTAACGGGTGCAATAGGTAAATAGCATTTTTCGGATCCAGGTTAGGTAGCTTTTGTTTTTTACTCTGAATGGACTAGCACCATATTACACAGAGGTATTTGGCCTGAGTAGGTAAGCTATGTCATCTGAATACTGAAATCTGTGTTCAAGGAGAAGTGGAAGCTGATGCAGACAAGAGTTTACTTTACAAAAAAGCATGAAATAGGAAACATTTGTAGTCGAAGCTGAATGCAAGAGAGGTGGAAGCAAATTTAGAAGGAGGACAGAAAGACAATTCTATGTTGAATTGATCATGTTGTCGATCAGTTGATCAAATATTTTGATAAATAAAGAAAGAAAAACTTGAGCTGATACCAAGAAATATTTTGTGAGAAGCAAGAAACCTCTCAGACTTTTCCGAAACCCAGCATTGAACAAGGGACTTTTAGATTTTCAATCTAACACTCTCCCAACTGAGCTATTTCATCCAGCTGGCCATTTTGGCTTTCTGTTGTATTTTTGATAATTGTTAAAGATAAATGCAGACCCTGGTCATTCTATCTGCATGTGCAGTTATGTGTTAAATTGTCCAATATTATTCAGCAGCTAAATTGGTCTGATGGGTGAATTTCCTTTTTAGGAGCCAAGTTAGTTAGAAGATGTTTGTAAACTATGAATGGACTTATACTCAGACACACAGACCTATATGGCGAGGGTAGGCAAACTAGGTCATCTGACTACTAACAGTTTTGTATAAGGGGAACTCGAGGCTGATGCAGGCAAAGCTTTACTTTCAATTAAAGGAAGAATTGGCAAATAAAGCAGGTAAAGTTGAATACAAGAGAGGTGGAAGCAAGTTTGACAGAAAGACAGAATGTAAAAAATATGTTGAAATGGTTGTCTTATCGATCAGCTTGATAAATGGTTTTGATCATTATAAACAACGTCAATATGAGTTGACTCCAAATAGCATTTGTGGCATGCAAAGCAGAAGTTCAAAATGTGCCTAAACCCGGGATTGAACCAGGGACCTTTAGATCTTCAGTCTACTGCTCTACCAACTGAGCTATTTCATCCAGCTGGCAATTTTGGCTTTCTGTTGTATTTTTTATAATTGTTAAAGAAAAATGCAGAACCTGGTCACTCTATCTGCATGTGCAGTTATGTGTTAAATTGTCCAGTATTATTCAGTAGCTAAATTGGTCTGATGGGTGAATTTCCTTTTTAGGAGCCAAGTTAGTTAGATGATGTTTGTAAACTATGAATGGACTTATACTCAGAAACACAGACCTATATGGCGAGGGTCGGCAAGCTAGGTCATCTTACTACTAACAGTTTTGTATAAGGGGAACTGGAGGCTGATGCAGGCAAAGCTTTACTTTCAATTAAAGGAAGAATTGGGAAATAAAGGAGGCAAAGTTGAATACAAGAGAGGTGGAAGCAAGTTTGAAAGAAAGACAGAAAGTAAATAATATGTTGAATTAATTGTATTGTCGATTATCTTGATAAAAGGTTTTGATCATTATAAACAAAGTCAATATGAGTTGACTCAAAATAGTCTTTGTGGCATGCAAAGCAGAAGTTCAAAATGTGCCCAAACCCGGGATCGAACCAGGGACCTTTAGATCTTCAGTCTAACGCTCTCCCAACTGAGCTATTTCGGCCTGCCAGCAGCTATAGTATTCAGCCTCTTTTTTTGAACAATCCCAGAACAGAGATGCAGAACCTGGATTTTCAATCTGAGGTTAGAGCTGTGTTTTAATGTGTCCTGCATTGTTCAGCAGCTAACTGGTGAAAGGGTGAGTAGCGTTTTTGGGATAAATGTTAGGTCGTTTTTCTTTTAAAACTCTAAGTGGACCAGCACTGTATTACACAGACGTATGTCGCCTGAGTAGGTAAGCTATGTCATCTCAATACTGACAACTTTGTTCAAGGAGAAGTGAAAGCTGATGCAGACAAGAGTTTGCTTTGAAAAAAGTATAAAATGGGATAAATTCGTCATCAAAGCTGATGGCAAGAGAGGTGGAAGCAAGTTTAGAAGGAGGACAGAAAGACAACTTTTTGTTGAAGTTATCATGTTGTTGATCAGTTGATAAAATATTTTGAGAAATAAAGGAAAAAAAACCTAGAGCTGATTTCAAGAAATATTTTGCAAGAATGTAGGATCCCCTCGCACTGTGCTGAAAGTCAGGATTGAATCAGGTACCTTAAGCTCTTCAGTCTAACGATCTCCCAACTGAGATATTTCAGCCAACAAGTCCCTGTGGCCTCCTGATGTATTATTAATAATTGTAGACGATACATACAGAACCTGGTCATTCTATTTTCGTTTATAGTTATGTGTTAAAGTGTCCAGTATCATTCAGCAGGTAACTTGGTCTGATGAGTGAATATCCTTTTTAGGGGACAATGTAGGTAGAATTTTTTTTTCTAAACTCTGAATTGACTTATACTCTGAAACACAGACCTATATGGCCAGGGTGTACAAGCTATGTCATCTGACTACTGACAGTTTTGTATAAGGGGAATTGGAGGCTGATGCAGGCAAAGCTTTACTTTAAAATAAAGCAAGAAGTTTCAAATAAATGAGGCATAGTTGAATACAAGAGAGGTGGAAGCAAGTTTGAAAGGAAGACAGAAAGTAAATAATATGTTGAATTGATTGTGTTGTTGATCAGATTGATAAAAGGTTTTGATAAAGAAGAGCGTTGATTTAACTCCAAACAGCTTTTGTGACATGAAAAGCAGAAGTTGAAATTGTGCCGAAACCCGGGATTGAACCAGGGACCTTTAGATCTTCAGTCTAACGCTCTCCCAACTGAGCTATTTCGGCCTGCTGGTAGTTTGGGTCTTCATCCTTTCTTTTAAACTTCCCAAGAAAATAGATGCTCAACCTCATGCTAGAGCTATGTTTTAAGATGTCCTGTATCATTCATCAGTTAACGGGTGCAATAGGTAAATAGCATTTTTCGGATCCAGGTTAGGTAGCTTTTGTTTTTTACTCTGAATGGACTAGCACCATATTACACAGAGGTATTTGGCCTGAGTAGGTAAGCTATGTCATCTGAATACTGAAATCTGTGTTCAAGGAGAAGTGGAAGCTGATGCAGACAAGAGTTTACTTTACAAAAAAGCATGAAATAGGAAACATTTGTAGTCGAAGCTGAATGCAAGAGAGGTGGAAGCAAATTTAGAAGGAGGACAGAAAGACAATTCTATGTTGAATTGATCATGTTGTCGATCAGTTGATCAAATATTTTGATAAATAAAGAAAGAAAAACTTGAGCTGATACCAAGAAATATTTTGTGAGAAGCAAGAAACCTCTCAGACTTTTCCGAAACCCAGCATTGAACAAGGGACTTTTAGATTTTCAATCTAACACTCTCCCAACTGAGCTATTTCATCCAGCTGGCCATTTTGGCTTTCTGTTGTATTTTTGATAATTGTTAAAGATAAATGCAGACCCTGGTCATTCTATCTGCATGTGCAGTTATGTGTTAAATTGTCCAATATTATTCAGCAGCTAAATTGGTCTGATGGGTGAATTTCCTTTTTAGGAGCCAAGTTAGTTAGAAGATGTTTGTAAACTATGAATGGACTTATACTCAGACACACAGACCTATATGGCGAGGGTAGGCAAACTAGGTCATCTGACTACTAACAGTTTTGTATAAGGGGAACTCGAGGCTGATGCAGGCAAAGCTTTACTTTCAATTAAAGGAAGAATTGGCAAATAAAGCAGGTAAAGTTGAATACAAGAGAGGTGGAAGCAAGTTTGACAGAAAGACAGAATGTAAAAAATATGTTGAAATGGTTGTCTTATCGATCAGCTTGATAAAAGGTTTTGATCATTATAAACAACGTCAATATGAGTTGACTCCAAATAGCATTTGTGGCATGCAAAGCAGAAGTTCAAAATGTGCCTAAACCCGGGATTGAACCAGGGACCTTTAAATCTTCAGTCTACTGCTCTCCCAACTGAGCTATTTCATCCAGCTGGCAATTTTGGCTTTCTGTTGTATTTTTTATAATTGTTAAAGATAAATGCAGAACCTGGTCACTCTATCTGCATGTGCAGTTATGTGTTAAATTGTCCAGTATTATTCAGTAGCTAAATTGGTCTGATGGGTGAATTTCCTTTTTAGGAGCCAAGTTAGTTAGATGATGTTTGTAAACTATGAATGGACTTATACTCAGAAACACAGACCTATATGGCGAGGGTCGGCAAGCTAGGTCATCTGACTACTAACAGTTTTGTATAAGGGGAACTGGAGGCTGATGCAGGCAAAGCTTTACTTTCAATTAAAGGAAGAATTGGGAAATAAAGGAGGCAAAGTTGAATACAAGAGAGGTGGAAGCAAGTTTGAAAGAAAGACAGAAAGTAAATAATATGTTGAATTAATTGTATTGTCGATTATCTTGATAAAAGGTTTTGATCATTATAAACAAAGTCAATATGAGTTGACTCAAAATAGTCTTTGTGGCATGCAAAGCAGAAGTTCAAAATGTGCCGAAACCCGGGATCGAACCAGGGACCTTTAGATCTTCAGTCTAACGCTCTCCCAACTGAGCTATTTCAGCCTGCCAGCAGCTATAGTATTCAGCCTCTTTTTTTGAACAATCCCAGAACAGAGATGCAGAACCTGGATTTTCAATCTGAGGTTAGAGCTGTGTTTTAATGTGTCCTGCATTGTTCAGCAGCTAACTGGTGAAATGGGTGAGTAGCGTTTTTGGGATAAATGTTAGGTCGTTTTTCTTTTAAAACTCTAAGTGGACCAGCACTGTATTACACAGACGTATGTCGCCTGAGTAGGTAAGCTATGTCATCTCAATACTGACAACTTTGTTCAAGGAGAAGTGAAAGCTGATGCAGACAAGAGTTTGCTTTGAAAAAAGTATAAAATGGGATAAATTCGTCATCAAAGCTGATGGCAAGAGAGGTGGAAGCAAGTTTAGAAGGAGGACAGAAAGACAACTTTTTGTTGAAGTTATCATGTTGTTGATCAGTTGATAAAATATTTTGAGAAATAAAGAAAAAAAAACCTAGAGCTTATTTCAAGAAATATTTTGCAAGAATGTAGGATCCCCTCGCACTGTGCTGAAAGTCAGGATTGAATCAGGTACCTTAAGCTCTTCAGTCTAACGATCTCCCAACTGAGATATTTCAGCCAACAAGTCCCTGTGGCCTCCTGATGTATTATTAATAATTGTAGACGATACATACAGAACCTGGTCATTCTATTTTCGTTTATAGTTATGTGTTAAAGTGTCCAGTATCATTCAGCAGGTAACTTGGTCTGATGAGTGAATATCCTTTTTAGGGGACAATGTAGGTAGAATTTTTTTTTCTAAACTCTGAATTGACTTATACTCTGAAACACAGACCTATATGGCCAGGGTGTACAAGCTATGTCATCTGACTACTGACAGTTTTGTATAAGGGGAATTGGAGGCTGATGCAGGCAAAGCTTTACTTTAAAATAAAGCAAGAAGTTTCAAATAAATGAGGCATAGTTGAATACAAGAGAGGTGGAAGCAAGTTTGAAAGGAAGACAGAAAGTAAATAATATGTTGAATTGATTGTGTTGTTGATCAGATTGATAAAAGGTTTTGATAAAGAAGAGCGTTGATTTAACTCTAAACAGCTTTTGTGACATGAAAAGCAGAAGTTGAAATTGTGCCGAAACCCGGGATTGAACCGGGGACCTTTAGATCTTCAGTCTAACGCTCTCCCAACTGAGCTATTTCGGCCTGCTGGTAGTTTGGGTCTTCATCCTTTCTTTTAAACTTCCCAAGAAAATAGATGCTCATCCTCATGCTAGAGCTATGTTTTAAGATGTCCTGTATCATTCATCAGTTAACAGGTGCAATAGGTAAATAGCATTTTTCGGATCCAGGTTAGGTAGCTTTTTTTTTTACTCTGAATGGACTAGCACCATATTACACAGAGGTATTTGGCCTGAGTAGGTAAGCTATGTCATCTGAATACTGAAATCTGTGTTCAAGGAGAAGTGGAAGCTGATGCAGACAAGAGTTTACTTTACAAAAAAGCATGAAATAGGAAACATTTGTAGTCGAAGCTGAATGCAAGAGAGGTGGAAGCAAATTTAGAAGGAGGACAGAAAGACAATTCTATGTTGAATTGATCCTGTTGTCGATCAGTTGATCAAATATTTTGATAAATAAAGAAAGAAAAACTTGAGCTGATACCAAGAAATATTTTGTGAGAAGCAAGAAACCTCTCAGACTTTTCCGAAACCCAGCATTGAACAAGGGACTTTTAGATTTTCAATCTAACACTCTCCCAACTCAGCTATTTCATCCAGCTGGCCATTTTGGCTTTCTGTTGTATTTTTGATAATTGTTAAAGATAAATGCAGACCCTGGTCATTCTATCTGCATGTGCAGTTATGTGTTAAATTGTCCAATATTATTCAGCAGCTAAATTGGTCTGATGGGTGAATTTCCTTTTTAGGAGCCAAGTTAGTTAGAAGATGTTTGTAAACTATGAATGGACTTATACTCAGACACACAGACCTATATGGCGAGGGTAGGCAAACTAGGTCATCTGACTACTAACAGTTTTGTATAAGGGGAACTCGAGGCTGATGTAGGCAAAGCTTTACTTTCAATTAAAGGAAGAATTGGCAAATAAAGCAGGTAAAGTTGAATACAAGAGAGGTGGAAGCAAGTTTGACAGAAAGACAGAATGTAAAAAATATGTTGAAATGGTTGTCTTATCGATCAGCTTGATAAAAGGTTTTGATCATTATAAACAACGTCAATATGAGTTGACTCCAAATAGCATTTGTGGCATGCAAAGCAGAAGTTCAAAATGTGCCTAAACCCGGGATTGAACCAGGGACCTTTAGATCTTCAGTCTAACACTCTCCCAACTGAGATATTTCGGCCTGCCAGCAGCTATAGTATTCAGCCTCTTTTTTTGAACAATCCCAGAACAGAGATGCAGAACCTGGATTTTCAATCTGAGGTTAGAGCTGTGTTTTAATGTGTCCTGCATTGTTCAGCAGCTAACTGGTGAAATGGGTGAGTAGCGTTTTTGGGATAAATGTTAGGTCGTTTTTCTTTTAAAACTCTGAGTGGACCAGCACTGTATTACACAGACGTATGTCGCCTGAGTAGGTAAGCTATATCATCTCAATACTGACAACTTTGTTCAAGGAGAAGTGAAAGCTGATGCAGACAAGAGTTTACTTTGAAAAAAGTATAAAATGGGATAAATTCGTCATCAAAGTTGATGGCAAGAGAGGTGGAAGCAAGTTTAGAAGGAGGACAGAAAGACAACTTTTTGTTGAAGTTATCATGTTGTTGATCAGTTGATAAAATATTTTGAGAAATAAAGAAAAAAAAACTAGAGCTGATTTCAAGAAATATTTTGCAAGAATGTAGGATCCCCTCGCACTGTGCTGAAAGTCAGGATTGAATCAGGTACCTTAAGCTCTTCAGTCTAACGATCTCCCAACTGAGATATTTCAGCCAACAAGTCCCTGTGGCCTCCTGATGTATTATTAATAATTGTAGACGATACATACAGAACCTGGTCATTCTATTTTTGTTTATAGTTATGTGTTAAAGTGTCCAGTATCATTCAGCAGGTAACTTGGTCTGATGAGTGAATATCCTTTTTAGGGGACAAGGTAGGTAGAATTTTTTTTCCTAAACTCTGAATTGACTTATACTCTGAAACACAGACCTATATGGCCAGGGTGTACAAGCTATGTCATCTGACTACTGACAGTTTTGTATAAGGGGAATTGGAGGCTGATGCAGGCAAAGCTTTACTTTAAAATAAAGCAAGAAGTTGCAAATAAATGAGGCATAGTTGAATACAAGAGAGGTGGAAGCAAGTTTGAAAGGAAGACAGAAAGTAAATAATATGTTGAATTGATTGTGTTGTTGATCAGATTGATAAAAGGTTTTGATAAAGAAGAGCGTTGATTTAACTCCAAACAGCTTTTGTGACATGAAAAGCAGAAGTTGAAATTGTGCCGAAACCCGGGATTGAACCAGGGACCTTTAGATCTTCAGTCTAACGCTCTCCCAACTGAGCTATTTCGGCCTGCTGGTAGTTTGGGTCTTCATCCTTTCTTTTAAACTTCCCAAGAAAATAGATGCTCAACCTCATGCTAGAGCTATGTTTTAAGATGTCCTGTATCATTCACCAGTTAACGGGTGCAATAGGTAAATAGCATTTTTCGGATCCAGGTTAGGTAGCTTTTGTTGTTTACTCTGAATGGACTAGCACCATATTACACAGAGGTATTTGGCCTGAGTAGGTAAGCTATGTCATCTGAATACTGAAATCTGTGTTCAAGGAGAAGTGGAAGCTGATGCAGACAAGAGTTTACTTTACAAAAAAGCATGAAATAGGAAACATTTGTAGTCGAAGCTGAATGCAAGAGAGGTGGAAGCAAATTTAGAAGGAGGACAGAAAGACAATTCTATGTTGAATTGATCATGTTGTGGATCAGTTGATCAAATATTTTGATAAATAAAGAAAGAAAAACTTGAGCTGATACCAAGAAATATTTTGTGAGAAGCAAGAAACCTCTCAGACTTTTCCGAAACCCAGCATTGAACAAGGGACTTTTAGATTTTCAATCTAACACTCTCCCAACTCAGCTATTTCATCCAGCTGGCCATTTTGGCTTTCTGTTGTATTTTTGATAATTGTTAAAGATAAATGCAGACCCTGGTCATTCTATCTGCATGTGCAGTTATGTGTTAAATTGTCCAATGTTATTCAGCAGCTAAATTGGTCTGATGGGTGAATTTCCTTTTTAGGAGCCAAGTTAGTTAGAAGATGTTTGTAAACTATGAATGGACTTATACTCAGACACACAGACCTATGTGGCGAGGGTAGGCAAACTAGGTCATCTGACTACTAACAGTTTTGTATAAGGGGAACTCGAGGCTGATGCAGGCAAAGCTTTACTTTCAATTAAAGGAAGAATTGGCAAATAAAGCAGGTAAATTTGAATACAAGAGAGGTGGAAGCAAGTTTGACAGAAAGACAGAATGTAAAAAATATGTTGAAATGGTTGTCTTTTCGATCAGCTTGATAAAAGGTTTTGATCATTATAAACAACGTCAATATGAGTTGACTCCAAATAGCATTTGTGGCATGCAAAGCATAAGTTCAAAATGTGCCTAAACCCGGGATTGAACCAGGGACCTTTAGATCTTCAGTCTACTGCTCTCCCAACTGAGCTATTTCATCCAGCTGGCAATTTTGGCTTTCTGTTGTATTTTTTATAATTGTTAAAGATAAATGCAGAACTTGGTCACTCTATCTGCATGTGCAGTTATGTGTTAAATTGTCCAGTATTATTCAGTAGCTAAATTGGTCTGATGGGTGAATTTCCTTTTTAGGAGCCAAGTTAGTTAGATGATGTTTGTAAACTATGAATGGACTTATACTCAGAAACACAGACCTATATGGCGAGGGTCGGCAAGCTAGGTCATCTGACTACTAACAGTTTTGTATAAGGGGAACTGGAGGCTGATGCAGGCAAAGCTTTACTTTCAATTAAAGGAAGAATTGGGAAATAAAGGAGGCAAAGTTGAATACAAGAGAGGTGGAAGCAAGTTTGAAAGAAAGACAGAAAGTAAATAATATGTTGAATTAATTGTATTGTCGATTATCTTGATAAAAGGTTTTGATCATTATAAACAAAGTCAATATGAGTTGACTCAAAATAGTCTTTGTGGCATGCAAAGCAGAAGTTCAAAATGTGCCGAAACCCGGGATCGAACCAGGGACCTTTAGATCTTCAGTCTAACACTCTCCCAACTGAGCTATTTCGGCCTGCCAGCAGCTATAGTATTCAGCCTCTTTTTTTGAACAATCCCAGAACAGAGATGCAGAACCTGGATTTTCAATCTGAGGTTAGAGCTGTGTTTTAATGTGTCCTGCATTGTTCAGCAGCTAACTGGTGAAATGGGTGAGTAGCGTTTTTGGGATAAATGTTAGGTCGTTTTTCTTTTAAAACTCTGAGTGGACCAGCACTGTATTACACAGACGTATGTCGCCTGAGTAGGTAAGCTATGTCATCTCAATACTGACAACTTTGTTCAAGGAGAAGTGAAAGCTGATGCAGACAAGAGTTTACTTTGAAAAAAGTATAAAATGGGATAAATTCGTCATCAAAGTTGATGGCAAGAGAGGTGGAAGCAAGTTTAGAAGGAGGACAGAAAGACAACTTTTTGTTGAAGTTATCATGTTGTTGATCAGTTGATAAAATATTTTGAGAAATAAAGAAAAAAAAACTAGAGCTGATTTCAAGAAATATTTTGCAAGAATGTAGGATCCCCTCGCACTGTGCTGAAAGTCAGGATTGAATCAGGTACCTTAAGCTCTTCAGTCTAACGATCTCCCAACTGAGATATTTCAGCCAACAAGTCCCTGTGGCCTCCTGATGTATTATTAATAATTGTAGACGATACATACAGAACCTGGTCATTCTATTTTCGTTTATAGTTATGTGTTAAAGTGTCCAGTATCATTCAGCAGGTAACTTGGTCTGATGAGTGAATATCCTTTTTAGGGGACAAGGTAGGTAGAATTTTTTTTTCTAAACTCTGAATTGACTTATACTCTGAAACACAGACCTATATGGCCAGGGTGTACAAGCTATGTCATCTGACTACTGACAGTTTTGTATAAGGGGAATTGGAGGCTGATGCAGGCAAAGCTTTACTTTAAAATAAAGCAAGAAGTTGCAAATAAATGAGGCATAGTTGAATACAAGAGAGGTGGAAGCAAGTTTGAAAGGAAGACGGAAAGTAAATAATATGTTGAATTGATTGTGTTGTTGATCAGATTGATAAAAGGTTTTGATAAAGAAGAGCGTTGATTTAACTCCAAACAGCTTTTGTGACATGAAAAGCAGAAGTTGAAATTGTGCCGAAACCCGGGATTGAACCAGGGACCTTTAGATCTTCAGTCTAACGCTCTCCCAACTGAGCTATTTCGGCCTGCTGGTAGTTTGGGTCTTCATCCTTTCTTTTAAACTTCCCAAGAAAATAGATGCTCAACCTCATGCTAGAGCTATGTTTTAAGATGTCCTGTATCATTCATCACTTAACGGGTGCAATAGGTAAATAGCATTTTTCGGATCCAGGTTAGGTAGCTTTTGTTTTTTACTCTGAATGGACTAGCACCATATTACACAGAGGTATTTGGCCTGAGTAGGTAAGCTATGTCATCTGAATACTGAAATCTGTGTTCAAGGAGAAGTGGAAGCTGATGCAGACAAGAGTTTACTTTACAAAAAAGCATGAAATAGGAAACATTTGTAGTCGAAGCTGAATGCAAGAGAGGTGGAAGCAAATTTAGAAGGAGGACAGAAAGACAATTCTATGTTGAATTGATCATGTTGTCGATCAGTTGATCAAATATTTTGATAAATAAAGAAAGAAAAACTTGAGCTGATACCAAGAAATATTTTGTGAGAAGCAAGAAACCTCTCAGACTTTTCCGAAACCAAGCATTGAACAAGGGACTTTTAGATTTTCAATCTAACACTCTCCCAACTGAGCTATTTCATCCAGCTGGCCATTTTGGCTTTCTGTTGTATTTTTGATAATTGTTAAAGATAAATGCAGACCCTGGTCATTCTATCTGCATGTGCAGTTATGTGTTAAATTGTCCAATATTATTCAGCAGCTAAATTGGTCTGATGGGTGAATTTCCTTTTTAGGAGCCAAGTTAGTTAGAAGATGTTTGTAAACTATGAATGGACTTATACTCAGACACACAGACCTATATGGCGAGGGTAGGCAAACTAGGTCATCTGACTACTAACAGTTTTGTATAAGGGGAACTCGAGGCTGATGCAGGCAAAGCTTTACTTTCAATTAAAGGAAGAATTGGCAAATAAAGCAGGTAAAGTTGAATACAAGAGAGGTGGAAGCAAGTTTGACAGAAAGACAGAATGTAAAAAATATGTTGAAATGGTTGTCTTATCGATCAGCTTGATAAAAGGTTTTGATCATTATAAACAACGTCAATATGAGTTGACTCCAAATAGCATTTGTGGCATGCAAAGCAGAAGTTCAAAATGTGCCTAAACCCGGGATTGAACCAGGGACCTTTAGATCTTCAGTCTACTGCTCTCCCAACTGAGCTATTTCATCCAGCTGGCAATTTTGGCTTTCTGTTGTATTTTTTATAATTGTTAAAGAAAAATGCAGAACCTGGTCACTCTATCTGCATGTGCAGTTATGTGTTAAATTGTCCAGTATTATTCAGTAGCTAAATTGGTCTGATGGGTGAATTTCCTTTTTAGGAGCCAAGTTAGTTAGATGATGTTTGTAAACTATGAATGGACTTATACTCAGAAACACAGACCTATATGGCGAGGGTCGGCAAGCTAGGTCATCTGACTACTAACAGTTTTGTATAAGGGGAACTGGAGGCTGATGCAGGCAAAGCTTTACTTTCAATTAAAGGAAGAATTGGGAAATAAAGGAGGCAAAGTTGAATACAAGAGAGGTGGAAGCAAGTTTGAAAGAAAGACAGAAAGTAAATAATATGTTGAATTAATTGTATTGTCGATTATCTTGATAAAAGGTCTTGATCATTATAAACAAAGTCAATATGAGTTGATTCAAAATAGTCTTTGTGGCATGCAAAGCAGAAGTTCAAAATGTGCCGAAACCCGGGATCGAACCAGGGACCTTTAGATCTTCAGTCTAACGCTCTCCCAACTGAGCTATTTCGGCCTGCCAGCAGCTATAGTATTCAGCCTCTTTTTTTGAACAATCCCAGAACAGAGATGCAGAACCTGGATTTTCAATCTGAGGTTAGAGCTGTGTTTTAATGTGTCCTGCATTGTTCAGCAGCTAACTGGTGAAAGGGTGAGTAGCGTTTTTGGGATAAATGTTAGGTCGTTTTTCTTTTAAAACTCTAAGTGGACCAGCACTGTATTACACAGACGTATGTCGCCTGAGTAGGTAAGCTATGTCATCTCAATACTGACAACTTTGTTCAAGGAGAAGTGAAAGCTGATGCAGACAAGAGTTTACTTTGAAAAAAGTATAAAATGGGATAAATTCGTCATCAAAGTTGATGGCAAGAGAGGTGGAAGCAAGTTTAGAAGGAGGACAGAAAGACAACTTTTTGTTGAAGTTATCATGTTGTTGATCAGTTGATAAAATATTTTGAGAAATAAAAAAAAAAAACTAGAGCTGATTTCAAGAAATATTTTGCAAGAATGTAGGATCCCCTCGCACTGTGCTGAAAGTCAGGATTGAATCAGGTACCTTAAGCTCTTCAGTCTAACGATCTCCCAACTGAGATATTTCAGCCAACAAGTCCCTGTGGCCTCCTGATGTATTATTAATAATTGTAGACGATACATACAGAACCTGGTCATTCTATTTTCGTTTATAGTTATGTGTTAAAGTGTCCAGTATCATTCAGCAGGTAACTTGGTCTGATGAGTGAATATCCTTTTTAGGGGACAAGGTAGGTAGAATTTTTTTTTCTAAACTCTGAATTGACTTATACTCTGAAACACAGACCTATATGGCCAGGGTGTACAAGCTATGTCATCTGACTACTGACAGTTTTGTATAAGGGGAACTGGAGGCTGATGCAGGCAAAGCTTTACTTTAAAATAAAGCAAGAAGTTGCAAATAAATGAGGCATAGTTGAATACAAGAGAGGTGGAAGCAAGTTTGAAAGGAAGACAGAAAGTAAATAATATGTTGAATTGATTGTGTTGTTGATCAGATTGATAAAAGGTTTTGATAAAGAAGAGCGTTGATTTAACTCCAAACAGCTTTTGTGACATGAAAAGCAGAAGTTGAAATTGTGCCGAAACCCGGGATTGAACCAGGGACCTTTAGATCTTCAGTCTAACGCTCTCCCAACTGATCTATTTCGGCCTGCTGGTAGTTTGGGGCTTCATCCTTTTTTTTTAAACTTCACAAGAAAATAGATGCTCAACCTCATGCTAGAGCTATGTTTTAAGATGTCCTGTATCATTCACCAGTTAACGGGTGCAATAGGTAAATAGCATTTTTCGGATCCAGGTTAGGTAGCTTTTGTTTTTTACTCTGAATGGACTAGCACCATATTACACAGAGGTATTTGGCCTGAGTAGGTAAGCTATGTCATCTGAATACTGAAATCTGTGTTCAAGGAGAAGTGGAAGCTGATGCAGACAAGAGTTTACTTTACAAAAAAGCATGAAATAGGAAACATTTGTAGTCGAAGCTGAATGCAAGAGAGGTGGAAGCAAATTTAGAAGGAGGACAGAAAGACAATTCTATGTTGAATTGATCATGTTGTCGATCAGTTGATCAAATATTTTGATAAATAAAGAAAGAAAAACTTGAGCTGATACCAAGAAATATTTTGTGAGAAGCAAGAAACCTCTCAGACTTTTCCGAAACCCAGCATTGAACAAGGGACTTTTAGATTTTCAATCTAACACTCTCCCAACTGAGCTATTTCATCCAGCTGGCCATTTTGGCTTTCTGTTGTATTTTTGATAATTGTTAAAGATAAATGCAGACCCTGGTCATTCTATCTGCATGTGCAGTTATGTGTTAAATTGTCCAATATTATTCAGCAGCTAAATTGGTCTGATGGGTGAATTTCCTTTTTAGGAGCCAAGTTAGTTAGAAGATGTTTGTAAACTATGAATGGACTTATACTCAGACACACAGACCTATATGGCGAGGGTAGGCAAACTAGGTCATCTGACTACTAACAGTTTTGTATAAGGGGAACTCGAGGCTGATGCAGGCAAAGCTTTACTTTCAATTAAAGGAAGAATTGGCAAATAAAGCAGGTAAAGTTGAATACAAGAGAGGTGGAAGCAAGTTTGACAGAAAGACAGAATGTAAAAAATATGTTGAAATGGTTGTCTTATCGATCAGCTTGATAAATGGTTTTGATCATTATAAACAACGTCAATATGAGTTGACTCCAAATAGCATTTGTGGCATGCAAAGCAGAAGTTCAAAATGTGCCTAAACCCGGGATTGAACCAGGGACCTTTAGATCTTCAGTCTACTGCTCTACCAACTGAGCTATTTCATCCAGCTGGCAATTTTGGCTTTCTGTTGTATTTTTTATAATTGTTAAAGAAAAATGCAGAACCTGGTCACTCTATCTGCATGTGCAGTTATGTGTTAAATTGTCCAGTATTATTCAGTAGCTAAATTGGTCTGATGGGTGAATTTCCTTTTTAGGAGCCAAGTTAGTTAGATGATGTTTGTAAACTATGAATGGACTTATACTCAGAAACACAGACCTATATGGCGAGGGTCGGCAAGCTAGGTCATCTTACTACTAACAGTTTTGTATAAGGGGAACTGGAGGCTGATGCAGGCAAAGCTTTACTTTCAATTAAAGGAAGAATTGGGAAATAAAGGAGGCAAAGTTGAATACAAGAGAGGTGGAAGCAAGTTTGAAAGAAAGACAGAAAGTAAATAATATGTTGAATTAATTGTATTGTCGATTATCTTGATAAAAGGTTTTGATCATTATAAACAAAGTCAATATGAGTTGACTCAAAATAGTCTTTGTGGCATGCAAAGCAGAAGTTCAAAATGTGCCCAAACCCGGGATCGAACCAGGGACCTTTAGATCTTCAGTCTAACGCTCTCCCAACTGAGCTATTTCGGCCTGCCAGCAGCTATAGTATTCAGCCTCTTTTTTTGAACAATCCCAGAACAGAGATGCAGAACCTGGATTTTCAATCTGAGGTTAGAGCTGTGTTTTAATGTGTCCTGCATTGTTCAGCAGCTAACTGGTGAAAGGGTGAGTAGCGTTTTTGGGATAAATGTTAGGTCGTTTTTCTTTTAAAACTCTAAGTGGACCAGCACTGTATTACACAGACGTATGTCGCCTGAGTAGGTAAGCTATGTCATCTCAATACTGACAACTTTGTTCAAGGAGAAGTGAAAGCTGATGCAGACAAGAGTTTGCTTTGAAAAAAGTATAAAATGGGATAAATTCGTCATCAAAGCTGATGGCAAGAGAGGTGGAAGCAAGTTTAGAAGGAGGACAGAAAGACAACTTTTTGTTGAAGTTATCATGTTGTTGATCAGTTGATAAAATATTTTGAGAAATAAAGGAAAAAAAACCTAGAGCTGATTTCAAGAAATATTTTGCAAGAATGTAGGATCCCCTCGCACTGTGCTGAAAGTCAGGATTGAATCAGGTACCTTAAGCTCTTCAGTCTAACGATCTCCCAACTGAGATATTTCAGCCAACAAGTCCCTGTGGCCTCCTGATGTATTATTAATAATTGTAGACGATACATACAGAACCTGGTCATTCTATTTTCGTTTATAGTTATGTGTTAAAGTGTCCAGTATCATTCAGCAGGTAACTTGGTCTGATGAGTGAATATCCTTTTTAGGGGACAATGTAGGTAGAATTTTTTTTTCTAAACTCTGAATTGACTTATACTCTGAAACACAGACCTATATGGCCAGGGTGTACAAGCTATGTCATCTGACTACTGACAGTTTTGTATAAGGGGAATTGGAGGCTGATGCAGGCAAAGCTTTACTTTAAAATAAAGCAAGAAGTTTCAAATAAATGAGGCATAGTTGAATACAAGAGAGGTGGAAGCAAGTTTGAAAGGAAGACAGAAAGTAAATAATATGTTGAATTGATTGTGTTGTTGATCAGATTGATAAAAGGTTTTGATAAAGAAGAGCGTTGATTTAACTCCAAACAGCTTTTGTGACATGAAAAGCAGAAGTTGAAATTGTGCCGAAACCCGGGATTGAACCAGGGACCTTTAGATCTTCAGTCTAACGCTCTCCCAACTGAGCTATTTCGGCCTGCTGGTAGTTTGGGTCTTCATCCTTTCTTTTAAACTTCCCAAGAAAATAGATGCTCAACCTCATGCTAGAGCTATGTTTTAAGATGTCCTGTATCATTCATCAGTTAACGGGTGCAATAGGTAAATAGCATTTTTCGGATCCAGGTTAGGTAGCTTTTGTTTTTTACTCTGAATGGACTAGCACCATATTACACAGAGGTATTTGGCCTGAGTAGGTAAGCTATGTCATCTGAATACTGAAATCTGTGTTCAAGGAGAAGTGGAAGCTGATGCAGACAAGAGTTTACTTTACAAAAAAGCATGAAATAGGAAACATTTGTAGTCGAAGCTGAATGCAAGAGAGGTGGAAGCAAATTTAGAAGGAGGACAGAAAGACAATTCTATGTTGAATTGATCATGTTGTCGATCAGTTGATCAAATATTTTGATAAATAAAGAAAGAAAAACTTGAGCTGATACCAAGAAATATTTTGTGAGAAGCAAGAAACCTCTCAGACTTTTCCGAAACCCAGCATTGAACAAGGGACTTTTAGATTTTCAATCTAACACTCTCCCAACTGAGCTATTTCATCCAGCTGGCCATTTTGGCTTTCTGTTGTATTTTTGATAATTGTTAAAGATAAATGCAGACCCTGGTCATTCTATCTGCATGTGCAGTTATGTGTTAAATTGTCCAATATTATTCAGCAGCTAAATTGGTCTGATGGGTGAATTTCCTTTTTAGGAGCCAAGTTAGTTAGAAGATGTTTGTAAACTATGAATGGACTTATACTCAGACACACAGACCTATATGGCGAGGGTAGGCAAACTAGGTCATCTGACTACTAACAGTTTTGTATAAGGGGAACTCGAGGCTGATGCAGGCAAAGCTTTACTTTCAATTAAAGGAAGAATTGGCAAATAAAGCAGGTAAAGTTGAATACAAGAGAGGTGGAAGCAAGTTTGACAGAAAGACAGAATGTAAAAAATATGTTGAAATGGTTGTCTTATCGATCAGCTTGATAAAAGGTTTTGATCATTATAAACAACGTCAATATGAGTTGACTCCAAATAGCATTTGTGGCATGCAAAGCAGAAGTTCAAAATGTGCCTAAACCCGGGATTGAACCAGGGACCTTTAAATCTTCAGTCTACTGCTCTCCCAACTGAGCTATTTCATCCAGCTGGCAATTTTGGCTTTCTGTTGTATTTTTTATAATTGTTAAAGATAAATGCAGAACCTGGTCACTCTATCTGCATGTGCAGTTATGTGTTAAATTGTCCAGTATTATTCAGTAGCTAAATTGGTCTGATGGGTGAATTTCCTTTTTAGGAGCCAAGTTAGTTAGATGATGTTTGTAAACTATGAATGGACTTATACTCAGAAACACAGACCTATATGGCGAGGGTCGGCAAGCTAGGTCATCTTACTACTAACAGTTTTGTATAAGGGGAACTGGAGGCTGATGCAGGCAAAGCTTTACTTTCAATTAAAGGAAGAATTGGGAAATAAAGGAGGCAAAGTTGAATACAAGAGAGGTGGAAGCAAGTTTGAAAGAAAGACAGAAAGTAAATAATATGTTGAATTAATTGTATTGTCGATTATCTTGATAAAAGGTTTTGATCATTATAAACAAAGTCAATATGAGTTGACTCAAAATAGTCTTTGTGGCATGCAAAGCAGAAGTTCAAAATGTGCCCAAACCCGGGATCGAACCAGGGACCTTTAGATCTTCAGTCTAACGCTCTCCCAACTGAGCTATTTCGGCCTGCCAGCAGCTATAGTATTCAGCCTCTTTTTTTGAACAATCCCAGAACAGAGATGCAGAACCTGGATTTTCAATCTGAGGTTAGAGCTGTGTTTTAATGTGTCCTGCATTGTTCAGCAGCTAACTGGTGAAAGGGTGAGTAGCGTTTTTGGGATAAATGTTAGGTCGTTTTTCTTTTAAAACTCTAAGTGGACCAGCACTGTATTACACAGACGTATGTCGCCTGAGTAGGTAAGCTATGTCATCTCAATACTGACAACTTTGTTCAAGGAGAAGTGAAAGCTGATGCAGACAAGAGTTTGCTTTGAAAAAAGTATAAAATGGGATAAATTCGTCATCAAAGCTGATGGCAAGAGAGGTGGAAGCAAGTTTAGAAGGAGGACAGAAAGACAACTTTTTGTTGAAGTTATCATGTTGTTGATCAGTTGATAAAATATTTTGAGAAATAAAGGAAAAAAAACCTAGAGCTGATTTCAAGAAATATTTTGCAAGAATGTAGGATCCCCTCGCACTGTGCTGAAAGTCAGGATTGAATCAGGTACCTTAAGCTCTTCAGTCTAACGATCTCCCAACTGAGATATTTCAGCCAACAAGTCCCTGTGGCCTCCTGATGTATTATTAATAATTGTAGACGATACATACAGAACCTGGTCATTCTATTTTCGTTTATAGTTATGTGTTAAAGTGTCCAGTATCATTCAGCAGGTAACTTGGTCTGATGAGTGAATATCCTTTTTAGGGGACAATGTAGGTAGAATTTTTTTTTCTAAACTCTGAATTGACTTATACTCTGAAACACAGACCTATATGGCCAGGGTGTACAAGCTATGTCATCTGACTACTGACAGTTTTGTATAAGGGGAATTGGAGGCTGATGCAGGCAAAGCTTTACTTTAAAATAAAGCAAGAAGTTTCAAATAAATGAGGCATAGTTGAATACAAGAGAGGTGGAAGCAAGTTTGAAAGGAAGACAGAAAGTAAATAATATGTTGAATTGATTGTGTTGTTGATCAGATTGATAAAAGGTTTTGATAAAGAAGAGCGTTGATTTAACTCCAAACAGCTTTTGTGACATGAAAAGCAGAAGTTGAAATTGTGCCGAAACCCGGGATTGAACCAGGGACCTTTAGATCTTCAGTCTAACGCTCTCCCAACTGAGCTATTTCGGCCTGCTGGTAGTTTGGGTCTTCATCCTTTCTTTTAAACTTCCCAAGAAAATAGATGCTCAACCTCATGCTAGAGCTATGTTTTAAGATGTCCTGTATCATTCATCAGTTAACGGGTGCAATAGGTAAATAGCATTTTTCGGATCCAGGTTAGGTAGCTTTTGTTTTTTACTCTGAATGGACTAGCACCATATTACACAGAGGTATTTGGCCTGAGTAGGTAAGCTATGTCATCTGAATACTGAAATCTGTGTTCAAGGAGAAGTGGAAGCTGATGCAGACAAGAGTTTACTTTACAAAAAAGCATGAAATAGGAAACATTTGTAGTCGAAGCTGAATGCAAGAGAGGTGGAAGCAAATTTAGAAGGAGGACAGAAAGACAATTCTATGTTGAATTGATCATGTTGTCGATCAGTTGATCAAATATTTTGATAAATAAAGAAAGAAAAACTTGAGCTGATACCAAGAAATATTTTGTGAGAAGCAAGAAACCTCTCAGACTTTTCCGAAACCCAGCATTGAACAAGGGACTTTTAGATTTTCAATCTAACACTCTCCCAACTGAGCTATTTCATCCAGCTGGCCATTTTGGCTTTCTGTTGTATTTTTGATAATTGTTAAAGATAAATGCAGACCCTGGTCATTCTATCTGCATGTGCAGTTATGTGTTAAATTGTCCAATATTATTCAGCAGCTAAATTGGTCTGATGGGTGAATTTCCTTTTTAGGAGCCAAGTTAGTTAGAAGATGTTTGTAAACTATGAATGGACTTATACTCAGACACACAGACCTATATGGCGAGGGTAGGCAAACTAGGTCATCTGACTACTAACAGTTTTGTATAAGGGGAACTCGAGGCTGATGCAGGCAAAGCTTTACTTTCAATTAAAGGAAGAATTGGCAAATAAAGCAGGTAAAGTTGAATACAAGAGAGGTGGAAGCAAGTTTGACAGAAAGACAGAATGTAAAAAATATGTTGAAATGGTTGTCTTATCGATCAGCTTGATAAAAGGTTTTGATCATTATAAACAACGTCAATATGAGTTGACTCCAAATAGCATTTGTGGCATGCAAAGCAGAAGTTCAAAATGTGCCTAAACCCGGGATTGAACCAGGGACCTTTAAATCTTCAGTCTACTGCTCTCCCAACTGAGCTATTTCATCCAGCTGGCAATTTTGGCTTTCTGTTGTATTTTTTATAATTGTTAAAGATAAATGCAGAACCTGGTCACTCTATCTGCATGTGCAGTTATGTGTTAAATTGTCCAGTATTATTCAGTAGCTAAATTGGTCTGATGGGTGAATTTCCTTTTTAGGAGCCAAGTTAGTTAGATGATGTTTGTAAACTATGAATGGACTTATACTCAGAAACACAGACCTATATGGCGAGGGTCGGCAAGCTAGGTCATCTGACTACTAACAGTTTTGTATAAGGGGAACTGGAGGCTGATGCAGGCAAAGCTTTACTTTCAATTAAAGGAAGAATTGGGAAATAAAGGAGGCAAAGTTGAATACAAGAGAGGTGGAAGCAAGTTTGAAAGAAAGACAGAAAGTAAATAATATGTTGAATTAATTGTATTGTCGATTATCTTGATAAAAGGTTTTGATCATTATAAACAAAGTCAATATGAGTTGACTCAAAATAGTCTTTGTGGCATGCAAAGCAGAAGTTCAAAATGTGCCGAAACCCGGGATCGAACCAGGGACCTTTAGATCTTCAGTCTAACGCTCTCCCAACTGAGCTATTTCAGCCTGCCAGCAGCTATAGTATTCAGCCTCTTTTTTTGAACAATCCCAGAACAGAGATGCAGAACCTGGATTTTCAATCTGAGGTTAGAGCTGTGTTTTAATGTGTCCTGCATTGTTCAGCAGCTAACTGGTGAAATGGGTGAGTAGCGTTTTTGGGATAAATGTTAGGTCGTTTTTCTTTTAAAACTCTAAGTGGACCAGCACTGTATTACACAGACGTATGTCGCCTGAGTAGGTAAGCTATGTCATCTCAATACTGACAACTTTGTTCAAGGAGAAGTGAAAGCTGATGCAGACAAGAGTTTGCTTTGAAAAAAGTATAAAATGGGATAAATTCGTCATCAAAGCTGATGGCAAGAGAGGTGGAAGCAAGTTTAGAAGGAGGACAGAAAGACAACTTTTTGTTGAAGTTATCATGTTGTTGATCAGTTGATAAAATATTTTGAGAAATAAAGAAAAAAAAACCTAGAGCTGATTTCAAGAAATATTTTGCAAGAATGTAGGATCCCCTCGCACTGTGCTGAAAGTCAGGATTGAATCAGGTACCTTAAGCTCTTCAGTCTAACGATCTCCCAACTGAGATATTTCAGCCAACAAGTCCCTGTGGCCTCCTGATGTATTATTAATAATTGTAGACGATACATACAGAACCTGGTCATTCTATTTTCGTTTATAGTTATGTGTTAAAGTGTCCAGTATCATTCAGCAGGTAACTTGGTCTGATGAGTGAATATCCTTTTTAGGGGACAATGTAGGTAGAATTTTTTTTTCTAAACTCTGAATTGACTTATACTCTGAAACACAGACCTATATGGCCAGGGTGTACAAGCTATGTCATCTGACTACTGACAGTTTTGTATAAGGGGAATTGGAGGCTGATGCAGGCAAAGCTTTACTTTAAAATAAAGCAAGAAGTTTCAAATAAATGAGGCATAGTTGAATACAAGAGAGGTGGAAGCAAGTTTGAAAGGAAGACAGAAAGTAAATAATATGTTGAATTGATTGTGTTGTTGATCAGATTGATAAAAGGTTTTGATAAAGAAGAGCGTTGATTTAACTCCAAACAGCTTTTGTGACATGAAAAGCAGAAGTTGAAATTGTGCCGAAACCCGGGATTGAACCAGGGACCTTTAGATCTTCAGTCTAACGCTCTCCCAACTGAGCTATTTCGGCCTGCTGGTAGTTTGGGTCTTCATCCTTTCTTTTAAACTTCCCAAGAAAATAGATGCTCATCCTCATGCTAGAGCTATGTTTTAAGATGTCCTGTATCATTCATCAGTTAACAGGTGCAATAGGTAAATAGCATTTTTCGGATCCAGGTTAGGTAGCTTTTTTTTTTACTCTGAATGGACTAGCACCATATTACACAGAGGTATTTGGCCTGAGTAGGTAAGCTATGTCATCTGAATACTGAAATCTGTGTTCAAGGAGAAGTGGAAGCTGATGCAGACAAGAGTTTACTTTACAAAAAAGCATGAAATAGGAAACATTTGTAGTCGAAGCTGAATGCAAGAGAGGTGGAAGCAAATTTAGAAGGAGGACAGAAAGACAATTCTATGTTGAATTGATCATGTTGTCGATCAGTTGATCAAATATTTTGATAAATAAAGAAAGAAAAACTTGAGCTGATACCAAGAAATATTTTGTGAGAAGCAAGAAACCTCTCAGACTTTTCCAAAACCCAGCATTGAACAAGGGACTTTTAGATTTTCAATCTAACACTCTCCCAACTGAGCTATTTCATCCAGCTGGCCATTTTGGCTTTCTGTTGTATTTTTGATAATTGTTAAAGATAAATGCAGACCCTGGTCATTCTATCTGCATGTGCAGGTATGTGTTAAATTGTCCAATATTATTCAGCAGCTAAATTGCTCTGATGGGTGAATTTCCTTTTTAGGAGCCAAGTTAGTTAGAAGATGTTTGTAAACTATGAATGGACTTATACTCAGACACACAGACCTATATGGCGAGGGTAGGCAAACTAGGTCATCTGACTACTAACAGTTTTGTATAAGGGGAACTCGAGGCTGATGTAGGCAAAGCTTTACTTTCAATTAAAGGAAGAATTGGCAAATAAAGCAGGTAAAGTTGAATACAAGAGAGGTGGAAGCAAGTTTGACAGAAAGACAGAATGTAAAAAATATGTTGAAATGGTTGTCTTATCGATCAGCTTGATAAAAGGTTTTGATCATTATAAACAACGTCAATATGAGTTGACTCCAAATAGCATTTGTGGCATGCAAAGCAGAAGTTCAAAATGTGCCTAAACCCGGGATTCTTTAGATCTTCAGTCTACTGCTCTCCCAACTGAGCTATTTCATCCAGCTGGCAATTTTGGCTTTCTGTTGTATTTTTTATAATTGTTAAAGAAAAATGCAGAACCTGGTCACTCTATCTGCATGTGCAGTTATGTGTTAAATTGTCCAGTATTATTCAGTAGCTAAATTGGTCTGATGGGTGAATTTCCTTTTTAGGAGCCAAGTTAGTTAGATGATGTTTGTAAACTATGAATGGACTTATACTCAGAAACACAGACCTATATGGCGAGGGTCGGCAAGCTAGGTCATCTGACTACTAACAGTTTTGTATAAGGGGAACTGGAGGCTGATGCAGGCAAAGCTTTACTTTCAATTAAAGGAAGAATTGGGAAATAAAGGAGGCAAAGTTGAATACAAGAGAGGTGGAAGCAAGTTTGAAAGAAAGACAGAAAGTAAATAATATGTTGAATTAATTGTATTGTCGATTATCTTGATAAAATGTTTTGATCATTATAAACAAAGTCAATATGAGTTGACTCAAAATAGTCTTTGTGGCATGCAAAGCAGAAGTTCAAAACGTGCCGAAACCCAGGATCGAACCAGGGACCTTTAGATCTTTAGTCTAACGCTCTCCCAACTGAGCTATTTCGGCCTGCCAGCAGCTATAGCATTCAGCCTCTTTTTTTGAACAATCCCAGAACAGAGATGCAGAACCTGGATTTTCAATCTGAGGTTAGAGCTGTGTTTTAATGTGTCCTGCATTGTTCAGCAGCTAACTGGTGAAATGGGTGAGTAGCGTTTTTGGGATAAATGTTAGGTCGTTTTTCTTTTAAAACTCTAAGTGGACCAGCACTGTATTACACAGACGTATGTCGCCTGAGTAGGTAAGCTATGTCATCTCAATACTGACAACTTTGTTCAAGGAGAAGTGAAAGCTGATGCAGACAAGAGTTTACTTTGAAAAAAGTATAAAATGGGATAAATTCGTCATCAAAGCTGATGGCAAGAGAGGTGGAAGCAAGTTTAGAAGGAGGACAGAAAGACAACTTTTTGTTGAAGTTATCATGTTGTTGATCAGTTGATAAAATATTTTGAGAAATAAAGAAAAAAAAACTAGAGCTGATTTCAAGAAATATTTTGCAACAATGTAGGATCCCCTCGCACTGTGCTGAAAGTCAGGATTGAATCAGGTACCTTAAGCTCTTCAGTCTAACGATCTCCCAACTGAGATATTTCAGCCAACAAGTCCCTGTGGCCTCCTGATGTATTATTAATAATTGTAGACGATACATACAGAACCTGGTCATTCTATTTTCGTTTATAGTTATGTGTTAAAGTGTCCAGTATCATTCAGCAGGTAACTTGGTCTGATGAGTGAATATCCTTTTTAGGGGACAATGTAGGTAGAATTTTTTTTTCTAAACTCTGAATTGACTTATACTCTGAAACACAGACCTATATGGCCAGGGTGTACAAGCTATGTCATCTGACTACTGACAGTTTTGTATAAGGGGAATTGGAGGCTGATGCAGGCAAAGCTTTACTTTAAAATAAAGCAAGAAGTTGCAAATAAATGAGGCATAGTTGAATACAAGAGAGGTGGAAGCAAGTTTGAAAGGAAGACAGAAAGTAAATAATATGTTGAATTGATTGGAGTTAAATCAACGCTCTTCTTTATCAAAACCTTTTATCAATCTGATCAACAACACAAACAGCTTTTGTGACATGAAAAGCAGAAGTTGAAATTGTGCCGAAACCCGGGATTGAACCAGGGACCTTTAGATCTTCAGTCTAACGCTCTCCCAACTGAGCTATTTCGGCCTGCTGGTAGTTTGGGTCTTCATCCTTTCTTTTAAACTTCCCAAGAAAATAGATGCTCAACCTCATGCTAGAGCTATGTTTTAAGATGTCCTGTATCATTCATCAGTTAACGGGTGCAATAGGTAAATAGCATTTTTCGGATCCAGGTTAGGTAGCTTTTTTTTTTACTCTGAATGGACTAGCACCATATTACACAGAGGTATTTGGCCTGAGTAGGTAAGCTATGTCATCTGAATACTGACATCTGTGTTCAAGGAGAAGTGGAAGCTGATGCAGACAAGAGTTTACTTTACAAAAAAGCATGAAATAGGAAACATTTGTAGTCGAAGCTGAATGCAAGAGAGGTGGAAGCAAATTTAGAAGGAGGACAGAAAGACAATTCTATGTTGAATTGATCATGTTGTCGATCAGTTGATCAAATATTTTGATAAATAAAGAAAGAAAAACTTGAGCTGATACCAAGAAATATTTTGTGAGAAGCAAGAAACCTCTCAGACTTTTCCGAAACCCAGCATTGAACAAGGGACTTTTAGATTTTCAATCTAACACTCTCCCAACTGAGCTATTTCATCCAGCTGGCCATTTTGGCTTTCTGTTGTATTTTTGATAATTGTTAAAGATAAATGCAGACCCTGGTCATTCTATCTGCATGTGCAGTTATGTGTTAAATTGTCCAATATTATTCAGCAGCTAAATTGGTCTGATGGGTGAATTTCCTTTTTAGGAGCCAAGTTAGTTAGAAGATGTTTGTAAACTATGAATGGACTTATACTCAGAGACACAGACCTATATGGCGAGGGTAGGCAAACTAGGTCATCTGACTACTAACAGTTTTGTATAAGGGGAACTCGAGGCTGATGCAGGCAAAGCTTTACTTTCAATTAAAGGAAGAATTGGCAAATAAAGCAGGTAAAGTTGAATACAAGAGAGGTGGAAGCAAGTTTGACAGAAAGACAGAATGTAAAAAATATGTTGAAATGGTTGTCTTTTCGATCAGCTTGATAAAAGGTTTTGATCATTATAAACAACGTCAATATGAGTTGACTCCAAATAGCATTTGTGGCATGCAAAGCAGAAGTTCAAAATGTGCCTAAACCCGGGATTGAACCAGGGACCTTTAGATCTTCAGTCTACTGCTCTCCCAACTGAGCTATTTCATCCAGCTGGCAATTTTGGCTTTCTGTTGTATTTTTTATAATTGTTAAAGAAAAATGCAGAACCTGGTCACTCTATCTGCATGTGCAGTTATGTGTTAAATTGTCCAGTATTATTCAGTAGCTAAATTGGTCTGATGGGTGAATTTCCTTTTTAGGAGCCAAGTTAGTTAGATGATGTTTGTAAACTATGAATGGACTTATACTCAGAAACACAGACCTATATGGCGAGGGTCGGCAAGCTAGGTCATCTGACTACTAACAGTTTTGTATAAGGGGAACTGGAGGCTGATGCAGGCAAAGCTTTACTTTCAATTAAAGGAAGAATTGGGAAATAAAGGAGGCAAAGTTGAATACAAGAGAGGTGGAAGCAAGTTTCAAAGAAAGACAGAAAGTAAATAATATGTTGAATTAATTGTATTGTCGATTATCTTGATAAAATGTTTTGATCATTATAAACAAAGTCAATATGAGTTGACTCAAAATAGTCTTTGTGGCATGCAAAGCAGAAGTTCAAAACGTGCCGAAACCCAGGATCGAACCAGGGACCTTTAGATCTTTAGTCTAACGCTCTCCCAACTGAGCTATTTCGGCCTGCCAGCAGCTATAGCATTCAGCCTCTTTTTTTGAACAATCCCAGAACAGAGATGCAGAACCTGGATTTTCAATCTGAGGTTAGAGCTGTGTTTTAATGTGTCCTGCATTGTTCAGCAGCTAACTGGTGAAATGGGTGAGTAGCGTTTTTGGGATAAATGTTAGGTCGTTTTTCTTTTAAAACTCTAAGTGGACCAGCACTGTATTACACAGACGTATGTCGCCTGAGTAGGTAAGCTATGTCATCTCAATACTGACAACTTTGTTCAAGGAGAAGTGAAAGCTGATGCAGACAAGAGTTTACTTTGAAAAAAGTATAAAATGGGATAAATTCGTCATCAAAGCTGATGGCAAGAGAGGTGGAAGCAAGTTTAGAAGGAGGACAGAAAGACAACTTTTTGTTGAAGTTATCATGTTGTTGATCAGTTGATAAAATATTTTGAGAAATAAAGAAAAAAAAACTAGAGCTGATTTCAAGAAATATTTTGCAACAATGTAGGATCCCCTCGCACTGTGCTGAAAGTCAGGATTGAATCAGGTACCTTAAGCTCTTCAGTCTAACGATCTCCCAACTGAGATATTTCAGCCAACAAGTCCCTGTGGCCTCCTGATGTATTATTAATAATTGTAGACGATACATACAGAACCTGGTCATTCTATTTTCGTTTATAGTTATGTGTTAAAGTGTCCAGTATCATTCAGCAGGTAACTTGGTCTGATGAGTGAATATCCTTTTTAGGGGACAATGTAGGTAGAATTTTTTTTTCTAAACTCTGAATTGACTTATACTCTGAAACACAGACCTATATGGCCAGGGTGTACAAGCTATGTCATCTGACTACTGACAGTTTTGTATAAGGGGAATTGGAGGCTGATGCAGGCAAAGCTTTACTTTAAAATAAAGCAAGAAGTTGCAAATAAATGAGGCATAGTTGAATACAAGAGAGGTGGAAGCAAGTTTGAAAGGAAGACAGAAAGTAAATAATATGTTGAATTGATTGGAGTTAAATCAACGCTCTTCTTTATCAAAACCTTTTATCAATCTGATCAACAACACAAACAGCTTTTGTGACATGAAAAGCAGAAGTTGAAATTGTGCCGAAACCCGGGATTGAACCAGGGACCTTTAGATCTTCAGTCTAACGCTCTCCCAACTGAGCTATTTCGGCCTGCTGGTAGTTTGGGTCTTCATCCTTTCTTTTAAACTTCCCAAGAAAATAGATGCTCAACCTCATGCTAGAGCTATGTTTTAAGATGTCCTGTATCATTCATCAGTTAACGGGTGCAATAGGTAAATAGCATTTTTCGGATCCAGGTTAGGTAGCTTTTTTTTTTACTCTGAATGGACTAGCACCATATTACACAGAGGTATTTGGCCTGAGTAGGTAAGCTATGTCATCTGAATACTGACATCTGTGTTCAAGGAGAAGTGGAAGCTGATGCAGACAAGAGTTTACTTTACAAAAAAGCATGAAATAGGAAACATTTGTAGTCGAAGCTGAATGCAAGAGAGGTGGAAGCAAATTTAGAAGGAGGACAGAAAGACAATTCTATGTTGAATTGATCATGTTGTCGATCAGTTGATCAAATATTTTGATAAATAAAGAAAGAAAAACTTGAGCTGATACCAAGAAATATTTTGTGAGAAGCAAGAAACCTCTCAGACTTTTCCGAAACCCAGCATTGAACAAGGGACTTTTAGATTTTCAATCTAACACTCTCCCAACTGAGCTATTTCATCCAGCTGGCCATTTTGGCTTTCTGTTGTATTTTTGATAATTGTTAAAGATAAATGCAGACCCTGGTCATTCTATCTGCATGTGCAGTTATGTGTTAAATTGTCCAATATTATTCAGCAGCTAAATTGGTCTGATGGGTGAATTTCCTTTTTAGGAGCCAAGTTAGTTAGAAGATGTTTGTAAACTATGAATGGACTTATACTCAGAGACACAGACCTATATGGCGAGGGTAGGCAAACTAGGTCATCTGACTACTAACAGTTTTGTATAAGGGGAACTCGAGGCTGATGCAGGCAAAGCTTTACTTTCAATTAAAGGAAGAATTGGCAAATAAAGCAGGTAAAGTTGAATACAAGAGAGGTGGAAGCAAGTTTGACAGAAAGACAGAATGTAAAAAATATGTTGAAATGGTTGTCTTTTCGATCAGCTTGATAAAAGGTTTTGATCATTATAAACAACGTCAATATGAGTTGACTCCAAATAGCATTTGTGGCATGCAAAGCAGAAGTTCAAAATGTGCCTAAACCCGGGATTGAACCAGGGACCTTTAGATCTTCAGTCTACTGCTCTCCCAACTGAGCTATTTCATCCAGCTGGCAATTTTGGCTTTCTGTTGTATTTTTTATAATTGTTAAAGAAAAATGCAGAACCTGGTCACTCTATCTGCATGTGCAGTTATGTGTTAAATTGTCCAGTATTATTCAGTAGCTAAATTGGTCTGATGGGTGAATTTCCTTTTTAGGAGCCAAGTTAGTTAGATGATGTTTGTAAACTATGAATGGACTTATACTCAGAAACACAGACCTATATGGCGAGGGTCGGCAAGCTAGGTCATCTGACTACTAACAGTTTTGTATAAGGGGAACTGGAGGCTGATGCAGGCAAAGCTTTACTTTCAATTAAAGGAAGAATTGGGAAATAAAGGAGGCAAAGTTGAATACAAGAGAGGTGGAAGCAAGTTTCAAAGAAAGACAGAAAGTAAATAATATGTTGAATTAATTGTATTGTCGATTATCTTGATAAAATGTTTTGATCATTATAAACAAAGTCAATATGAGTTGACTCAAAATAGTCTTTGTGGCATGCAAAGCAGAAGTTCAAAACGTGCCGAAACCCGGGATCGAACCAGGGACCTTTAGATCTTTAGTCTAACGCTCTCCCAACTGAGCTATTTCGGCCTGCCAGCAGCTATAGTATTCAGCCTCTTTTTTTGAACAATCCCAGAACAGAGATGCAGAACCTGGATTTTCAATCTGAGGTTAGAGCTGTGTTTTAATGTGTCCTGCATTGTTCAGCAGCTAACTGGTGAAATGGGTGAGTAGCGTTTTTGGGATAAATGTTAGGTCGTTTTTCTTTTAAAACTCTAAGTGGACCAGCACTGTATTACACAGACGTATGTCGCCTGAGTAGGTAAGCTATGTCATCTCAATACTGACAACTTTGTTCAAGGAGAAGTGAAAGCTGATGCAGACAAGAGTTTACTTTGAAAAAAGTATAAAATGGGATAAATTCGTCATCAAAGCTGATGGCAAGAGAGGTGGAAGCAAGTTTAGAAGGAGGACAGAAAGACAACTTTTTGTTGAAGTTATCATGTTGTTGATCAGTTGATAAAATATTTTGAGAAATAAAGAAAAAAAAACTAGAGCTGATTTCAAGAAATATTTTGCAAGAATGTAGGATCCCCTCGCACTGTGCTGAAAGTCAGGATTGAATCAGGTACCTTAAGCTCTTCAGTCTAACGATCTCCCAACTGAGATATTTCAGCCAACAAGTCCCTGTGGCCTCCTGATGTATTATTAATAATTGTAGACGATACATACAGAACCTGGTCATTCTATTTTCGTTTATAGTTATGTGTTAAAGTGTCCAGTATCATTCAGCAGGTAACTTGGTCTGATGAGTGAATATCCTTTTTAGGGGACAATGTAGGTAGAATTTTTTTTTCTAAACTCTGAATTGACTTATACTCTGAAACACTGACCTATATGGCCAGGGTGTACAAGCTATGTCATCTGACTACTGACAGTTTTGTATAATGGGAATTGGAGGCTGATGCAGGCAAAGCTTTACTTTAAAATAAAGCAAGAAGTTGCAAATAAATGAGGCGTAGTTGAATACAAGAGAGGTGGAAGCAAGTTTGAAAGGAAGACAGAAAGTAAATAATATGTTGAATTGATTGGAGTTAAATCAACGCTCTTCTTTATCAAAACCTTTTATCAATCTGATCAACAACACAAACAGCTTTTGTGACATGAAAAGCAGAAGTTGAAATTGTGCCGAAACCCGGGATTGAACCAGGGACCTTTAGATCTTCAGTCTAACGCTCTCCCAACTGAGCTATTTCGGCCTGCTGGTAGTTTGGGTCTTCATCCTTTCTTTTAAACTTCCCAAGAAAATAGATGCTCAACCTCATGCTAGAGCTATGTTTTAAGATGTCCTGTATCATTCATCAGTTAACGGGTGCAATAGGTAAATAGCATTTTTCGGATCCAGGTTAGGTAGCTTTTTTTTTTACTCTGAATGGACTAGCACTATATTACACAGAGGTATTTGGCCTGAGTAGGTAAGCTATGTCATCTGAATACTGAAATCTGTGTTCAAGGAGAAGTGGAAGCTGATGCAGACAAGAGTTTACTTTACAAAAAAGCATGAAATAGGAAACATTTGTAGTCGAAGCTGAATGCAAGAGAGGTGGAAGCAAATTTAGAAGGAGGACAGAAAGACAATTCTATGTTGAATTGATTGTGTTGTTGATCAGATTGATAAAAGGTTTTGATAAAGAAGAGCGTTGATTTAACTCCAAACAGCTTTTGTGACATGAAAAGCAGAAGTTGAAATTGTGCCGAAACCCGGGATTGAACCAGGGACCTTTAGATCTTCAGTCTAACGCTCTCCCAACTGAGCTATTTCGGCCTGCTGGTAGTTTGGGTCTTCATCCTTTCTTTTAAACTTCCCAAGAAAATAGATGCTCATCCTCATGCTAGAGCTATGTTTTAAGATGTCCTGTATCATTCATCAGTTAACAGGTGCAATAGGTAAATAGCATTTTTCGGATCCAGGTTAGGTAGCTTTTTTTTTTACTCTGAATGGACTAGCACCATATTACACAGAGGTATTTGGCCTGAGTAGGTAAGCTATGTCATCTGAATACTGAAATCTGTGTTCAAGGAGAAGTGGAAGCTGATGCAGACAAGAGTTTACTTTACAAAAAAGCATGAAATAGGAAACATTTGTAGTCGAAGCTGAATGCAAGAGAGGTGGAAGCAAATTTAGAAGGAGGACAGAAAGACAATTCTATGTTGAATTGATCCTGTTGTCGATCAGTTGATCAAATATTTTGATAAATAAAGAAAGAAAAACTTGAGCTGATACCAAGAAATATTTTGTGAGAAGCAAGAAACCTCTCAGACTTTTCCGAAACCCAGCATTGAACAAGGGACTTTTAGATTTTCAATCTAACACTCTCCCAACTCAGCTATTTCATCCAGCTGGCCATTTTGGCTTTCTGTTGTATTTTTGATAATTGTTAAAGATAAATGCAGACCCTGGTCATTCTATCTGCATGTGCAGTTATGTGTTAAATTGTCCAATATTATTCAGCAGCTAAATTGGTCTGATGGGTGAATTTCCTTTTTAGGAGCCAAGTTAGTTAGAAGATGTTTGTAAACTATGAATGGACTTATACTCAGACACACAGACCTATATGGCGAGGGTAGGCAAACTAGGTCATCTGACTACTAACAGTTTTGTATAAGGGGAACTCGAGGCTGATGTAGGCAAAGCTTTACTTTCAATTAAAGGAAGAATTGGCAAATAAAGCAGGTAAAGTTGAATACAAGAGAGGTGGAAGCAAGTTTGACAGAAAGACAGAATGTAAAAAATATGTTGAAATGGTTGTCTTATCGATCAGCTTGATAAAAGGTTTTGATCATTATAAACAACGTCAATATGAGTTGACTCCAAATAGCATTTGTGGCATGCAAAGCAGAAGTTCAAAATGTGCCTAAACCCGGGATTGAACCAGGGACCTTTAGATCTTCAGTCTAACACTCTCCCAACTGAGATATTTCGGCCTGCCAGCAGCTATAGTATTCAGCCTCTTTTTTTGAACAATCCCAGAACAGAGATGCAGAACCTGGATTTTCAATCTGAGGTTAGAGCTGTGTTTTAATGTGTCCTGCATTGTTCAGCAGCTAACTGGTGAAATGGGTGAGTAGCGTTTTTGGGATAAATGTTAGGTCGTTTTTCTTTTAAAACTCTGAGTGGACCAGCACTGTATTACACAGACGTATGTCGCCTGAGTAGGTAAGCTATATCATCTCAATACAGACAACTTTGTTCAAGGAGAAGTGAAAGCTGATGCAGACAAGAGTTTACTTTGAAAAAAGTATAAAATGGGATAAATTCGTCATCAAAGTTGATGGCAAGAGAGGTGGAAGCAAGTTTAGAAGGAGGACAGAAAGACAACTTTTTGTTGAAGTTATCATGTTGTTGATCAGTTGATAAAATATTTTGAGAAATAAAGAAAAAAAAACTAGAGCTGATTTCAAGAAATATTTTGCAAGAATGTAGGATCCCCTCGCACTGTGCTGAAAGTCAGGATTGAATCAGGTACCTTAAGCTCTTCAGTCTAACGATCTCCCAACTGAGATATTTCAGCCAACAAGTCCCTGTGGCCTCCTGATGTATTATTAATAATTGTAGACGATACATACAGAACCTGGTCATTCTATTTTTGTTTATAGTTATGTGTTAAAGTGTCCAGTATCATTCAGCAGGTAACTTGGTCTGATGAGTGAATATCCTTTTTAGGGGACAAGGTAGGTAGAATTTTTTTTTCTAAACTCTGAATTGACTTATACTCTGAAACACAGACCTATATGGCCAGGGTGTACAAGCTATGTCATCTGACTACTGACAGTTTTGTATAAGGGGAATTGGAGGCTGATGCAGGCAAAGCTTTACTTTAAAATAAAGCAAGAAGTTGCAAATAAATGAGGCATAGTTGAATACAAGAGAGGTGGAAGCAAGTTTGAAAGGAAGACAGAAAGTAAATAATATGTTGAATTGATTGTGTTGTTGATCAGATTGATAAAAGGTTTTGATAAAGAAGAGCGTTGATTTAACTCCAAACAGCTTTTGTGACATGAAAAGCAGAAGTTGAAATTGTGCCGAAACCCGGGATTGAACCAGGGACCTTTAGATCTTCAGTCTAACGCTCTCCCAACTGAGCTATTTCGGCCTGCTGGTAGTTTGGGTCTTCATCCTTTCTTTTAAACTTCCCAAGAAAATAGATGCTCATCCTCATGCTAGAGCTATGTTTTAAGATGTCCTGTATCATTCATCAGTTAACAGGTGCAATAGGTAAATAGCATTTTTCGGATCCAGGTTAGGTAGCTTTTTTTTTTACTCTGAATGGACTAGCACCATATTACACAGAGGTATTTGGCCTGAGTAGGTAAGCTATGTCATCTGAATACTGAAATCTGTGTTCAAGGAGAAGTGGAAGCTGATGCAGACAAGAGTTTACTTTACAAAAAAGCATGAAATAGGAAACATTTGTAGTCGAAGCTGAATGCAAGAGAGGTGGAAGCAAATTTAGAAGGAGGACAGAAAGACAATTCTATGTTGAATTGATCATGTTGTCGATCAGTTGATCAAATATTTTGATAAATAAAGAAAGAAAAACTTGAGCTGATACCAAGAAATATTTTGTGAGAAGCAAGAAACCTCTCAGACTTTTCCAAAACCCAGCATTGAACAAGGGACTTTTAGATTTTCAATCTAACACTCTCCCAACTGAGCTATTTCATCCAGCTGGCCATTTTGGCTTTCTGTTGTATTTTTGATAATTGTTAAAGATAAATGCAGACCCTGGTCATTCTATCTGCATGTGCAGGTATGTGTTAAATTGTCCAATATTATTCAGCAGCTAAATTGCTCTGATGGGTGAATTTCCTTTTTAGGAGCCAAGTTAGTTAGAAGATGTTTGTAAACTATGAATGGACTTATACTCAGACACACAGACCTATATGGCGAGGGTAGGCAAACTAGGTCATCTGACTACTAACAGTTTTGTATAAGGGGAACTCGAGGCTGATGTAGGCAAAGCTTTACTTTCAATTAAAGGAAGAATTGGCAAATAAAGCAGGTAAAGTTGAATACAAGAGAGGTGGAAGCAAGTTTGACAGAAAGACAGAATGTAAAAAATATGTTGAAATGGTTGTCTTATCGATCAGCTTGATAAAAGGTTTTGATCATTATAAACAACGTCAATATGAGTTGACTCCAAATAGCATTTGTGGCATGCAAAGCAGAAGTTCAAAATGTGCCTAAACCCGGGATTCTTTAGATCTTCAGTCTACTGCTCTCCCAACTGAGCTATTTCATCCAGCTGGCAATTTTGGCTTTCTGTTGTATTTTTTATAATTGTTAAAGAAAAATGCAGAACCTGGTCACTCTATCTGCATGTGCAGTTATGTGTTAAATTGTCCAGTATTATTCAGTAGCTAAATTGGTCTGATGGGTGAATTTCCTTTTTAGGAGCCAAGTTAGTTAGATGATGTTTGTAAACTATGAATGGACTTATACTCAGAAACACAGACCTATATGGCGAGGGTCGGCAAGCTAGGTCATCTGACTACTAACAGTTTTGTATAAGGGGAACTGGAGGCTGATGCAGGCAAAGCTTTACTTTCAATTAAAGGAAGAATTGGGAAATAAAGGAGGCAAAGTTGAATACAAGAGAGGTGGAAGCAAGTTTGAAAGAAAGACAGAAAGTAAATAATATGTTGAATTAATTGTATTGTCGATTATCTTGATAAAATGTTTTGATCATTATAAACAAAGTCAATATGAGTTGACTCAAAATAGTCTTTGTGGCATGCAAAGCAGAAGTTCAAAACGTGCCGAAACCCAGGATCGAACCAGGGACCTTTAGATCTTTAGTCTAACGCTCTCCCAACTGAGCTATTTCGGCCTGCCAGCAGCTATAGCATTCAGCCTCTTTTTTTGAACAATCCCAGAACAGAGATGCAGAACCTGGATTTTCAATCTGAGGTTAGAGCTGTGTTTTAATGTGTCCTGCATTGTTCAGCAGCTAACTGGTGAAATGGGTGAGTAGCGTTTTTGGGATAAATGTTAGGTCGTTTTTCTTTTAAAACTCTAAGTGGACCAGCACTGTATTACACAGACGTATGTCGCCTGAGTAGGTAAGCTATGTCATCTCAATACTGACAACTTTGTTCAAGGAGAAGTGAAAGCTGATGCAGACAAGAGTTTACTTTGAAAAAAGTATAAAATGGGATAAATTCGTCATCAAAGCTGATGGCAAGAGAGGTGGAAGCAAGTTTAGAAGGAGGACAGAAAGACAACTTTTTGTTGAAGTTATCATGTTGTTGATCAGTTGATAAAATATTTTGAGAAATAAAGAAAAAAAAACTAGAGCTGATTTCAAGAAATATTTTGCAACAATGTAGGATCCCCTCGCACTGTGCTGAAAGTCAGGATTGAATCAGGTACCTTAAGCTCTTCAGTCTAACGATCTCCCAACTGAGATATTTCAGCCAACAAGTCCCTGTGGCCTCCTGATGTATTATTAATAATTGTAGACGATACATACAGAACCTGGTCATTCTATTTTCGTTTATAGTTATGTGTTAAAGTGTCCAGTATCATTCAGCAGGTAACTTGGTCTGATGAGTGAATATCCTTTTTAGGGGACAATGTAGGTAGAATTTTTTTTTCTAAACTCTGAATTGACTTATACTCTGAAACACAGACCTATATGGCCAGGGTGTACAAGCTATGTCATCTGACTACTGACAGTTTTGTATAAGGGGAATTGGAGGCTGATGCAGGCAAAGCTTTACTTTAAAATAAAGCAAGAAGTTGCAAATAAATGAGGCATAGTTGAATACAAGAGAGGTGGAAGCAAGTTTGAAAGGAAGACAGAAAGTAAATAATATGTTGAATTGATTGGAGTTAAATCAACGCTCTTCTTTATCAAAACCTTTTATCAATCTGATCAACAACACAAACAGCTTTTGTGACATGAAAAGCAGAAGTTGAAATTGTGCCGAAACCCGGGATTGAACCAGGGACCTTTAGATCTTCAGTCTAACGCTCTCCCAACTGAGCTATTTCGGCCTGCTGGTAGTTTGGGTCTTCATCCTTTCTTTTAAACTTCCCAAGAAAATAGATGCTCAACCTCATGCTAGAGCTATGTTTTAAGATGTCCTGTATCATTCATCAGTTAACGGGTGCAATAGGTAAATAGCATTTTTCGGATCCAGGTTAGGTAGCTTTTTTTTTTACTCTGAATGGACTAGCACCATATTACACAGAGGTATTTGGCCTGAGTAGGTAAGCTATGTCATCTGAATACTGACATCTGTGTTCAAGGAGAAGTGGAAGCTGATGCAGACAAGAGTTTACTTTACAAAAAAGCATGAAATAGGAAACATTTGTAGTCGAAGCTGAATGCAAGAGAGGTGGAAGCAAATTTAGAAGGAGGACAGAAAGACAATTCTATGTTGAATTGATCATGTTGTCGATCAGTTGATCAAATATTTTGATAAATAAAGAAAGAAAAACTTGAGCTGATACCAAGAAATATTTTGTGAGAAGCAAGAAACCTCTCAGACTTTTCCGAAACCCAGCATTGAACAAGGGACTTTTAGATTTTCAATCTAACACTCTCCCAACTCAGCTATTTCATCCAGCTGGCCATTTTGGCTTTCTGTTGTATTTTTGATAATTGTTAAAGATAAATGCAGACCCTGGTCATTCTATCTGCATGTGCAGTTATGTGTTAAATTGTCCAATATTATTCAGCAGCTAAATTGGTCTGATGGGTGAATTTCCTTTTTAGGAGCCAAGTTAGTTAGAAGATGTTTGTAAACTATGAATGGACTTATACTCAGAGACACAGACCTATATGGCGAGGGTAGGCAAACTAGGTCATCTGACTACTAACAGTTTTGTATAAGGGGAACTCGAGGCTGATGCAGGCAAAGCTTTACTTTCAATTAAAGGAAGAATTGGCAAATAAAGCAGGTAAAGTTGAATACAAGAGAGGTGGAAGCAAGTTTGACAGAAAGACAGAATGTAAAAAATATGTTGAAATGGTTGTCTTTTCGATCAGCTTGATAAAAGGTTTTGATCATTATAAACAACGTCAATATGAGTTGACTCCAAATAGCATTTGTGGCATGCAAAGCAGAAGTTCAAAATGTGCCTAAACCCGGGATTGAACCAGGGACCTTTAGATCTTCAGTCTACTGCTCTCCCAACTGAGCTATTTCATCCAGCTGGCAATTTTGGCTTTCTGTTGTATTTTTTATAATTGTTAAAGAAAAATGCAGAACCTGGTCACTCTATCTGCATGTGCAGTTATGTGTTAAATTGTCCAGTATTATTCAGTAGCTAAATTGGTCTGATGGGTGAATTTCCTTTTTAGGAGCCAAGTTAGTTAGATGATGTTTGTAAACTATGAATGGACTTATACTCAGAAACACAGACCTATATGGCGAGGGTCGGCAAGCTAGGTCATCTGACTACTAACAGTTTTGTATAAGGGGAACTGGAGGCTGATGCAGGCAAAGCTTTACTTTCAATTAAAGGAAGAATTGGGAAATAAAGGAGGCAAAGTTGAATACAAGAGAGGTGGAAGCAAGTTTGAAAGAAAGACAGAAAGTAAATAATATGTTGAATTAATTGTATTGTCGATTATCTTGATAAAATGTTTTGATCATTATAAACAAAGTCAATATGAGTTGACTCAAAATAGTCTTTGTGGCATGCAAAGCAGAAGTTCAAAACGTGCCGAAACCCGGGATCGAACCAGGGACCTTTAGATCTTTAGTCTAACGCTCTCCCAACTGAGCTATTTCGGCCTGCCAGCAGCTATAGTATTCAGCCTCTTTTTTTGAACAATCCCAGAACAGAGATGCAGAACCTGGATTTTCAATCTGAGGTTAGAGCTGTGTTTTAATGTGTCCTGCATTGTTCAGCAGCTAACTGGTGAAATGGGTGAGTAGCGTTTTTGGGATAAATGTTAGGTCGTTTTTCTTTTAAAACTCTAAGTGGACCAGCACTGTATTACACAGACGTATGTCGCCTGAGTAGGTAAGCTATGTCATCTCAATACTGACAACTTTGTTCAAGGAGAAGTGAAAGCTGATGCAGACAAGAGTTTACTTTGAAAAAAGTATAAAATGGGATAAATTCGTCATCAAAGCTGATGGCAAGAGAGGTGGAAGCAAGTTTAGAAGGAGGACAGAAAGACAACTTTTTGTTGAAGTTATCATGTTGTTGATCAGTTGATAAAATATTTTGAGAAATAAAGAAAAAAAAACTAGAGCTGATTTCAAGAAATATTTTGCAAGAATGTAGGATCCCCTCGCACTGTGCTGAAAGTCAGGATTGAATCAGGTACCTTAAGCTCTTCAGTCTAACGATCTCCCAACTGAGATATTTCAGCCAACAAGTCCCTGTGGCCTCCTGATGTATTATTAATAATTGTAGACGATACATACAGAACCTGGTCATTCTATTTTCGTTTATAGTTATGTGTTAAAGTGTCCAGTATCATTCAGCAGGTAACTTGGTCTGATGAGTGAATATCCTTTTTAGGGGACAATGTAGGTAGAATTTTTTTTTCTAAACTCTGAATTGACTTATACTCTGAAACACAGACCTATATGGCCAGGGTGTACAAGCTATGTCATCTGACTACTGACAGTTTTGTATAATGGGAATTGGAGGCTGATGCAGGCAAAGCTTTACTTTAAAATAAAGCAAGAAGTTGCAAATAAATGAGGCGTAGTTGAATACAAGAGAGGTGGAAGCAAGTTTGAAAGGAAGACAGAAAGTAAATAATATGTTGAATTGATTGGAGTTAAATCAACGCTCTTCTTTATCAAAACCTTTTATCAATCTGATCAACAACACAAACAGCTTTTGTGACATGAAAAGCAGAAGTTGAAATTGTGCCGAAACCCGGGATTGAACCAGGGACCTTTAGATCTTCAGTCTAACGCTCTCCCAACTGAGCTATTTCGGCCTGCTGGTAGTTTGGGTCTTCATCCTTTCTTTTAAACTTCCCAAGAAAATAGATGCTCAACCTCATGCTAGAGCTATGTTTTAAGATGTCCTGTATCATTCATCAGTTAACGGGTGCAATAGGTAAATAGCATTTTTCGGATCCAGGTTAGGTAGCTTTTTTTTTTACTCTGAATGGACTAGCACTATATTACACAGAGGTATTTGGCCTGAGTAGGTAAGCTATGTCATCTGAATACTGAAATCTGTGTTCAAGGAGAAGTGGAAGCTGATGCAGACAAGAGTTTACTTTACAAAAAAGCATGAAATAGGAAACATTTGTAGTCGAAGCTGAATGCAAGAGAGGTGGAAGCAAATTTAGAAGGAGGACAGAAAGACAATTCTATGTTGAATTGATTGTGTTGTTGATCAGATTGATAAAAGGTTTTGATAAAGAAGAGCGTTGATTTAACTCCAAACAGCTTTTGTGACATGAAAAGCAGAAGTTGAAATTGTGCCGAAACCCGGGATTGAACCAGGGACCTTTAGATCTTCAGTCTAACGCTCTCCCAACTGAGCTATTTCAGCCTGCTGGTAGTTTGGGTCTTCATCCTTTCTTTTAAACTTCCCAAGAAAATAGATGCTCATCCTCATGCTAGAGCTATGTTTTAAGATGTCCTGTATCATTCATCAGTTAACAGGTGCAATAGGTAAATAGCATTTTTCGGATCCAGGTTAGGTAGCTTTTTTTTTTACTCTGAATGGACTAGCACCATATTACACAGAGGTATTTGGCCTGAGTAGGTAAGCTATGTCATCTGAATACTGAAATCTGTGTTCAAGGAGAAGTGGAAGCTGATGCAGACAAGAGTTTACTTTACAAAAAAGCATGAAATAGGAAACATTTGTAGTCGAAGCTGAATGCAAGAGAGGTGGAAGCAAATTTAGAAGGAGGACAGAAAGACAATTCTATGTTGAATTGATCCTGTTGTCGATCAGTTGATCAAATATTTTGATAAATAAAGAAAGAAAAACTTGAGCTGATACCAAGAAATATTTTGTGAGAAGCAAGAAACCTCTCAGACTTTTCCGAAACCCAGCATTGAACAAGGGACTTTTAGATTTTCAATCTAACACTCTCCCAACTCAGCTATTTCATCCAGCTGGCCATTTTGGCTTTCTGTTGTATTTTTGATAATTGTTAAAGATAAATGCAGACCCTGGTCATTCTATCTGCATGTGCAGTTATGTGTTAAATTGTCCAATATTATTCAGCAGCTAAATTGGTCTGATGGGTGAATTTCCTTTTTAGGAGCCAAGTTAGTTAGAAGATGTTTGTAAACTATGAATGGACTTATACTCAGACACACAGACCTATATGGCGAGGGTAGGCAAACTAGGTCATCTGACTACTAACAGTTTTGTATAAGGGGAACTCGAGGCTGATGTAGGCAAAGCTTTACTTTCAATTAAAGGAAGAATTGGCAAATAAAGCAGGTAAAGTTGAATACAAGAGAGGTGGAAGCAAGTTTGACAGAAAGACAGAATGTAAAAAATATGTTGAAATGGTTGTCTTATCGATCAGCTTGATAAAAGGTTTTGATCATTATAAACAACGTCAATATGAGTTGACTCCAAATAGCATTTGTGGCATGCAAAGCAGAAGTTCAAAATGTGCCTAAACCCGGGATTGAACCAGGGACCTTTAGATCTTCAGTCTACTGCTCTCCCAACTGAGCTATTTCATCCAGCTGGCAATTTTGGCTTTCTGTTGTATTTTTTATAATTGTTAAAGATAAATGCAGAACCTGGTCACTCTATCTGCATGTGCAGTTATGTGTTAAATTGTCCAGTATTATTCAGTAGCTAAATTGGTCTGATGGGTGAATTTCCTTTTTAGGAGCCAAGTTAGTTAGATGATGTTTGTAAACTATGAATGGACTTATACTCAGAAACACAGACCTATATGGCGAGGGTCGGCAAGCTAGGTCATCTGACTACTAACAGTTTTGTATAAGGGGAACTGGAGGCTGATGCAGGCAAAGCTTTACTTTCAATTAAAGGAAGAATTGGGAAATAAAGGAGGCAAAGTTGAATACAAGAGAGGTGGAAGCAAGTTTGAAAGAAAGACAGAAAGTAAATAATATGTTGAATTAATTGTATTGTCGATTATCTTGATAAAAGGTTTTGATCATTATAAACAAAGTCAATATGAGTTGACTCAAAATAGTCTTTGTGGCATGCAAAGCAGAAGTTCAAAATGTGCCGAAACCCGGGATCGAACCAGGGACCTTTAGATCTTCAGTCTAACACTCTCCCAACTGAGCTATTTCGGCCTGCCAGCAGCTATAGTATTCAGCCTCTTTTTTTGAACAATCCCAGAACAGAGATGCAGAACCTGGATTTTCAATCTGAGGTTAGAGCTGTGTTTTAATGTGTCCTGCATTGTTCAGCAGCTAACTGGTGAAATGGGTGAGTAGCGTTTTTGGGATAAATGTTAGGTCGTTTTTCTTTTAAAACTCTGAGTGGACCAGCACTGTATTACACAGACGTATGTCGCCTGAGTAGGTAAGCTATGTCATCTCAATACTGACAACTTTGTTCAAGGAGAAGTGAAAGCTGATGCAGACAAGAGTTTACTTTGAAAAAAGTATAAAATGGGATAAATTCGTCATCAAAGTTGATGGCAAGAGAGGTGGAAGCAAGTTTAGAAGGAGGACAGAAAGACAACTTTTTGTTGAAGTTATCATGTTGTTGATCAGTTGATAAAATATTTTGAGAAATAAAGAAAAAAAAACTAGAGCTGATTTCAAGAAATATTTTGCAAGAATGTAGGATCCCCTCGCACTGTGCTGAAAGTCAGGATTGAATCAGGTACCTTAAGCTCTTCAGTCTAACGATCTCCCAACTGAGATATTTCAGCCAACAAGTCCCTGTGGCCTCCTGATGTATTATTAATAATTGTAGACGATACATACAGAACCTGGTCATTCTATTTTCGTTTATAGTTATGTGTTAAAGTGTCCAGTATCATTCAGCAGGTAACTTGGTCTGATGAGTGAATATCCTTTTTAGGGGACAAGGTAGGTAGAATTTTTTTTTCTAAACTCTGAATTGACTTATACTCTGAAACACAGACCTATATGGCCAGGGTGTACAAGCTATGTCATCTGACTACTGACAGTTTTGTATAATGGGAATTGGAGGCTGATGCAGGCAAAGCTTTACTTTAAAATAAAGCAAGAAGTTGCAAATAAATGAGGAGTAGTTGAATACAAGAGAGGTGGAAGCAAGTTTGAAAGGAAGACAGAAAGTAAATAATATGTTGAATTGATTGGAGTTAAATCAACGCTCTTCTTTATCAAAACCTTTTATCAATCTGATCAACAACACAAACAGCTTTTGTGACATGAAAGGCAGAAGTTGAAATTGTGCCGAAACCCGGGATTGAACCAGGGACCTTTAGATCTTCAGTCTAACGCTCTCCCAACTGAGCTATTTCGGCCTGCTGGTAGTTTGGGTCTTCATCCTTTCTTTTAAACTTCCCAAGAAAATAGATGCTCAACCTCATGCTAGAGCTATGTTTTAAGATGTCCTGTATCATTCATCAGTTAACGGGTGCAATAGGTAAATAGCATTTTTCGGATCCAGGTTAGGTAGCTTTTTTTTTTACTCTGAATGGACTAGCACTATATTACACAGAGGTATTTGGCCTGAGTAGGTAAGCTATGTCATCTGAATACTGAAATCTGTGTTCAAGGAGAAGTGGAAGCTGATGCAGACAAGAGTTTACTTTACAAAAAAGCATGAAATAGGAAACATTTGTAGTCGAAGCTGAATGCAAGAGAGGTGGAAGCAAATTTAGAAGGAGGACAGAAAGACAATTCTATGTTGAATTGATCATGTTGTCGATCAGTTGATCAAATATTTTGATAAATAAAGAAAGAAAAACTTGAGCTGATACCAAGAAATATTTTGTGAGAAGCAAGAAACCTCTCAGACTTTTCCGAAACCCAGCATTGAACAAGGGACTTTTAGATTTTCAATCTAACACTCTCCCAACTGAGCTATTTCATCCAGCTGGCCATTTTGGCTTTCTGTTGTATTTTTGATAATTGTTAAAGATAAATGCAGACCCTGGTCATTCTATCTGCATGTGCAGTTATGTGTTAAATTGTCCAATGTTATTCAGCAGCTAAATTGGTCTGATGGGTGAATTTCCTTTTTAGGAGCCAAGTTAGTTAGAAGATGTTTGTAAACTATGAATGGACTTATACTCAGACACACAGACCTATGTGGCGAGGGTAGGCAAACTAGGTCATCTGACTACTAACAGTTTTGTATAAGGGGAACTCGAGGCTGATGCAGGCAAAGCTTTACTTTCAATTAAAGGAAGAATTGGCAAATAAAGCAGGTAAAGTTGAATACAAGAGAGGTGGAAGCAAGTTTGACAGAAAGACAGAATGTAAAAAATATGTTGAAATGGTTGTCTTTTCGATCAGCTTGACAAAAGGTTTTGATCATTATAAACAACGTCAATATGAGTTGACTCCAAATAGCATTTGTGGCATGCAAAGCATAAGTTCAAAATGTGCCTAAACCCGGGATTGAACCAGGGACCTTTAGATCTTCAGTCTACTGCTCTCCCAACTGAGCTATTTCATCCAGCTGGCAATTTTGGCTTTCTGTTGTATTTTTTATAATTGTTAAAGATAAATGCAGAACCTGGTCACTCTATCTGCATGTGCAGTTATGTGTTAAATTGTCCAGTATTATTCAGTAGCTAAATTGGTCTGATGGGTGAATTTCCTTTTTAGGAGCCAAGTTAGTTAGATGATGTTTGTAAACTATGAATGGACTTATACTCAGAAACACAGACCTATATGGCGAGGGTCGGCAAGCTAGGTCATCTGACTACTAACAGTTTTGTATAAGGGGAACTGGAGGCTGTTGCAGGCAAAGCTTTACTTTCAATTAAAGGAAGAATTGGGAAATAAAGGAGGCAAAGTTGAATACAAGAGAGGTGGAAGCAAGTTTGAAAGAAAGACAGAAAGTAAATAATATGTTGAATTAATTGTATTGTCGATTATCTTGATAAAAGGTTTTGATCATTATAAACAAAGTCAATATGAGTTGACTCAAAATAGTCTTTGTGGCATGCAAAGCAGAAGTTCAAAATGTGCCGAAACCCGGGATCGAACCAGGGACCTTTAAATCTTCAGTCTAACGCTCTCCCAACTGAGCTATTTCGGCCTGCCAGCAGCTATAGTATTCAGCCTCTTTTTTTGAACAATCCCAGAACAGAGATGCAGAACCTGGATTTTCAATCTGAGGTTAGAGCTGTGTTTTAATGTGTCCTGCATTGTTCAGCAGCTAACTGGTGAAATGGGTGAGTAGCGTTTTTGGGATAAATGTTAGGTCGTTTTTCTTTTAAAACTCTAAGTGGACCAGCACTGTATTACACAGACGTATGTCGCCTGAGTAGGTAAGCTATGTCATCTCAATACTGACAACTTTGTTCAAGGAGAAGTGAAAGCTGATGCAGACAAGAGTTTGCTTTGAAAAAAGTATAAAATGGGATAAATTCGTCATCAAAGCTGATGGCAAGAGAGGTGGAAGCAAGTTTAGAAGGAGGACAGAAAGACAACTTTTTGTTGAAGTTATCATGTTGTTGATCAGTTGATAAAATATTTTGAGAAATAAAGAAAAAAAAACCTAGAGCTGATTTCAAGAAATATTTTGCAAGAATGTAGGATCCCCTCGCACTGTGCTGAAAGTCAGGATTGAATCAGGTACCTTAAGCTCTTCAGTCTAACGATCTCCCAACTGAGATATTTCAGCCAACAAGTCCCTGTGGCCTCCTGATGTATTATTAATAATTGTAGACGATACATACAGAACCTGGTCATTCTATTTTCGTTTATAGTTATGTGTTAAAGTGTCCAGTATCATTCAGCAGGTAACTTGGTCTGATGAGTGAATATCCTTTTTAGGGGACAATGTAGGTAGAATTTTTTTTCTAAACTCTGAATTGACTTATACTCTGAAACACAGACCTATATGGCCAGGGTGTACAAGCTATGTCATCTGACTACTGACAGTTTTGTATAAGGGGAATTGGAGGCTGATGCAGACAAAGCTTTACTTTAAAATAAAGCAAGAAGTTTCAAATAAATGAGGCATAGTTGAATACAAGAGAGGTGGAAGCAAGTTTGAAAGGAAGACAGAAAGTAAATAATATGTTGAATTGATTGTGTTGTTGATCAGATTGATAAAAGGTTTTGATAAAGAAGAGCGTTGATTTAACTCCAAACAGCTTTTGTGACATGAAAAGCAGAAGTTGAAATTGTGCCGAAACCCGGGATTGAACCAGGGACCTTTAGATCTTCAGTCTAACGCTCTCCCAACTGAGCTATTTCGGCCTGCTGGTAGTTTGGGTCTTCATCCTTTCTTTTAAACTTCCCAAGAAAATAGATGCTCATCCTCATGCTAGAGCTATGTTTTAAGATGTCCTGTATCATTCATCAGTTAACAGGTGCAATAGGTAAATAGCATTTTTCGGATCCAGGTTAGGTAGCTTTTTTTTTTACTCTGAATGGACTAGCACCATATTACACAGAGGTATTTGGCCTGAGTAGGTAAGCTATGTCATCTGAATACTGAAATCTGTGTTCAAGGAGAAGTGGAAGCTGATGCAGACAAGAGTTTACTTTACAAAAAAGCATGAAATAGGAAACATTTGTAGTCGAAGCTGAATGCAAGAGAGGTGGAAGCAAATTTAGAAGGAGGACAGAAAGACAATTCTATGTTGAATTGATCCTGTTGTCGATCAGTTGATCAAATATTTTGATAAATAAAGAAAGAAAAACTTGAGCTGATACCAAGAAATATTTTGTGAGAAGCAAGAAACCTCTCAGACTTTTCCGAAACCCAGCATTGAACAAGGGACTTTTAGATTTTCAATCTAACACTCTCCCAACTCAGCTATTTCATCCAGCTGGCCATTTTGGCTTTCTGTTGTATTTTTGATAATTGTTAAAGATAAATGCAGACCCTGGTCATTCTATCTGCATGTGCAGTTATGTGTTAAATTGTCCAATATTATTCAGCAGCTAAATTGGTCTGATGGGTGAATTTCCTTTTTAGGAGCCAAGTTAGTTAGAAGATGTTTGTAAACTATGAATGGACTTATACTCAGACACACAGACCTATATGGCGAGGGTAGGCAAACTAGGTCATCTGACTACTAACAGTTTTGTATAAGGGGAACTCGAGGCTGATGTAGGCAAAGCTTTACTTTCAATTAAAGGAAGAATTGGCAAATAAAGCAGGTAAAGTTGAATACAAGAGAGGTGGAAGCAAGTTTGACAGAAAGACAGAATGTAAAAAATATGTTGAAATGGTTGTCTTATCGATCAGCTTGATAAAAGGTTTTGATCATTATAAACAACGTCAATATGAGTTGACTCCAAATAGCATTTGTGGCATGCAAAGCAGAAGTTCAAAATGTGCCTAAACCCGGGATTGAACCAGGGACCTTTAGATCTTCAGTCTAACACTCTCCCAACTGAGATATTTCGGCCTGCCAGCAGCTATAGTATTCAGCCTCTTTTTTTGAACAATCCCAGAACAGAGATGCAGAACCTGGATTTTCAATCTGAGGTTAGAGCTGTGTTTTAATGTGTCCTGCATTGTTCAGCAGCTAACTGGTGAAATGGGTGAGTAGCGTTTTTGGGATAAATGTTAGGTCGTTTTTCTTTTAAAACTCTGAGTGGACCAGCACTGTATTACACAGACGTATGTCGCCTGAGTAGGTAAGCTATATCATCTCAATACTGACAACTTTGTTCAAGGAGAAGTGAAAGCTGATGCAGACAAGAGTTTACTTTGAAAAAAGTATAAAATGGGATAAATTCGTCATCAAAGTTGATGGCAAGAGAGGTGGAAGCAAGTTTAGAAGGAGGACAGAAAGACAACTTTTTGTTGAAGTTATCATGTTGTTGATCAGTTGATAAAATATTTTGAGAAATAAAGAAAAAAAAACTAGAGCTGATTTCAAGAAATATTTTGCAAGAATGTAGGATCCCCTCGCACTGTGCTGAAAGTCAGGATTGAATCAGGTACCTTAAGCTCTTCAGTCTAACGATCTCCCAACTGAGATATTTCAGCCAACAAGTCCCTGTGGCCTCCTGATGTATTATTAATAATTGTAGACGATACATACAGAACCTGGTCATTCTATTTTTGTTTATAGTTATGTGTTAAAGTGTCCAGTATCATTCAGCAGGTAACTTGGTCTGATGAGTGAATATCCTTTTTAGGGGACAAGGTAGGTAGAATTTTTTTTTCTAAACTCTGAATTGACTTATACTCTGAAACACAGACCTATATGGCCAGGGTGTACAAGCTATGTCATCTGACTACTGACAGTTTTGTATAAGGGGAATTGGAGGCTGATGCAGGCAAAGCTTTACTTTAAAATAAAGCAAGAAGTTGCAAATAAATGAGGCATAGTTGAATACAAGAGAGGTGGAAGCAAGTTTGAAAGGAAGACAGAAAGTAAATAATATGTTGAATTGATTGTGTTGTTGATCAGATTGATAAAAGGTTTTGATAAAGAAGAGCGTTGATTTAACTCCAAACAGCTTTTGTGACATGAAAAGCAGAAGTTGAAAATGTGCCGAAACCCGGGATTGAACCAGGGACCTTTAGATCTTCAGTCTAACGCTCTCCCAACTGAGCTATTTCGGCCTGCTGGTAGTTTGGGTCTTCATCCTTTCTTTTAAACTTCCCAAGAAAATAGATGCTCAACCTCATGCTAGAGCTATGTTTTAAGATGTCCTGTATCATTCACCAGTTAACGGGTGCAATAGGTAAATAGCATTTTTCGGATCCAGGTTAGGTAGCTTTTGTTTTTTACTCTGAATGGACTAGCACCATATTACACAGAGGTATTTGGCCTGAGTAGGTAAGCTATGTCATCTGAATACTGAAATCTGTGTTCAAGGAGAAGTGGAAGCTGATGCAGACAAGAGTTTACTTTACAAAAAAGCATGAAATAGGAAACATTTGTAGTCGAAGCTGAATGCAAGAGAGGTGGAAGCAAATTTAGAAGGAGGACAGAAAGACAATTCTATGTTGAATTGATCATGTTGTCGATCAGTTGATCAAATATTTTGATAAATAAAGAAAGAAAAACTTGAGCTGATACCAAGAAATATTTTGTGAGAAGCAAGAAACCTCTCAGACTTTTCCGAAACCCAGCATTGAACAAGGGACTTTTAGATTTTCAATCTAACACTCTCCCAACTCAGCTATTTCATCCAGCTGGCCATTTTGGCTTTCTGTTGTATTTTTGATAATTGTTAAAGATAAATGCAGACCCTGGTCATTCTATCTGCATGTGCAGTTATGTGTTAAATTGTCCAATGTTATTCAGCAGCTAAATTGGTCTGATGGGTGAATTTCCTTTTTAGGAGCCAAGTTAGTTAGAAGATGTTTGTAAACTATGAATGGACTTATACTCAGACACACAGACCTATGTGGCGAGGGTAGGCAAACTAGGTCATCTGACTACTAACAGTTTTGTATAAGGGGAACTCGAGGCTGATGCAGGCAAAGCTTTACTTTCAATTAAAGGAAGAATTGGCAAATAAAGCAGGTAAATTTGAATACAAGAGAGGTGGAAGCAAGTTTGACAGAAAGACAGAATGTAAAAAATATGTTGAAATGGTTGTCTTTTCGATCAGCTTGATAAAAGGTTTTGATCATTATAAACAACGTCAATATGAGTTGACTCCAAATAGCATTTGTGGCATGCAAAGCATAAGTTCAAAATGTGCCTAAACCCGGGATTGAACCAGGGACCTTTAGATCTTCAGTCTACTGCTCTCCCAACTGAGCTATTTCATCCAGCTGGCAATTTTGGCTTTCTGTTGTATTTTTTATAATTGTTAAAGATAAATGCAGAACCTGGTCACTCTATCTGCATGTGCAGTTATGTGTTAAATTGTCCAGTATTATTCAGTAGCTAAATTGGTCTGATGGGTGAATTTCCTTTTTAGGAGCCAAGTTAGTTAGATGATGTTTGTAAACTATGAATGGACTTATACTCAGAAACACAGACCTATATGGCGAGGGTCGGCAAGCTAGGTCATCTGACTACTAACAGTTTTGTATAAGGGGAACTGGAGGCTGATGCAGGCAAAGCTTTACTTTCAATTAAAGGAAGAATTGGGAAATAAAGGAGGCAAAGTTGAATACAAGAGAGGTGGAAGCAAGTTTGAAAGAAAGACAGAAAGTAAATAATATGTTGAATTAATTGTATTGTCGATTATCTTGATAAAAGGTTTTGATCATTATAAACAAAGTCAATATGAGTTGACTCAAAATAGTCTTTGTGGCATGCAAAGCAGAAGTTCAAAATGTGCCGAAACCCGGGACCTTTAGATCTTCAGTCTAACACTCTCCCAACTGAGCTATTTCGGCCTGCCAGCAGCTATAGTATTCAGCCTCTTTTTTTGAACAATCCCAGAACAGAGATGCAGAACCTGGATTTTCAATCTGAGGTTAGAGCTGTGTTTTAATGTGTCCTGCATTGTTCAGCAGCTAACTGGTGAAATGGGTGAGTAGCGTTTTTGGGATAAATGTTAGGTCGTTTTTCTTTTAAAACTCTGAGTGGACCAGCACTGTATTACACAGACGTATGTCGCCTGAGTAGGTAAGCTATGTCATCTCAATACTGACAACTTTGTTCAAGGAGAAGTGAAAGCTGATGCAGACAAGAGTTTACTTTGAAAAAAGTATAAAATGGGATAAATTCGTCATCAAAGTTGATGGCAAGAGAGGTGGAAGCAAGTTTAGAAGGAGGACAGAAAGACAACTTTTTGTTGAAGTTATCATGTTGTTGATCAGTTGATAAAATATTTTGAGAAATAAAGAAAAAAAAACTAGAGCTGATTTCAAGAAATATTTTGCAAGAATGTAGGATCCCCTCGCACTGTGCTGAAAGTCAGGATTGAATCAGGTACCTTAAGCTCTTCAGTCTAACGATCTCCCAACTGAGATATTTCAGCCAACAAGTCCCTGTGGCCTCCTGATGTATTATTAATAATTGTAGACGATACATACAGAACCTGGTCATTCTATTTTCGTTTATAGTTATGTGTTAAAGTGTCCAGTATCATTCAGCAGGTAACTTGGTCTGATGAGTGAATATCCTTTTTAGGGGACAAGGTAGGTAGAATTTTTTTTTCTAAACTCTGAATTGACTTATACTCTGAAACACAGACCTATATGGCCAGGGTGTACAAGCTATGTCATCTGACTACTGACAGTTTTGTATAAGGGGAATTGGAGGCTGATGCAGGCAAAGCTTTACTTTAAAATAAAGCAAGAAGTTGCAAATAAATGAGGCATAGTTGAATACAAGAGAGGTGGAAGCAAGTTTGAAAGGAAGACGGAAAGTAAATAATATGTTGAATTGATTGTGTTGTTGATCAGATTGATAAAAGGTTTTGATAAAGAAGAGCGTTGATTTAACTCCAAACAGCTTTTGTGACATGAAAAGCAGAAGTTGAAATTGTGCCGAAACCCGGGATTGAACCAGGGACCTTTAGATCTTCAGTCTAACGCTCTCCCAACTGAGCTATTTCGGCCTGCTGGTAGTTTGGGTCTTCATCCTTTCTTTTAAACTTCCCAAGAAAATAGATGCTCAACCTCATGCTAGAGCTATGTTTTAAGATGTCCTGTATCATTCATCACTTAACGGGTGCAATAGGTAAATAGCATTTTTCGGATCCAGGTTAGGTAGCTTTTGTTTTTTACTCTGAATGGACTAGCACCATATTACACAGAGGTATTTGGCCTGAGTAGGTAAGCTATGTCATCTGAATACTGAAATCTGTGTTCAAGGAGAAGTGGAAGCTGATGCAGACAAGAGTTTACTTTACAAAAAAGCATGAAATAGGAAACATTTGTAGTCGAAGCTGAATGCAAGAGAGGTGGAAGCAAATTTAGAAGGAGGACAGAAAGACAATTCTATGTTGAATTGATCATGTTGTCGATCAGTTGATCAAATATTTTGATAAATAAAGAAAGAAAAACTTGAGCTGATACCAAGAAATATTTTGTGAGAAGCAAGAAACCTCTCAGACTTTTCCGAAACCCAGCATTGAACAAGGGACTTTTAGATTTTCAATCTAACACTCTCCCAACTGAGCTATTTCATCCAGCTGGCCATTTTGGCTTTCTGTTGTATTTTTGATAATTGTTAAAGATAAATGCAGACCCTGGTCATTCTATCTGCATGTGCAGTTATGTGTTAAATTGTCCAATATTATTCAGCAGCTAAATTGGTCTGATGGGTGAATTTCCTTTTTAGGAGCCAAGTTAGTTAGAAGATGTTTGTAAACTATGAATGGACTTATACTCAGACACACAGACCTATATGGCGAGGGTAGGCAAACTAGGTCATCTGACTACTAACAGTTTTGTATAAGGGGAACTCGAGGCTGATGCAGGCAAAGCTTTACTTTCAATTAAAGGAAGAATTGGCAAATAAAGCAGGTAAAGTTGAATACAAGAGAGGTGGAAGCAAGTTTGACAGAAAGACAGAATGTAAAAAATATGTTGAAATGGTTGTCTTATCGATCAGCTTGATAAAAGGTTTTGATCATTATAAACAACGTCAATATGAGTTGACTCCAAATAGCATTTGTGGCATGCAAAGCAGAAGTTCAAAATGTGCCTAAACCCGGGATTGAACCAGGGACCTTTAGATCTTCAGTCTACTGCTCTCCCAACTGAGCTATTTCATCCAGCTGGCAATTTTGGCTTTCTGTTGTATTTTTTATAATTGTTAAAGAAAAATGCAGAACCTGGTCACTCTATCTGCATGTGCAGTTATGTGTTAAATTGTTCAGTATTATTCAGTAGCTAAATTGGTCTGATGGGTGAATTTCCTTTTTAGGAGCCAAGTTAGTTAGATGATGTTTGTAAACTATGAATGGACTTATACTCAGAAACACAGACCTATATGGCGAGGGTCGGCAAGCTAGGTCATCTGACTACTAACAGTTTTGTATAAGGGGAACTGGAGGCTGATGCAGGCAAAGCTTTACTTTCAATTAAAGGAAGAATTGGGAAATAAAGGAGGCAAAGTTGAATACAAGAGAGGTGGAAGCAAGTTTGAAAGAAAGACAGAAAGTAAATAATATGTTGAATTAATTGTATTGTCGATTATCTTGATAAAAGGTTTTGATCATTATAAACAAAGTCAATATGAGTTGATTCAAAATAGTCTTTGTGGCATGCAAAGCAGAAGTTCAAAATGTGCCGAAACCCGGGATCGAACCAGGGACCTTTAGATCTTCAGTCTAACGCTCTCCTAACTGAGCTATTTCGGCCTGCCAGCAGCTATAGTATTCAGCCTCTTTTTTTGAACAATCCCAGAACAGAGATGCAGAACCTGGATTTTCAATCTGAGGTTAGAGCTGTGTTTTAATGTGTCCTGCATTGTTCAGCAGCTAACTGGTGAAAGGGTGAGTAGCGTTTTTGGGATAAATGTTAGGTCGTTTTTCTTTTAAAACTCTAAGTGGACCAGCACTGTATTACACAGACGTATGTCGCCTGAGTAGGTAAGCTATGTCATCTCAATACTGACAACTTTGTTCAAGGAGAAGTGAAAGCTGATGCAGACAAGAGTTTACTTTGAAAAAAGTATAAAATGGGATAAATTCGTCATCAAAGTTGATGGCAAGAGAGGTGGAAGCAAGTTTAGAAGGAGGACAGAAAGACAACTTTTTGTTGAAGTTATCATGTTGTTGATCAGTTGATAAAATATTTTGAGAAATAAAAAAAAAAAAACTAGAGCTGATTTCAAGAAATATTTTGCAAGAATGTAGGATCCCCTCGCACTGTGCTGAAAGTCAGGATTGAATCAGGTACCTTAAGCTCTTCAGTCTAACGATCTCCCAACTGAGATATTTCAGCCAACAAGTCCCTGTGGCCTCCTGATGTATTATTAATAATTGTAGACGATACATACAGAACCTGGTCATTCTATTTTCGTTTATAGTTATGTGTTAAAGTGTCCAGTATCATTCAGCAGGTAACTTGGTCTGATGAGTGAATATCCTTTTTAGGGGACAAGGTAGGTAGAATTTTTTTTTCTAAACTCTGAATTGACTTATACTCTGAAACACAGACCTATATGGCCAGGGTGTACAAGCTATGTCATCTGACTACTGACAGTTTTGTATAAGGGGAACTGGAGGCTGATGCAGGCAAAGCTTTACTTTAAAATAAAGCAAGAAGTTGCAAATAAATGAGGCATAGTTGAATACAAGAGAGGTGGAAGCAAGTTTGAAAGGAAGACAGAAAGTAAATAATATGTTGAATTGATTGTGTTGTTGATCAGATTGATAAAAGGTTTTGATAAAGAAGAGCGTTGATTTAACTCCAAACAGCTTTTGTGACATGAAAAGCAGAAGTTGAAATTGTGCCGAAACCCGGGATTGAACCAGGGACCTTTAGATCTTCAGTCTAACGCTCTCCCAACTGATCTATTTCGGCCTGCTGGTAGTTTGGGGCTTCATCCTTTTTTTTTAAACTTCACAAGAAAATAGATGCTCAACCTCATGCTAGAGCTATGTTTTAAGATGTCCTGTATCATTCACCAGTTAACGGGTGCAATAGGTAAATAGCATTTTTCGGATCCAGGTTAGGTAGCTTTTGTTTTTTACTCTGAATGGACTAGCACCATATTACACAGAGGTATTTGGCCTGAGTAGGTAAGCTATGTCATCTGAATACTGAAATCTGTGTTCAAGGAGAAGTGGAAGCTGATGCAGACAAGAGTTTACTTTACAAAAAAGCATGAAATAGGAAACATTTGTAGTCGAAGCTGAATGCAAGAGAGGTGGAAGCAAATTTAGAAGGAGGACAGAAAGACAATTCTATGTTGAATTGATCATGTTGTCGATCAGTTGATCAAATATTTTGATAAATAAAGAAAGAAAAACTTGAGCTGATACCAAGAAAAATTTTGTGAGAAGCAAGAAACCTCTCAGACTTTTCCGAAACCCAGCATTGAACAAGGGACTTTTAGATTTTCAATCTAACACTCTCCCAACTGAGCTATTTCATCCAGCTGGCCATTTTGGCTTTCTGTTGTATTTTTGATAATTGTTAAAGATAAATGCAGACCCTGGTCATTCTATCTGCATGTGCAGTTATGTGTTAAATTGTCCAATATTATTCAGCAGCTAAATTCGTCTGATGGGTGAATTTCCTTTTTAGGAGCCAAGTTAGTTAGAAGATGTTTGTAAACTATGAATGGACTTATACTCAGACACACAGACCTATATGGCGAGGGTAGGCAAACTAGGTCATCTGACTACTAACAGTTTTGTATAAGGGGAACTCGAGGCTGATGCAGGCAAAGCTTTACTTTCAATTAAAGGAAGAATTGGCAAATAAAGCAGGTAAAGTTGAATACAAGAGAGGTGGAAGCAAGTTTGACAGAAAGACAGAATGTAAAAAATATGTTGAAATGGTTGTCTTATCGATCAGCTTGATAAATGGTTTTGATCATTATAAACAACGTCAATATGAGTTGACTCCAAATAGCATTTGTGGCATGCAAAGCAGAAGTTCAAAATGTGCCTAAACCCGGGATTGAACCAGGGACCTTTAGATCTTCAGTCTACTGCTCTACCAACTGAGCTATTTCATCCAGCTGGCAATTTTGGCTTTCTGTTGTATTTTTTATAATTGTTAAAGAAAAATGCAGAACCTGGTCACTCTATCTGCATGTGCAGTTATGTGTTAAATTGTCCAGTATTATTCAGTAGCTAAATTGGTCTGATGGGTGAATTTCCTTTTTAGGAGCCAAGTTAGTTAGATGATGTTTGTAAACTATGAATGGACTTATACTCAGAAACACAGACCTATATGGCGAGGGTCGGCAAGCTAGGTCATCTTACTACTAACAGTTTTGTATAAGGGGAACTGGAGGCTGATGCAGGCAAAGCTTTACTTTCAATTAAAGGAAGAATTGGGAAATAAAGGAGGCAAAGTTGAATACAAGAGAGGTGGAAGCAAGTTTGAAAGAAAGACAGAAAGTAAATAATATGTTGAATTAATTGTATTGTCGATTATCTTGATAAAAGGTTTTGATCATTATAAACAAAGTCAATATGAGTTGACTCAAAATAGTCTTTGTGGCATGCAAAGCAGAAGTTCAAAATGTGCCCAAACCCGGGATCGAACCAGGGACCTTTAGATCTTCAGTCTAACGCTCTCCCAACTGAGCTATTTCGGCCTGCCAGCAGCTATAGTATTCAGCCTCTTTTTTTGAACAATCCCAGAACAGAGATGCAGAACCTGGATTTTCAATCTGAGGTTAGAGCTGTGTTTTAATGTGTCCTGCATTGTTCAGCAGCTAACTGGTGAAAGGGTGAGTAGCGTTTTTGGGATAAATGTTAGGTCGTTTTTCTTTTAAAACTCTAAGTGGACCAGCACTGTATTACACAGACGTATGTCGCCTGAGTAGGTAAGCTATGTCATCTCAATACTGACAACTTTGTTCAAGGAGAAGTGAAAGCTGATGCAGACAAGAGTTTACTTTGAAAAAAGTATAAAATGGGATAAATTTGTCATCAAAGTTGATGGCAAGAGAGGTGGAAGCAAGTTTAGAAGGAGGACAGAAAGACAACTTTTTGTTGAAGTTATCATGTTGTTGATCAGTTGATAAAATATTTTGAGAAATAAAAAAAAAAACTAGAGCTGATTTCAAGAAATATTTTGCAAGAATGTAGGATCCCCTCGCACTGTGCTGAAAGTCAGGATTGAATCAGGTACCTTAAGCTCTTCAGTCTAACGATCTCCCAACTGAGATATTTCAGCCAACAAGTCCCTGTGGCCTCCTGATGTATTATTAATAATTGTAGACGATACATACAGAACCTGGTCATTCTATTTTCGTTTATAGTTATGTGTTAAAGTGTCCAGTATCATTCAGCAGGTAACTTGGTCTGATGAGTGAATATCCTTTTTAGGGGACAAGGTAGGTAGAATTTTTTTTTCCTAAACTCTGAATTGACTTATACTCTGAAACACAGACCTATATGGCCAGGGTGTACAAGCTATGTCATCTGACTACTGACAGTTTTGTATAAGGGGAATTGGAGGCTGATGCAGGCAAAGCTTTACTTTAAAATAAAGCAAGAAGTTGCAAATAAATGAGGCATAGTTGAATACAAGAGAGGTGGAAGCAAGTTTGAAAGGAAGACAGAAAGTAAATAATATGTTGAATTGATTGTGTTGTTGATCAGATTGATAAAAGGTTTTGATAAAGAAGAGCGTTGATTTAACTCCAAACAGCTTTTGTGACATGAAAAGCAGAAGTTGAAATTGTGCCGAAACCCGGGATTGAACCAGGGACCTTTAGATCTTCAGTCTAACGCTCTCCCAACTGAGCTATTTCGGCCTGCTGGTAGTTTGGGTCTTCATCCTTTCTTTTAAACTTCCCAAGAAAATAGATGCTCAACCTCATGCTAGAGCTATGTTTTAAGATGTCCTGTATCATTCATCAGTTAACGGGTGCAATAGGTAAATAGCATTTTTCGGATCCAGGTTAGGTAGCTTTTGTTTTTTACTCTGAATGGACTAGCACCATATTACACAGAGGTATTTGGCCTGAGTAGGTAAGCTATGTCATCTGAATACTGAAATCTGTGTTCAAGGAGAAGTGGAAGCTGATGCAGACAAGAGTTTACTTTACAAAAAAGCATGAAATAGGAAACATTTGTAGTCGAAGCTGAATGCAAGAGAGGTGGAAGCAAATTTAGAAGGAGGACAGAAAGACAATTCTATGTTGAATTGATCATGTTGTCGATCAGTTGATCAAATATTTTGATAAATAAAGAAAGAAAAACTTGAGCTGATACCAAGAAATATTTTGTGAGAAGCAAGAAACCTCTCAGACTTTTCCGAAACCCAGCATTGAACAAGGGACTTTTAGATTTTCAATCTAACACTCTCCCAACTGAGCTATTTCATCCAGCTGGCCATTTTGGCTTTCTGTTGTATTTTTGATAATTGTTAAAGATAAATGCAGACCCTGGTCATTCTATCTGCATGTGCAGTTATGTGTTAAATTGTCCAATATTATTCAGCAGCTAAATTGGTCTGATGGGTGAATTTCCTTTTTAGGAGCCAAGTTAGTTAGAAGATGTTTGTAAACTATGAATGGACTTATACTCAGACACACAGACCTATATGGCGAGGGTAGGCAAACTAGGTCATCTGACTACTAACAGTTTTGTATAAGGGGAACTCGAGGCTGATGCAGGCAAAGCTTTACTTTCAATTAAAGGAAGAATTGGCAAATAAAGCAGGTAAAGTTGAATACAAGAGAGGTGGAAGCAAGTTTGACAGAAAGACAGAATGTAAAAAATATGTTGAAATGGTTGTCTTATCGATCAGCTTGATAAAAGGTTTTGATCATTATAAACAACGTCAATATGAGTTGACTCCAAATAGCATTTGTGGCATGCAAAGCAGAAGTTCAAAATGTGCCTAAACCCGGGATTGAACCAGGGACCTTTAAATCTTCAGTCTACTGCTCTCCCAACTGAGCTATTTCATCCAGCTGGCAATTTTGGCTTTCTGTTGTATTTTTTATAATTGTTAAAGATAAATGCAGAACCTGGTCACTCTATCTGCATGTGCAGTTATGTGTTAAATTGTCCAGTATTATTCAGTAGCTAAATTGGTCTGATGGGTGAATTTCCTTTTTAGGAGCCAAGTTAGTTAGATGATGTTTGTAAACTATGAATGGATTTATACTCAGAAACACAGACCTATATGGCGAGGGTCGGCAAGCTAGGTCATCTGACTACTAACAGTTTTGTATAAGGGGAACTGGAGGCTGATGCAGGCAAAGCTTTACTTTCAATTAAAGGAAGAATTGGGAAATAAAGGAGGCAAAGTTGAATACAAGAGAGGTGGAAGCAAGTTTGAAAGAAAGACAGAAAGTAAATAATATGTTGAATTAATTGTATTGTCGATTATCTTGATAAAAGGTTTTGATCATTATAAACAAAGTCAATATGAGTTGACTCAAAATAGTCTTTGTGGCATGCAAAGCAGAAGTTCAAAATGTGCCGAAACCCGGGATCGAACCAGGGACCTTTAGATCTTCAGTCTAACGCTCTCCCAACTGAGATATTTCGGCCTGCCAGCAGCTATAGTATTCAGCCTCTTTTTTTGAACAATCCCAGAACAGAGATGCAGAACCTGGATTTTCAATCTGAGGTTAGAGCTGTGTTTTAATGTGTCCTGCATTGTTCAGCAGCTAACTGGTGAAATGGGTGAGTAGCGTTTTTGGGATAAATGTTAGGTCGTTTTTCTTTTAAAACTCTAAGTGGACCAGCACTGTATTACACAGACGTATGTCGCCTGAGTAGGTAAGCTATGTCATCTCAATACTGACAACTTTGTTCAAGGAGAAGTGAAAGCTGATGCAGACAAGAGTTTGCTTTGAAAAAAGTATAAAATGGGATAAATTCGTCATCAAAGCTGATGGCAAGAGAGGTGGAAGCAAGTTTAGAAGGAGGACAGAAAGACAACTTTTTGTTGAAGTTATCATGTTGTTGATCAGTTGATAAAATATTTTGAGAAATAAAGGAAAAAAAACCTAGAGCTGATTTCAAGAAATATTTTGCAAGAATGTAGGATCCCCTCGCACTGTGCTGAAAGTCAGGATTGAATCAGGTACCTTAAGCTCTTCAGTCTAACGATCTCCCAACTGAGATATTTCAGCCAACAAGTCCCTGTGGCCTCCTGATGTATTATTAATAATTGTAGACGATACATACAGAACCTGGTCATTCTATTTTCGTTTATAGTTATGTGTTAAAGTGTCCAGTATCATTCAGCAGGTAACTTGGTCTGATGAGTGAATATCCTTTTTAGGGGACAATGTAGGTAGAATTTTTTTTTCTAAACTCTGAATTGACTTATACTCTGAAACACAGACCTATATGGCCAGGGTGTACAAGCTATGTCATCTGACTACTGACAGTTTTGTATAAGGGGAATTGGAGGCTGATGCAGGCAAAGCTTTACTTTAAATTAAAGCAAGAAGTTTCAAATAAATGAGGCATAGTTGAATACAAGAGAGGTGGAAGCAAGTTTGAAAGGAAGACAGAAAGTAAATAATATGTTGAATTGATTGTGTTGTTGATCAGATTGATAAAAGGTTTTGATAAAGAAGAGCGTTGATTTAACTCCAAACAGCTTTTGTGACATGAAAAGCAGAAGTTGAAATTGTGCCGAAACCCGGGATTGAACCAGGGACCTTTAGATCTTCAGTCTAACGCTCTCCCAACTGAGCTATTTCGGCCTGCTGGTAGTTTGGGTCTTCATCCTTTCTTTTAAACTTCCCAAGAAAATAGATGCTCAACCTCATGCTAGAGCTATGTTTTAAGATGTCCTGTATCATTCATCAGTTAACGGGTGCAATAGGTAAATAGCATTTTTCGGATCCAGGTTAGGTAGCTTTTGTTTTTTACTCTGAATGGACTAGCACCATATTACACAGAGGTATTTGGCCTGAGTAGGTAAGCTATGTCATCTGAATACTGAAATCTGTGTTCAAGGAGAAGTGGAAGCTGATGCAGACAAGAGTTTACTTTACAAAAAAGCATGAAATAGGAAACATTTGTAGTCGAAGCTGAATGCAAGAGAGGTGGAAGCAAATTTAGAAGGAGGACAGAAAGACAATTCTATGTTGAATTGATCATGTTGTCGATCAGTTGATCAAATATTTTGATAAATAAAGAAAGAAAAACTTGAGCTGATACCAAGAAATATTTTGTGAGAAGCAAGAAACCTCTCAGACTTTTCCGAAACCCAGCATTGAACAAGGGACTTTTAGATTTTCAATCTAACACTCTCCCAACTGAGCTATTTCATCCAGCTGGCCATTTTGGCTTTCTGTTGTATTTTTGATAATTGTTAAAGATAAATGCAGACCCTGGTCATTCTATCTGCATGTGCAGTTATGTGTTAAATTGTCCAATATTATTCAGCAGCTAAATTGGTCTGATGGGTGAATTTCCTTTTTAGGAGCCAAGTTAGTTAGAAGATGTTTGTAAACTATGAATGGACTTATACTCAGACACACAGACCTATATGGCGAGGGTAGGCAAACTAGGTCATCTGACTACTAACAGTTTTGTATAAGGGGAACTCGAGGCTGATGCAGGCAAAGCTTTACTTTCAATTAAAGGAAGAATTGGCAAATAAAGCAGGTAAAGTTGAATACAAGAGAGGTGGAAGCAAGTTTGACAGAAAGACAGAATGTAAAAAATATGTTGAAATGGTTGTCTTATCGATCAGCTTGATAAAAGGTTTTGATCATTATAAACAACGTCAATATGAGTTGACTCCAAATAGCATTTGTGGCATGCAAAGCAGAAGTTCAAAATGTGCCTAAACCCGGGATTGAACCAGGGACCTTTAAATCTTCAGTCTACTGCTCTCCCAACTGAGCTATTTCATCCAGCTGGCAATTTTGGCTTTCTGTTGTATTTTTTATAATTGTTAAAGATAAATGCAGAACCTGGTCACTCTATCTGCATGTGCAGTTATGTGTTAAATTGTCCAGTATTATTCAGTAGCTAAATTGGTCTGATGGGTGAATTTCCTTTTTAGGAGCCAAGTTAGTTAGATGATGTTTGTAAACTATGAATGGACTTATACTCAGAAACACAGACCTATATGGCGAGGGTCGGCAAGCTAGGTCATCTGACTACTAACAGTTTTGTATAAGGGGAACTGGAGGATGATGCAGGCAAAGCTTTACTTTCAATTAAAGGAAGAATTGGGAAATAAAGGAGGCAAAGTTGAATACAAGAGAGGTGGAAGCAAGTTTGAAAGAAAGACAGAAAGTAAATAATATGTTGAATTAATTGTATTGTCGATTATCTTGATAAAAGGTTTTGATCATTATAAACAAAGTCAATATGAGTTGACTCAAAATAGTCTTTGTGGCATGCAAAGCAGAAGTTCAAAATGTGCCGAAACCCGGGATCGAACCAGGGACCTTTAGATCTTCAGTCTAACGCTCTCCCAAATGAGCTACTTCAGCCTGCCAGCAGCTATAGTATTGAGCCTCTTTTTTTGAACAATCCCAGAACAGAGATGCAGAACCTGGATTTTCAATCTGAGGTTAGAGCTGTGTTTTAATGTGTCCTGCATTGTTCAGCAGCTAACTGGTGAAATGGGTGAGTAGCGTTTTTGGGATAAATGTTAGGTCGTTTTTCTTTTAAAACTCTAAGTGGACCAGCACTGTATTACACAGACGTATGTCGCCTGAGTAGGTAAGCTATGTCATCTCAATACTGACAACTTTGTTCAAGGAGAAGTGAAAGCTGATGCAGACAAGAGTTTGCTTTGAAAAAAGTATAAAATGGGATAAATTCGTCATCAAAGCTGATGGCAAGAGAGGTGGAAGCAAGTTTAGAAGGAGGACAGAAAGACAACTTTTTGTTGAAGTTATCATGTTGTTGATCAGTTGATAAAATATTTTGAGAAATAAAGAAAAAAAAACCTAGAGCTGATTTCAAGAAATATTTTGCAAGAATGTAGGATCCCCTCGCACTGTGCTGAAAGTCAGGATTGAATCAGGTACCTTAAGCTCTTCAGTCTAACGATCTCCCAACTGAGATATTTCAGCCAACAAGTCCCTGTGGCCTCCTGATGTATTATTAATAATTGTAGACGATACATACAGAACCTGGTCATTCTATTTTCGTTTATAGTTATGTGTTAAAGTGTCCAGTATCATTCAGCAGGTAACTTGGTCTGATGAGTGAATATCCTTTTTAGGGGACAATGTAGGTAGAATTTTTTTTTCTAAACTCTGAATTGACTTATACTCTGAAACACAGACCTATATGGCCAGGGTGTACAAGCTATGTCATCTGACTACTGACAGTTTTGTATAAGGGGAATTGGAGGCTGATGCAGGCAAAGCTTTACTTTAAAATAAAGCAAGAAGTTTCAAATAAATGAGGCATAGTTGAATACAAGAGAGGTGGAAGCAAGTTTGAAAGGAAGACAGAAAGTAAATAATATGTTGAATTGATTGTGTTGTTGATCAGATTGATAAAAGGTTTTGATAAAGAAGAGCGTTGATTTAACTCCAAACAGCTTTTGTGACATGAAAAGCAGAAGTTGAAATTGTGCCGAAACCCGGGATTGAACCAGGGACCTTTAGATCTTCAGTCTAACGCTCTCCCAACTGAGCTATTTCGGCCTGCTGGTAGTTTGGGTCTTCATCCTTTCTTTTAAACTTCCCAAGAAAATAGATGCTCATCCTCATGCTAGAGCTATGTTTTAAGATGTCCTGTATCATTCATCAGTTAACAGGTGCAATAGGTAAATAGCATTTTTCGGATCCAGGTTAGGTAGCTTTTTTTTTTACTCTGAATGGACTAGCACCATATTACACAGAGGTATTTGGCCTGAGTAGGTAAGCTATGTCATCTGAATACTGAAATCTGTGTTCAAGGAGAAGTGGAAGCTGATGCAGACAAGAGTTTACTTTACAAAAAAGCATGAAATAGGAAACATTTGTAGTCGAAGCTGAATGCAAGAGAGGTGGAAGCAAATTTAGAAGGAGGACAGAAAGACAATTCTATGTTGAATTGATCATGTTGTCGATCAGTTGATCAAATATTTTGATAAATAAAGAAAGAAAAACTTGAGCTGATACCAAGAAATATTTTGTGAGAAGCAAGAAACCTCTCAGACTTTTCTAAAACCCAGCATTGAACAAGGGACTTTTAGATTTTCAATCTAACACTCTCCCAACTGAGCTATTTCATCCAGCTGGCCATTTTGGCTTTCTGTTGTATTTTTGATAATTGTTAAAGATAAATGCAGACCCTGGTCATTCTATCTGCATGTGCAGGTATGTGTTAAATTGTCCAATATTATTCAGCAGCTAAATTGCTCTGATGGGTGAATTTCCTTTTTAGGAGCCAAGTTAGTTAGAAGATGTTTGTAAACTATGAATGGACTTATACTCAGACACACAGACCTATATGGCGAGGGTAGGCAAACTAGGTCATCTGACTACTAACAGTTTTGTATAAGGGGAACTCGAGGCTGATGTAGGCAAAGCTTTACTTTCAATTAAAGGAAGAATTGGCAAATAAAGCAGGTAAAGTTGAATACAAGAGAGGTGGAAGCAAGTTTGACAGAAAGACAGAATGTAAAAAATATGTTGAAATGGTTGTCTTATCGATCAGCTTGATAAAAGGTTTTGATCATTATAAACAACGTCAATATGAGTTGACTCCAAATAGCATTTGTGGCATGCAAAGCAGAAGTTCAAAATGTGCCTAAACCCGGGATTGAACCAGGGACCTTTAGATCTTCAGTCTACTGCTCTCCCAACTGAGCTATTTCATCCAGCTGGCAATTTTGGCTTTCTGTTGTATTTTTTATAATTGTTAAAGAAAAATGCAGAACCTGGTCACTCTATCTGCATGTGCAGTTATGTGTTAAATTGTCCAGTATTATTCAGTAGCTAAATTGGTCTGATGGGTGAATTTCCTTTTTAGGAGCCAAGTTAGTTAGATGATGTTTGTAAACTATGAATGGACTTATACTCAGAAACACAGACCTATATGGCGAGGGTCGGCAAGCTAGGTCATCTGACTACTAACAGTTTTGTATAAGGGGAACTGGAGGCTGATGCAGGCAAAGCTTTACTTTCAATTAAAGGAAGAATTGGGAAATAAAGGAGGCAAAGTTGAATACAAGAGAGGTGGAAGCAAGTTTGAAAGAAAGACAGAAAGTAAATAATATGTTGAATTAATTGTATTGTCGATTATCTTGATAAAATGTTTTGATCATTATAAACAAAGTCAATATGAGTTGACTCAAAATAGTCTTTGTGGCATGCAAAGCAGAAGTTCAAAACGTGCCGAAACCCAGGATCGAACCAGGGACCTTTAGATCTTTAGTCTAACGCTCTCCCAACTGAGCTATTTCGGCCTGCCAGCAGCTATAGCATTCAGCCTCTTTTTTTGAACAATCCCAGAACAGAGATGCAGAACCTGGATTTTCAATCTGAGGTTAGAGCTGTGTTTTAATGTGTCCTGCATTGTTCAGCAGCTAACTGGTGAAATGGGTGAGTAGCGTTTTTGGGATAAATGTTAGGTCGTTTTTCTTTTAAAACTCTAAGTGGACCAGCACTGTATTACACAGACGTATGTCGCCTGAGTAGGTAAGCTATGTCATCTCAATACTGACAACTTTGTTCAAGGAGAAGTGAAAGCTGATGCAGACAAGAGTTTACTTTGAAAAAAGTATAAAATGGGATAAATTCGTCATCAAAGCTGATGGCAAGAGAGGTGGAAGCAAGTTTAGAAGGAGGACAGAAAGACAACTTTTTGTTGAAGTTATCATGTTGTTGATCAGTTGATAAAATATTTTGAGAAATAAAGAAAAAAAAACTAGAGCTGATTTCAAGAAATATTTTGCAACAATGTAGGATCCCCTCGCACTGTGCTGAAAGTCAGGATTGAATCAGGTACCTTAAGCTCTTCAGTCTAACGATCTCCCAACTGAGATATTTCAGCCAACAAGTCCCTGTGGCCTCCTGATGTATTATTAATCGATACATACAGAACCTGGTCATTCTATTTTCGTTTATAGTTATGTGTTAAAGTGTCCAGTATCATTCAGCAGGTAACTTGGTCTGATGAGTGAATATCCTTTTTAGGGGACAATGTAGGTAGAATTTTTTTTTCTAAACTCTGAATTGACTTATACTCTGAAACACAGACCTATATGGCCAGGGTGTACAAGCTATGTCATCTGACTACTGACAGTTTTGTATAAGGGGAATTGGAGGCTGATGCAGGCAAAGCTTTACTTTAAAATAAAGCAAGAAGTTGCAAATAAATGAGGCATAGTTGAATACAAGAGAGGTGGAAGCAAGTTTGAAAGGAAGACAGAAAGTAAATAATATGTTGAATTGATTGGAGTTAAATCAACGCTCTTCTTTATCAAAACCTTTTATCAATCTGATCAACAACACAAACAGCTTTTGTGACATGAAAAGCAGAAGTTGAAATTGTGCCGAAACCCGGGATTGAACCAGGGACCTTTAGATCTTCAGTCTAACGCTCTCCCAACTGAGCTATTTCGGCCTGCTGGTAGTTTGGGTCTTCATCCTTTCTTTTAAACTTCCCAAGAAAATAGATGCTCAACCTCATGCTAGAGCTATGTTTTAAGATGTCCTGTATCATTCATCAGTTAACGGGTGCAATAGGTAAATAGCATTTTTCGGATCCAGGTTAGGTAGCTTTTTTTTTTACTCTGAATGGACTAGCACCATATTACACAGAGGTATTTGGCCTGAGTAGGTAAGCTATGTCATCTGAATACTGACATCTGTGTTCAAGGAGAAGTGGAAGCTGATGCAGACAAGAGTTTACTTTACAAAAAAGCATGAAATAGGAAACATTTGTAGTCGAAGCTGAATGCAAGAGAGGTGGAAGCAAATTTAGAAGGAGGACAGAAAGACAATTCTATGTTGAATTGATCATGTTGTCGATCAGTTGATCAAATATTTTGATAAATAAAGAAAGAAAAACTTGAGCTGATACCAAGAAATATTTTGTGAGAAGCAAGAAACCTCTCAGACTTTTCCGAAACCCAGCATTGAACAAGGGACTTTTAGATTTTCAATCTAACACTCTCCCAACTGAGCTATTTCATCCAGCTGGCCATTTTGGCTTTCTGTTGTATTTTTGATAATTGTTAAAGATAAATGCAGACCCTGGTCATTCTATCTGCATGTGCAGTTATGTGTTAAATTGTCCAATATTATTCAGCAGCTAAATTGGTCTGATGGGTGAATTTCCTTTTTAGGAGCCAAGTTAGTTAGAAGATGTTTGTAAACTATGAATGGACTTATACTCAGAGACACAGACCTATATGGCGAGGGTAGGCAAACTAGGTCATCTGACTACTAACAGTTTTGTATAAGGGGAACTCGAGGCTGATGCAGGCAAAGCTTTACTTTCAATTAAAGGAAGAATTGGCAAATAAAGCAGGTAAAGTTGAATACAAGAGAGGTGGAAGCAAGTTTGACAGAAAGACAGAATGTAAAAAATATGTTGAAATGGTTGTCTTTTCGATCAGCTTGATAAAAGGTTTTGATCATTATAAACAACGTCAATATGAGTTGACTCCAAATAGCATTTGTGGCATGCAAAGCAGAAGTTCAAAATGTGCCTAAACCCGGGATTGAACCAGGGACCTTTAGATCTTCAGTCTACTGCTCTCCCAACTGAGCTATTTCATCCAGCTGGCAATTTTGGCTTTCTGTTGTATTTTTTATAATTGTTAAAGAAAAATGCAGAACCTGGTCACTCTATCTGCATGTGCAGTTATGTGTTAAATTGTCCAGTATTATTCAGTAGCTAAATTGGTCTGATGGGTGAATTTCCTTTTTAGGAGCCAAGTTAGTTAGATGATGTTTGTAAACTATGAATGGACTTATACTCAGAAACACAGACCTATATGGCGAGGGTCGGCAAGCTAGGTCATCTGACTACTAACAGTTTTGTATAAGGGGAACTGGAGGCTGATGCAGGCAAAGCTTTACTTTCAATTAAAGGAAGAATTGGGAAATAAAGGAGGCAAAGTTGAATACAAGAGAGGTGGAAGCAAGTTTGAAAGAAAGACAGAAAGTAAATAATATGTTGAATTAATTGTATTGTCGATTATCTTGATAAAATGTTTTGATCATTATAAACAAAGTCAATATGAGTTGACTCAAAATAGTCTTTGTGGCATGCAAAGCAGAAGTTCAAAACGTGCCGAAACCCGGGATCGAACCAGGGACCTTTAGATCTTTAGTCTAACGCTCTCCCAACTGAGCTATTTCGGCCTGCCAGCAGCTATAGTATTCAGCCTCTTTTTTTGAACAATTCCAGAACAGAGATGCAGAACCTGGATTTTCAATCTGAGGTTAGAGCTGTGTTTTAATGTGTCCTGCATTGTTCAGCAGCTAACTGGTGAAATGGGTGAGTAGCGTTTTTGGGATAAATGTTAGGTCGTTTTTCTTTTAAAACTCTAAGTGGACCAGCACTGTATTACACAGACGTATGTCGCCTGAGTAGGTAAGCTATGTCATCTCAATACTGACAACTTTGTTCAAGGAGAAGTGAAAGCTGATGCAGACAAGAGTTTACTTTGAAAAAAGTATAAAATGGGATAAATTCGTCATCAAAGCTGATGGCAAGAGAGGTGGAAGCAAGTTTAGAAGGAGGACAGAAAGACAACTTTTTGTTGAAGTTATCATGTTGTTGATCAGTTGATAAAATATTTTGAGAAATAAAGAAAAAAAAACTAGAGCTGATTTCAAGAAATATTTTGCAAGAATGTAGGATCCCCTCGCACTGTGCTGAAAGTCAGGATTGAATCAGGTACCTTAAGCTCTTCAGTCTAACGATCTCCCAACTGAGATATTTCAGCCAACAAGTCCCTGTGGCCTCCTGATGTATTATTAATAATTGTAGACGATACATACAGAACCTGGTCATTCTATTTTCGTTTATAGTTATGTGTTAAAGTGTCCAGTATCATTCAGCAGGTAACTTGGTCTGATGAGTGAATATCCTTTTTAGGGGACAATGTAGGTAGAATTTTTTTTTCTAAACTCTGAATTGACTTATACTCTGAAACACAGACCTATATGGCCAGGGTGTACAAGCTATGTCATCTGACTACTGACAGTTTTGTATAATGGGAATTGGAGGCTGATGCAGGCAAAGCTTTACTTTAAAATAAAGCAAGAAGTTGCAAATAAATGAGGCGTAGTTGAATACAAGAGAGGTGGAAGCAAGTTTGAAAGGAAGACAGAAAGTAAATAATATGTTGAATTGATTGGAGTTAAATCAACGCTCTTCTTTATCAAAACCTTTTATCAATCTGATCAACAACACAAACAGCTTTTGTGACATGAAAAGCAGAAGTTGAAATTGTGCCGAAACCCGGGATTGAACCAGGGACCTTTAGATCTTCAGTCTAACGCTCTCCCAACTGAGCTATTTCGGCCTGCTGGTAGTTTGGGTCTTCATCCTTTCTTTTAAACTTCCCAAGAAAATAGATGCTCAACCTCATGCTAGAGCTATGTTTTAAGATGTCCTGTATCATTCATCAGTTAACGGGTGCAATAGGTAAATAGCATTTTTCGGATCCAGGTTAGGTAGCTTTTTTTTTTACTCTGAATGGACTAGCACTATATTACACAGAGGTATTTGGCCTGAGTAGGTAAGCTATGTCATCTGAATACTGAAATCTGTGTTCAAGGAGAAGTGGAAGCTGATGCAGACAAGAGTTTTCTTTACAAAAAAGCATGAAATAGGAAACATTTGTAGTCGAAGCTGAATGCAAGAGAGGTGGAAGCAAATTTAGAAGGAGGACAGAAAGACAATTCTATGTTGAATTGATCATGTTGTCGATCAGTTGATCAAATATTTTGATAAATAAAGAAAGAAAAACTTGAGCTGATACCAAGAAATATTTTGTGAGAAGCAAGAAACCTCTCAGACTTTTCCGAAACCCAGCATTGAACAAGGGACTTTTAGATTTTCAATCTAACACTCTCCCAACTGAGCTATTTCATCCAGCTGGCCATTTTGGCTTTCTGTTGTATTTTTGATAATTGTTAAAGATAAATGCAGACCCTGGTCATTCTATCTGCATGTGCAGTTATGTGTTAAATTGTCCAATGTTATTCAGCAGCTAAATTGGTCTGATGGGTGAATTTCCTTTTTAGGAGCCAAGTTAGTTAGAAGATGTTTGTAAACTATGAATGGACTTATACTCAGACACACAGACCTATGTGGCGAGGGTAGGCAAACTAGGTCATCTGACTACTAACAGTTTTGTATAAGGGGAACTCGAGGCTGATGCAGGCAAAGCTTTACTTTCAATTAAAGGAAGAATTGGCAAATAAAGCAGGTAAAGTTGAATACAAGAGAGGTGGAAGCAAGTTTGACAGAAAGACAGAATGTAAAAAATATGTTGAAATGGTTGTCTTTTCGATCAGCTTGACAAAAGGTTTTGATCATTATAAACAACGTCAATATGAGTTGACTCCAAATAGCATTTGTGGCATGCAAAGCATAAGTTCAAAATGTGCCTAAACCCGGGATTGAACCAGGGACCTTTAGATCTTCAGTCTACTGCTCTCCCAACTGAGCTATTTCATCCAGCTGGCAATTTTGGCTTTCTGTTGTATTTTTTATAATTGTTAAAGATAAATGCAGAACCTGGTCACTCTATCTGCATGTGCAGTTATGTGTTAAATTGTCCAGTATTATTCAGTAGCTAAATTGGTCTGATGGGTGAATTTCCTTTTTAGGAGCCAAGTTAGTTAGATGATGTTTGTAAACTATGAATGGACTTATACTCAGAAACACAGACCTATATGGCGAGGGTTGGCAAGCTAGGTCATCTGACTACTAACAGTTTTGTATAAGGGGAACTGGAGGCTGTTGCAGGCAAAGCTTTACTTTCAATTAAAGGAAGAATTGGGAAATAAAGGAGGCAAAGTTGAATACAAGAGAGGTGGAAGCAAGTTTGAAAGAAAGACAGAAAGTAAATAATATGTTGAATTAATTGTATTGTCGATTATCTTGATAAAAGGTTTTGATCATTATAAACAAAGTCAATATGAGTTGACTCAAAATAGTCTTTGTGGCATGCAAAGCAGAAGTTCAAAATGTGCCGAAACCCGGGATCGAACCAGGGACCTTTAGATCTTCAGTCTAACGCTCTCCCAACTGAGCTATTTCGGCCTGCCAGCAGCTATAGTATTCAGCCTCTTTTTTTGAACAATCCCAGAACAGAGATGCAGAACCTGGATTTTCAATCTGAGGTTAGAGCTGTGTTTTAATGTGTCCTGCATTGTTCAGCAGCTAACTGGTGAAATGGGTGAGTAGCGTTTTTGGGATAAATGTTAGGTCGTTTTTCTTTTAAAACTCTAAGTGGACCAGCACTGTATTACACAGACGTATGTCGCCTGAGTAGGTAAGCTATGTCATCTCAATACTGACAACTTTGTTCAAGGAGAAGTGAAAGCTGATGCAGACAAGAGTTTGCTTTGAAAAAAGTATAAAATGGGATAAATTCGTCATCAAAGCTGATGGCAAGAGAGGTGGAAGCAAGTTTAGAAGGAGGACAGAAAGACAACTTTTTGTTGAAGTTATCATGTTGTTGATCAGTTGATAAAATATTTTGAGAAATAAAGAAAAAAAAACCTAGAGCTGATTTCAAGAAATATTTTGCAAGAATGTAGGATCCCCTTGCACTGTGCTGAAAGTCAGGATTGAATCAGGTACCTTAAGCTCTTCAGTCTAACGATCTCCCAACTGAGATATTTCAGCCAACAAGTCCCTGTGGCCTCCTGATGTATTATTAATAATTGTAGACGATACATACAGAACCTGGTCATTCTATTTTCGTTTATAGTTATGTGTTAAAGTGTCCAGTATCATTCAGCAGGTAACTTGGTCTGATGAGTGAATATCCTTTATAGGGGACAATGTAGGTAGAATTTTTTTTCTAAACTCTGAATTGACTTATACTCTGAAACACAGACCTATATGGCCAGGGTGTACAAGCTATGTCATCTGACTACTGACAGTTTTGTATAAGGGGAATTGGAGGCTGATGCAGACAAAGCTTTACTTTAAAATAAAGCAAGAAGTTTCAAATAAATGAGGCATAGTTGAATACAAGAGAGGTGGAAGCAAGTTTGAAAGGAAGACAGAAAGTAAATAATATGTTGAATTGATTGTGTTGTTGATCAGATTGATAAAAGGTTTTGATAAAGAAGAGCGTTGATTTAACTCCAAACAGCTTTTGTGACATGAAAAGCAGAAGTTGAAATTGTGCCGAAACCCGGGATTGAACCAGGGACCTTTAGATCTTCAGTCTAACGCTCTCCCAACTGAGCTATTTCGGCCTGCTGGTAGTTTGGGTCTTCATCCTTTCTTTTAAACTTCCCAAGAAAATAGATGCTCATCCTCATGCTAGAGCTATGTTTTAAGATGTCCTGTATCATTCATCAGTTAACAGGTGCAATAGGTAAATAGCATTTTTCGGATCCAGGTTAGGTAGCTTTTTTTTTTACTCTGAATGGACTAGCACCATATTACACAGAGGTATTTGGCCTGAGTAGGTAAGCTATGTCATCTGAATACTGAAATCTGTGTTCAAGGAGAAGTGGAAGCTGATGCAGACAAGAGTTTACTTTACAAAAAAGCATGAAATAGGAAACATTTGTAGTCGAAGCTGAATGCAAGAGAGGTGGAAGCAAATTTAGAAGGAGGACAGAAAGACAATTCTATGTTGAATTGATCCTGTTGTCGATCAGTTGATCAAATATTTTGATAAATAAAGAAAGAAAAACTTGAGCTGATACCAAGAAATATTTTGTGAGAAGCAAGAAACCTCTCAGACTTTTCCGAAACCCAGCATTGAACAAGGGACTTTTAGATTTTCAATCTAACACTCTCCCAACTCAGCTATTTCATCCAGCTGGCCATTTTGGCTTTCTGTTGTATTTTTGATAATTGTTAAAGATAAATGCAGACCCTGGTCATTCTATCTGCATGTGCAGTTATGTGTTAAATTGTCCAATATTATTCAGCAGCTAAATTGGTCTGATGGGTGAATTTCCTTTTTAGGAGCCAAGTTAGTTAGAAGATGTTTGTAAACTATGAATGGACTTATACTCAGACACACAGACCTATATGGCGAGGGTAGGCAAACTAGGTCATCTGACTACTAACAGTTTTGTATAAGGGGAACTCGAGGCTGATGTAGGCAAAGCTTTACTTTCAATTAAAGGAAGAATTGGCAAATAAAGCAGGTAAAGTTGAATACAAGAGAGGTGGAAGCAAGTTTGACAGAAAGACAGAATGTAAAAAATATGTTGAAATGGTTGTCTTATCGATCAGCTTGATAAAAGGTTTTGATCATTATAAACAACGTCAATATGAGTTGACTCCAAATAGCATTTGTGGCATGCAAAGCAGAAGTTCAAAATGTGCCTAAACCCGGGATTGAACCAGGGACCTTTAGATCTTCAGTCTAACACTCTCCCAACTGAGATATTTCGGCCTGCCAGCAGCTATAGTATTCAGCCTCTTTTTTTGAACAATCCCAGAACAGAGATGCAGAACCTGGATTTTCAATCTGAGGTTAGAGCTGTGTTTTAATGTGTCCTGCATTGTTCAGCAGCTAACTGGTGAAATGGGTGAGTAGCGTTTTTGGGATAAATGTTAGGTCGTTTTTCTTTTAAAACTCTGAGTGGACCAGCACTGTATTACACAGACGTATGTCGCCTGAGTAGGTAAGCTATATCATCTCAATACTGACAACTTTGTTCAAGGAGGAGTGAAAGCTGATGCAGACAAGAGTTTACTTTGAAAAAAGTATAAAATGGGATAAATTCGTCATCAAAGTTGATGGCAAGAGAGGTGGAAGCAAGTTTAGAAGGAGGACAGAAAGACAACTTTTTGTTGAAGTTATCATGTTGTTGATCAGTTGATAAAATATTTTGAGAAATAAGGAAAAAAAAACTAGAGCTGATTTCAAGAAATATTTTGCAAGAATGTAGGATCCCCTCGCACTGTGCTGAAAGTCAGGATTGAATCAGGTACCTTAAGCTCTTCAGTCTAACGATCTCCCAACTGAGATATTTCAGCCAACAAGTCCCTGTGGCCTCCTGATGTATTATTAATAATTGTAGACGATACATACAGAACCTGGTCATTCTATTTTTGTTTATAGTTATGTGTTAAAGTGTCCAGTATCATTCAGCAGGTAACTTGGTCTGATGAGTGAATATCCTTTTTAGGGGACAAGGTAGGTAGAATTTTTTTTTCTAAACTCTGAATTGACTTATACTCTGAAACACAGACCTATATGGCCAGGGTGTACAAGCTATGTCATCTGACTACTGACAGTTTTGTATAAGGGGAATTGGAGGCTGATGCAGGCAAAGCTTTACTTTAAAATAAAGCAAGAAGTTGCAAATAAATGAGGCATAGTTGAATACAAGAGAGGTGGAAGCAAGTTTGAAAGGAAGACAGAAAGTAAATAATATGTTGAATTGATTGTGTTGTTGATCAGATTGATAAAAGGTTTTGATAAAGAAGAGCGTTGATTTAACTCCAAACAGCTTTTGTGACATGAAAAGCAGAAGTTGAAATTGTGCCGAAACCCGGGATTGAACCAGGGACCTTTAGATCTTCAGTCTAACGCTCTCCCAACTGAGCTATTTCGGCCTGCTGGTAGTTTGGGTCTTCATCCTTTCTTTTAAACTTCCCAAGAAAATAGATGCTCAACCTCATGCTAGAGCTATGTTTTAAGATGTCCTGTATCATTCATCAGTTAACGGGTGCAATAGGTAAATAGCATTTTTCGGATCCAGGTTAGGTAGCTTTTGTTTTTTACTCTGAATGGACTAGCACCATATTACACAGAGGTATTTGGCCTGAGTAGGTAAGCTATGTCATCTGAATACTGAAATCTGTGTTCAAGGAGAAGTGGAAGCTGATGCAGACAAGAGTTTACTTTACAAAAAAGCATGAAATAGGAAACATTTGTAGTCGAAGCTGAATGCAAGAGAGGTGGAAGCAAATTTAGAAGGAGGACAGAAAGAGGATTCTATGTTGAATTGATCATGTTGTCGATCAGTTGATCAAATATTTTGATAAATAAAGAAAGAAAAACTTGAGCTGATACCAAGAAATATTTTGTGAGAAGCAAGAAACCTCTCAGACTTTTCCGAAACCCAGCATTGAACAAGGGACTTTTAGATTTTCAATCTAACACTCTCCCAACTCAGCTATTTCATCCAGCTGGCCATTTTGGCTTTCTGTTGTATTTTTGATAATTGTTAAAGATAAATGCAGACCCTGGTAATTCTATCTGCATGTGCAGTTATGTGTTAAATTGTCCAATATTATTCAGCAGCTAAATTGGTCTGATGGGTGAATTTCCTTTTTAGGAGCCAAGTTAGTTAGAAGATGTTTGTAAACTATGAATGGACTTATACTCAGACACACAGACCTATATGGCGAGGGTAGGCAAACTAGGTCATCTGACTACTAACAGTTTTGTATAAGGGGAACTCGAGGCTGATGCAGGCAAAGCTTTACTTTCAATTAAAGGAAGAATTGGCAAATAAAGCAGGTAAAGTTGAATACAAGAGAGGTGGAAGCAAGTTTGACAGAAAGACAGAATGTAAAAAATATGTTGAAATGGTTGTCTTATCGATCCGCTTGATAAAAGGTTTTGATCATTATAAACAACGTCAATATGAGTTGACTCCAAATAGCATTTGTGGCATGCAAAGCAGAAGTTCAAAATGTGCCTAAACCCGGGATCTTTAGATCTTCAGTCTACTGCTCTCCCAACTGAGCTATTTCATCCAGCTGGCAACTTTGGCTTTCTGTTGTATTTTTTATAATTGTTAAAGATAAATGCAGAACCTGGTCACTCTATCTGCATGTGCAGTTATGTGTTAAATTGTCCAGTATTATTCAGTAGCTAAATTGGTCTGATGGGTGAATTTCCTTTTTAGGAGCCAAGTTAGTTAGATGATGTTTGTAAACTATGAATGGACTTATACTCAGAAACACAGACCTATATGGCGAGGGTCGGCAAGCTAGGTCATCTGACTACTAACAGTTTTGTATAAGAGGAACTGGAGGCTGATGCAGGCAAAGCTTTACTTTCAATTAAAGGAAGAATTGGGAAATAAAGGAGGCAAAGTTGAATACAAGAGAGGTGGAAGCAAGTTTGAAGGAAAGACAAAGTAAATAATATGTTGAATTAATTGTATTGTCGATTATCTTGATAAAAGGTTTTGATCATTATAAACAAAGTCAATATGAGTTGACTCAAAATAGTCTTTGTGGCATGCAAAGCAGAAGTTCAAAATGTGCCGAAACCCGGGATCGAACCAGGGACCTTTAGATCTTCAGTCTAACGCTCTCCCAACTGAGCTATTTCGGCCTGCCAGCAGCTATAGTATTCAGCCTCTTTTTTTGAACAATCCCAGAACAGAGATGCAGAACCTGGATTTTCAATCTGAGGTTAGAGCTGTGTTTTAATGTGTCCTGCATTGTTCAGCAGCTAACTGGTGAAATGGGTGAGTAGCGTTTTTGGGATAAATGTTAGGTCGTTTTTCTTTTAAAACTCTGAGTGGACCAGCACTGTATTACACAGACGTATGTCGCCTGAGTAGGTAAGCTATGTCATCTCAATACTGACAACTTTGTTCAAGGAGAAGTGAAAGCTGATGCAGACAAGAGTTTACTTTGAAAAAAGTATAAAATGGGATAAATTCGTCATCAAAGCTGATGGCAAGAGAGGTGGAAGCAAGTTTAGAAGGAGGACAGAAAGACAACTTTTTGTTGAAGTTATCATGTTGTTGATCAGTTGATAAAATATTTTGAGAAATAAAGAAAAAAAAACTAGAGCTGATTTCAAGAAATATTTTGCAAGAATGTAGGATCCCCTCGCACTGTGCTGAAAGTCAGGATTGAATCAGGTACCTTAAGCTCTTCAGTCTAACGATCTCCCAACTGAGATATTTCAGCCAACAAGTGCCTGTGGCCTCCTGATGTATTATTAATAATTGTAGACGATACATACAGAACCTGGTCATTCTATTTTCGTTTATAGTTATGTGTTAAAGTGTCCAGTATCATTCAGCAGGTAACTTGGTCTGATGTGTGAATAATCTTTTTAGGGGAAAAGGTAGGTAGAATTTTTTTTCTAAACTCTGAATTGACTTATACTCTGAAACACAGACCTATATGGCCAGGGTGTACAAGCTATGTCATCTGACTACTGACAGTTTTGTATAAGGGGAATTGGAGGCTGATGCAGGCAAAGCTTTACTTTAAAATAAAGCAAGAAGTTTCAAATAAATGAGGCATAGTTGAATACAAGAGAGGTGGAAGCAAGTTTGAAAGGAAGACAGAAAGTAAATAATATGTTGAATTGATTGTGTTGTTGATCAGATTGATGAAAGGTTTTGATAAAGAAGAGCGTTGATTTAACTCCAAACAGCTTTTGTGACATGAAAAGCAGAAGTTGAAATTGTGCCGAAACCCGGGATGGAACCAGGGACCTTTAGATCTTCACTCTAACGCTCTCCCAACTGAGCTATTTCAGCCTGCTGGTAGTTTGGGTCTTCATCCTTTCTTTTAAACTTCCCAAGAAAATAGATGCTCATCCTCATGCTAGAGCTATGTTTTAAGATGTCCTGTATCATTCATCAGTTAACGGGTGCAATAGGTAAATAGCATTTTTCGGATCCAGGTTAGGTAGCTTTTTTTTTTACTCTGAATGGACTAGCACCATATTACACAGAGGTATTTGGCCTGAGTAGGTAAGCTATGTCATCTGAATACTGAAATCTGTGTTCAAGGAGAAGTGGAAGCTGATGCAGACAAGAGTTTACTTTACAAAAAAGCATGAAATAGGAAACATTTGTAGTCGAAGCTGAATGCAAGAGAGGTGGAAGCAAATTTAGAAGGAGGACAGAAAGACTATGTTGAATTGATCCTGTTGTCGATCAGTTGATCAAATATTTTGATAAATAAAGAAAGAAAAACTTGAGCTGATACCAAGAAATATTTTGTGAGAAGCAAGAAACCTCTCAGACTTTTCCGAAACCCAGCATTGAACAAGGGACTTTTAGATTTTCAATCTAACACTCTCCCAACTCAGCTATTTCATCCAGCTGGCCATTTTGGCTTTCTGTTGTATTTTTGATAATTGTTAAAGATAAATGCAGACCCTGGTCATTCTATCTGCATGTGCAGTTATGTGTTAAATTGTCCAATATTATTCAGCAGCTAAATTGGTCTGATGGGTGAATTTCCTTTTTAGGAGCCAAGTTAGTTAGAAGATGTTTGTAAACTATGAATGGACTTATACTCAGACACACAGACCTATATGGCGAGGGTAGGCAAACTAGGTCATCTGACTACTAACAGTTTTGTATAAGGGGAACTCGAGGCTGATGCAGGCAAAGCTTTACTTTCAATTAAAGGAAGAATTGGCAAATAAAGCAGGTAAAGTTGAATACAAGAGAGGTGGAAGCAAGTTTGACAGAAAGACAGAATGTAAAAAATATGTTGAAATGGTTGTCTTATCGATCAGCTTGATAAAAGGTTTTGATCATTATAAACAACGTCAATATGAGTTGACTCCAAATAGCATTTGTGGCATGCAAAGCAGAAGTTCAAAATGTGCCTAAACCCGGGATTGAACCAGGGACCTTTAGATCTTCAGTCTACTGCTCTCCCAACTGAGCTATTTCATCCAGCTGGCAATTTCGGCTTTCTGTTGTATTTTTTATAATTGTTAAAGATAAATGCAGAACCTGGTCACTCTATCTGCATGTGCAGTTATGTGTTAAATTGTCCAGTATTATTCAGTAGCTAAATTGGTCTGATGGGTGAATTTCCTTTTTAGGAGCCAAGTTAGTTAGATGATGTTTGTAAACTATGAATGGACTTATACTCAGAAACACAGACCTATATGGCGAGGGTCGGCAAGCTAGGTCATCTGACTACTAACAGTTTTGTATAAGGGGAACTGGAGGCTGATGCAGGCAAAGCTTTACTTTCAATTAAAGGAAGAATTGGGAAATAAAGGAGGCAAAGTTGAATACAAGAGAGGTGGAAGCAAGTTTGAAAGAAAGACAGAAAGTAAATAATATGTTGAATTAATTGTATTGTCGATTATCTTGATAAAAGGTTTTGATCATGATAAACAATGTCAATATGAGTTGGCTCAAAATAGTCTTTGTGGCATGCAAAGCAGAAGTTCAAAATGTGCCGAAACCCGGGATCGAACCAGGGACCTTTAGATCTTCAGTCTAACACTCTCCCAACTGAGCTATTTCGGCCTGCCAGCAGCAATAGTATTCAGCCTCTTTTTTTGAACAATCCCAGAACAGAGATGCAGAACCTGGATTTTCAATCTGAGGTTAGAGCTGTGTTTTAATGTGTCCTGCATTGTTCAGCAGCTAACTGGTGAAATGGGTGAGTAGCGTTTTTGGGATAAATGTTAGGTCGTTTTTCTTTTAAAACTCTGAGTGGACCAGCACTGTATTACACAGACGTATGTCGCCTGAGTAGGTAAGCTATGTCATCTCAATACTGACAACTTTGTTCAAGGAGAAGTGAAAGCTGATGCAGACAAGAGTTTACTTTGAAAAAAGTATAAAAAGGGATAAATTCGTCATCAAAGTTGATGGCAAGAGAGGTGGAAGCAAGTTTAGAAGGAGGACAGAAAGACAACTTTTTGTTGAAGTTATCATGTTGTTGATCAGTTGATAAAATATTTTGAGAAATAAAGAAAAAAAAACTAGAGCTCATTTCAAGAAATATTTTGCAAGAATGTAGGATCCCCTCGCACTGTGCTGAAAGTCAGGATTGAATCAGGTACCTTAAGCTCTTCAGTCTAACGATCTCCCAACTGAGATATTTCAGCCAACAAGTCCCTGTGGCCTCCTGATGTATTATTAATAATTGTAGACGATACATACAGAACCTGGTCATTCTATTTTCGTTTATAGTTATGTGTTAAAGTGTCCAGTATCATTCAGCAGGTAACTTGGTCTGATGAGTGAATATCCTTTTTAGGGGACAAGGTAGGTCGAATTTTTTTTTCTAAACTCTGAATTGACTTATACTCTGAAACACAGACCTATATGGCCAGGGTGTACAAGCTATGTCATCTGACTACTGACAGTTTTGTATAAGGGGAATTGGAGGCTGATGCAGGCAAAGCTTTACTTTAAAATAAAGCAAGAAGTTGCAAATAAATGAGGCATAGTTGAATACAAGAGAGGTGGAAGCAAGTTTGAAAGGAAGACAGAAAGTAAATAATATGTTGAATTGATTGTGTTGTTGATCAGATTGATAAAAGGTTTTGATAAAGAAGAGCGTTGATTTAACTCCAAACAGCTTTTGTGACATGAAAAGCAGAAGTTGAAATTGTGCCGAAACCCGGGATTGAACCAGGGACCTTTAGATCTTCAGTCTAACGCTCTCCCAACTGAGCTATTTTGGCCTGCTGGTTGTTTGGGTCTTCATCCTTTCTTTTAAACTTCCCAAGAAAATAGATGCTCAACCTCATGCTAGAGCTATGTTTTAAGATGTCCTGTATCATTCATCAGTTAACGGGTTGTTCTGCTCGATTTTCCCGGCCTTCTTGTGTTGAGAGGTGATTGAATGTGACTTCAGTCTCTTACCATTTAAGTCTAAGGGTTAGAGTAGTGAATGGAGCCTATTTACTAGGCACTTCGATATGATCCTGTGCTCTTCCCCATAGATCAGGGCTTGCACACATAGCCTAGGGGATAGATTCGTTAGTATTAGGGATAACCTGTCCTGCAGTGAGGGTATTTCATGGAGCCGTGCTGAATTCAGGCCTGGTAGGCCTCAAACGGGAGAGACTCCATCTTTCTTTCTGCTCCGGCAGCTTGGGATGCTTCTAGGTCAAATGTAATGTTTTAGTTATGAGGTGTTATTCGCTTGGAGAGAACCGGTTCAGGCCGGCCCTTATCGAAGGATTGTATTTTTCTTCATGCCGAAGACACTACATCAGGCCGGCCGGCTGGGAAAGTGTCCTTGGTACGGGGAGGTACAAGAATTTGGTGGGCGGCAGGTTACGGGCCGGAATTTTCCATGAGGAAACGCACCTCTATATTAGTGAAAGTCTGAGGCAGTTACATGTTCAGTCCGTAGGCGGCATCTAGCCGTTAGCAGTAAAGCTACTACTTATTCCAGGGAAGACAGACGCCATCTTGAAGGCGGAGAAAAACCGAGAGACAGATACTCTCCTAGCAGAATAGCTAGAGAGGAGAGAGTAGCCGAGAAGGAAGAGGTCCCAGTGACTCGGAGAAGGGTGGACTTCCAGGCGAGCCGAGGCACAGACGAGAAGGGAACCTAGATGGCCACTGAGTGCAGGCTACACACTACTAAGGTGATGTCGACCCTTTCTTATTAAAGTGTACAACTTAATCTTTCACTTTTCTTTGCAGGTTATGTATTATATTGTAATGTTATGTGATTGCGTATGTAATGAGTAATAAAGTACCCAGTTTGTAGTGAACCAACAGATGCTGCGTGTTCTTGTATGAGAGGGTAGCCTATTTTTCTAGTCAGCTGCGGCTACATGAACAGATGTTAACCCTGATCAGGTAAGTGGTAACTGAATAAGGGAGAGAGGAGCCCCTCGAACCGGAGAACAGACCATGCTCGAACTGGCAGTCCTTGTGTGATCTGATGAATAGTGAGACTGATTCCCTTTCTGTATGTTATGGTGATCATAGGATGAACTTGTGCTGAGACTGCCGTATGGGCAGAGAGGTCTGGATTCGTATGGGATCGCGAGGCCGCCACTTATGCTGAGACTGCCGTCTGGGTAGAGAGGTCTGGATTCGTATGGGATCGCGAGGCCGCCACTTGTGCTGAGACTGCCGTCTGGGTAGAGAGGTCTGGATCCGTATGGGATCGCGAGGCCGCCGATTGTGCTGATACTGTCGTATGGGCAGAGAGGTCTGGATCCGTATGGGATCGCGAGGCCGCCACTTGTGCTGAGACTGCCGTCTGGGTAGAGAGGTCTGGATCCGTATGGGATCGCGAGGCCGCCGATTGTGCTGATACTGTCGTATGGGCAGAGAGGTCTGGATTCGTATGGGATCGCGAGGCCGCCACTTATGCTGAGACTGCCGTCTGGGTAGAGAGGTCTGGATTCGTATGGGATCGCGAGGCCGCCACTTGTGCTGAGACTGCCGTCTGGGTAGAGAGGTCTGGATCCGTATGGGATCGCGAGGCCGCCGATTGTGCTGATACTGTCGTATGGGCAGAGAGGTCTGGATCCGTATGGGATCGCGAGGCCGCCACTTGTGCTGAGACTGCCGTCTGGGTAGAGAGGTCTGGATTCGTATGGGATCGCGAGGCCGCCGATTGTGCTGAGACTGCCGTCTGGGTAGAGAGGTCTGGATTCGTATGGGATCGCGAGGCCGCCGATTGTGCTGAGACTGCCGTCTGGGTAGAGAGGTCTGGATTCGTATGGGATCGCGAGGCCGCCACTTGTGCTGAGACTGCCGTCTGAGTAGAGAGGTCTGGATCCGTATGGGATCGCGAGGCCGCCGATTGTAAGAGGTCTTGGTATGTATGAGTAGGAATTCCCTGTCCTTAGGTGGTAGATATATGTGGTTACCTATTGTAAATAGGCTCTAGGGAGGGGGTAACGTTCTGGCTGGGTTAGTGAGGCTCTGATGAGCGGGTTCTATGTGATCCGAAAACCCAAGCAGAACACGGGTGCAATAGGTAAATAGCATTTTTCGGATCCAGGTTAGGTAGCTTTTGTTTTTTACTCTGAATGGACTAGCACCATATTACACAGAGGTATTTGGCCTGAGTAGGTAAGCTATGTCATCTGAATACTGAAATCTGTGTTCAAGGAGAAGTGGAAGCTGATGCAGACAAGAGTTTACTTTACAAAAAAGCATGAAATAGGAAACATTTGTAGTCGAAGCTGAATGCAAGAGAGGTGGAAGCAAATTTAGAAGGAGGACAGAAAGACAATTCTATGTTGAATTGATCATGTTGTCGATCAGTTGATCAAATATTTTGATAAATAAAGAAAGAAAAACTTGAGCTGATACCAAGAAATATTTTGTGAGAAGCAAGAAACCTCTCAGACTTTTCCGAAACCCAGCATTGAACAAGGGACTTTTAGATTTTCAATCTAACACTCTCCCAACTGAGCTATTTCATCCAGCTGGCCATTTTGGCTTTCTGTTGTATTTTTGATAATTGTTAAAGATAAATGCAGACCCTGGTCATTCTATCTGCATGTGCAGTTATGTGTTAAATTGTCCAATATTATTCAGCAGCTAAATTGGTCTGATGAGTGAATATCCTTTTTAGGGGACAATGTAGGTAGAATTTTTTTTTCTAAACTCTGAATTGACTTATACTCTGAAACACAGACCTATATGGCCAGGGTGTACAAGCTATGTCATCTGACTACTGACAGTTTTGTATAAGGGGAATTGGAGGCTGATGCAGGCAAAGCTTTACTTTAAAATAAAGCAAGAAGTTGCAAATAAATGAGGCATAGTTGAATACAAGAGAGGTGGAAGCAAGTTTGAAAGGAAGACAGAAAGTAAATAATATGTTGAATTGATTGTGTTGTTGATCAGATTGATAAAAGGTTTTGATAAAGAAGAGCGTTGATTTAACTCCAAACAGCTTTTGAGACATGAAAAGCAGAAGTTGAAATTGTGCCAAAACCCGGGATTGAACCAGGGACCTTTAGATCTTCACGCTAACGCTCTCCCAACTGAGCTATTTCAGCCTGCTGGTAGTTTGGGTCTTCATCCTTTCTTTTAAACTTCCCAAGAAAATAGATGCTCATCCTCATGCTAGAGCTATGTTTTAAGATGTCCTGTATCATTCATCAGTTAACGGGTGCAATAGGTAAATAGCATTTTTCGGATCCAGGTTAGGTAGCTTTTTTTTTACTCTGAATGGACTAGCACCATATTACACAGAGGTATTTGGCCTGAGTAGGTAAGCTATGTCATCTGAATACTGAAATCTGTGTTCAAGGAGAAGTGGAAGCTGATGCAGACAAGAGTTTACTTTACAAAAAAGCATGAAATAGGAAACATTTGTAGTCGAAGCTGAATGCAAGAGAGGTGGAAGCAAATTTAGAAGGAGGACAGAAAGACAATTCTATGTTGAATTGATCATGTTGTCAATCAGTTGATCAAATATTTTGATAAATAAAGAAAGAAAAACTTGAGCTGATACCAAGAAATATTTTGTGAGAAGCAAGAAACCTCTCAGACTTTTCCGAAACCCAGCATTGAACAAGGGACTTTTAGATTTTCAATCTAACACTCTCCCAACTGAGCTATTTCATCCAGCTGGCCATTTTGGCTTTCTGTTGTATTTTTGATAATTGTTAAAGATAAATGCAGACCCTGGTCATTCTATCTGCACGTGCAGTTATGTGTTAAATTGTCCAATATTATTAAGCAGCTAAATTGGTCTGATGGGTGAATTTCCTTTTTAGGAGCCAAGTTAGTTAGAAGATGTTTGTAAACTATGAATGGACTTATACTCAGACACACAGACCTATATGGCGAGGGTAGGCAAACTAGGTCATCTGACTACTAACAGTTTTGTATAAGGGGAACTCGAGGCTGATGCAGGCAAAGCTTTACTTTCAATTAAAGGAAGAATTGGCAAATAAAGCAGGTAAAGTTGAATACAAGAGAGGTGGAAGCAAGTTTGACAGAAAGACAGAATGTAAAAAATGTGTTGAAATGGTTGTCTTATCGATCAGCTTGATAAAAGGTTTTGATCATTATAAACAACGTCAATATGAGTTGACTCCAAATAGCATTTGTGGCATGCAAAGCAGAAGTTCAAAATGTGCCTAAACCCGGGATTGAACCAGGGACCTTTAGATCTTCAGTCTACTGCTCTCCCAACTGAGCTATTTCATCCAGCTGGCAATTTTGGCTTTCTGTTGTATTTTTTATAATTGTTAAAGAAAAATGCAGAACCTGGTCACTCTATCTGCATGTGCAGTTATGTGTTAAATTGTCCAGTATTATTCAGTAGCTAAATTGGTCTGATGGGTGAATTTCCTTTTTAGGAGCCAAGTTAGTTAGATGATGTTTGTAAACTATGAATGGACTTATACTCAGAAACACAGACCTATATGGCGAGGGTCGGCAAGCTAGGTCATCTGACTACTAACAGTTTTGTATAAGGGGAACTGGAGGCTGATGCAGGCAAAGCTTTACTTTCAATTAAAGGAAGAATTGGGAAATAAAGGAGGCAAAGTTGAATACAAGAGAGGTGGAAGCAAGTTTGAAAGAAAGACAGAAAGTAAATAATATGTTGAATTAATTGTATTGTCGATTATCTTGATAAAAGGTTTTGATCATTATAAACAAAGTCAATATGAGTTGACTCAAAATAGTCTTTGTGGCATGCAAAGCAGAAGTTCAAAATGTGCCGAAACCCGGGATCGAACCAGGGACCTTTAGATCTTCAGTCTAACACTCTCCCAACTGAGCTATTTCGGCCTGCCAGCAGCTATAGTATTCAGCCTCTTTTTTTGAACAATCCCAGAACAGAGATGCAGAACCTGGATTTTCAATCTGAGGTTAGAGCTGTGTTTTAATGTGTCCTGCATTGTTCAGCAGCTAACTGGTGAAATGGGTGAGTAGCGTTTTTGGGATAAATGTTAGGTCGTTTTTCTTTTAAAACTCTGAGTGGACCAGAACTGTATTACACAGACGTATGTCGCCTGAGTAGGTAAGCTATGTCATCTCAATACTGACAACTTTGTTCAAGGAGAAGTGAAAGCTGATGCAGACAAGAGTTTACTTTGAAAAAAGTATAAAATGGGATAAATTCGTCATCAAAGCTGATGGCAAGAGAGGTGGAAGCAAGTTTAGAAGGAGGACAGAAAGACAACTTTTTGTTGAAGTTATCATGTTGTTGATCAGTTGATAAAATATTTTGAGAAATAAAGAAAAAAAAACTAGAGCTGATTTCAAGAAATATTTTGCAAGAATGTAGGATCCCCTCGCACTGTGCTGAAAGTCAGGATTGAATCAGGTACCTTAAGCTCTTCAGTCTAACGATCTCCCAACTGAGATATTTCAGCCAACAAGTCCCTGTGGCCTCCTGATGTATTATTAATAATTGTAGACGATACATACAGAACCTGGTCATTCTATTTTCGTTTATAGTTATGTGTTAAAGTGTCCAGTATCATTCAGCAGGTAACTTGGTCTGATGAGTGAATATCCTTTTTAGGGGACAATGTAGGTAGAATTTTTTTTTCTAAACTCTGAATTGACTTATACTCTGAAACACAGACCTATATGGCCAGGGTGTACAAGCTATGTCATCTGACTACTGACAGTTTTGTATAAGGGGAATTGGAGGCTGATGCAGGCAAAGCTTTACTTTAAAATAAAGCAAGAAGTTGCAAATAAATGAGGCATAGTTGAATACAAGAGAGGTGGAAGCAAGTTTGAAAGGAAGACAGAAAGTAAATAATATGTTGAATTGATTGTGTTGTTGATCAGATTGATAAAAGGTTTTGATAAAGAAGAGCGTTGATTTAACTCCAAACAGCTTTTGTGACATGAAAAGCAGAAGTTGAAATTGTGCCGAAACCCGGGATTGAACCAGGGACCTTTAGATCTTCAGTCTAACGCTCTCCCAACTGAGCTATTTCGGCCTGCTGGTAGTTTGGGTCTTCATCCTTTCTTTTAAACTTCCCAAGAAAATAGATGCTCATCCTCATGCTAGAGCTATGTTTTAAGATGTCCTGTATCATTCATCAGTTAACAGGTGCAATAGGTAAATAGCATTTTTCGGATCCAGGTTAGGTAGCTTTTTTTTTTACTCTGAATGGACTAGCACCATATTACACAGAGGTATTTGGCCTGAGTAGGTAAGCTATGTCATCTGAATACTGAAATCTGTGTTCAAGGAGAAGTGGAAGCTGATGCAGACAAGAGTTTACTTTACAAAAAAGCATGAAATAGGAAACATTTGTAGTCGAAGCTGAATGCAAGAGAGGTGGAAGCAAATTTAGAAGGAGGACAGAAAGACAATTCTATGTTGAATTGATCCTGTTGTCGATCAGTTGATCAAATATTTTGATAAATAAAGAAAGAAAAACTTGAGCTGATACCAAGAAATATTTTGTGAGAAGCAAGAAACCTCTCAGACTTTTCCGAAACCCAGCATTGAACAAGGGACTTTTAGATTTTCAATCTAACACTCTCCCAACTCAGCTATTTCATCCAGCTGGCCATTTTGGCTTTCTGTTGTATTTTTGATAATTGTTAAAGATAAATGCAGACCCTGGTCATTCTATCTGCATGTGCAGTTATGTGTTAAATTGTCCAATATTATTCAGCAGCTAAATTGGTCTGATGGGTGAATTTCCTTTTTAGGAGCCAAGTTAGTTAGAAGATGTTTGTAAACTATGAATGGACTTATACTCAGACACACAGACCTATATGGCGAGGGTAGGCAAACTAGGTCATCTGACTACTAACAGTTTTGTATAAGGGGAACTCGAGGCTGATGTAGGCAAAGCTTTACTTTCAATTAAAGGAAGAATTGGCAAATAAAGCAGGTAAAGTTGAATACAAGAGAGGTGGAAGCAAGTTTGACAGAAAGACAGAATGTAAAAAATATGTTGAAATGGTTGTCTTATCGATCAGCTTGATAAAAGGTTTTGATCATTATAAACAACGTCAATATGAGTTGACTCCAAATAGCATTTGTGGCATGCAAAGCAGAAGTTCAAAATGTGCCTAAACCCGGGATTGAACCAGGGACCTTTAGATCTTCAGTCTAACACTCTCCCAACTGAGATATTTCGGCCTGCCAGAAGCTATAGTATTCAGCCTCTTTTTTTGAACAATCCCAGAACAGAGATGCAGAACCTGGATTTTCAATCTGAGGTTAGAGCTGTGTTTTAATGTGTCCTGCATTGTTCAGCAGCTAACTGGTGAAATGGGTGAGTAGCGTTTTTGGGATAAATGTTAGGTCGTTATTCTTTTAAAACTCTGAGTGGACCAGCACTGTATTACACAGACGTATGTCGCCTGAGTAGGTAAGCTATATCATCTCAATACTGACAACTTTGTTCAAGGAGAAGTGAAAGCTGATGCAGACAAGAGTTTACTTTGAAAAAAGTATAAAATGGGATAAATTCGTCATCAAAGTTGATGGCAAGAGAGGTGGAAGCAAGTTTAGAAGGAGGACAGAAAGACAACTTTTTGTTGAAGTTATCATGTTGTTGATCAGTTGATAAAATATTTTGAGAAATAAAGAAAAAAAAACTAGAGCTGATTTCAAGAAATATTTTGCAAGAATGTAGGATCCCCTCGCACTGTGCTGAAAGTCAGGATTGAATCAGGTACCTTAAGCTCTTCAGTCTAACGATCTCCCAACTGAGATATTTCAGCCAACAAGTCCCTGTGGCCTCCTGATGTATTATTAATAATTGTAGACGATACATACAGAACCTGGTCATTCTATTTTTGTTTATAGTTATGTGTTAAAGTGTCCAGTATCATTCAGCAGGTAACTTGGTCTGATGAGTGAATATCCTTTTTAGGGGACAAGGTAGGTAGAATTATTTTTTTCTAAACTCTGAATTGACTTATACTCTGAAACACAGACCTATATGGCCAGGGTGTACAAGCTATGTCATCTGACTACTGACAGTTTTGTATAAGGGGAATTGGAGGCTGATGCAGGCAAAGCTTTACTTTAAAATAAAGCAAGAAGTTGCAAATAAATGAGGCATAGTTGAATACAAGAGAGGTGGAAGCAAGTTTGAAAGGAAGACAGAAAGTAAATAATATGTTGAATTGATTGTGTTGTTGATCAGATTGATAAAAGATTTTGATAAAGAAGAGCGTTGATTTAACTCCAAACAGCTTTTGTGACATGAAAAGCAGAAGTTGAAATTGTGCCGAAACCCGGGATTGAACCAGGGACCTTTAGATCTTCAGTCTAACGCTCTCCCAACTGAGCTATTTCGGCCTGCTGGTAGTTTGGGTCTTCATCCTTTCTTTTAAACTTCCCAAGAAAATAGATGCTCATCCTCATGCTAGAGCTATGTTTTAAGATGTCCTGTATCATTCATCAGTTAACAGGTGCAATAGGTAAATAGCATTTTTCGGATCCAGGTTAGGTAGCTTTTTTTTTTACTCTGAATGGACTAGCACCATATTACACAGAGGTATTTGGCCTGAGTAGGTAAGCTATGTCATCTGAATACTGAAATCTGTGTTCAAGGAGAAGTGGAAGCTGATGCAGACAAGAGTTTACTTTACAAAAAAGCATGAAATAGGAAACATTTGTAGTCGAAGCTGAATGCAAGAGAGGTGGAAGCAAATTTAGAAGGAGGACAGAAAGACAATTCTATGTTGAATTGATCATGTTGTCAATCAGTTGATCAAATATTTTGATAAATAAAGAAAGAAAAACTTGAGCTGATACCAAGAAATATTTTGTGAGAAGCAAGAAACCTCTCAGACTTTTCCGAAACCCAGCATTGAACAAGGGACTTTTAGATTTTCAATCTAACACTCTCCCAACTGAGCTATTTCATCCAGCTGGCCATTTTGGCTTTCTGTTGTATTTTTGATAATTGTTAAAGATAAATGCAGACCCTGGTCATTCTATCTGCACGTGCAGTTATGTGTTAAATTGTCCAATATTATTAAGCAGCTAAATTGGTCTGATGGGTGAATTTCCTTTTTAGGAGCCAAGTTAGTTAGAAGATGTTTGTAAACTATGAATGGACTTATACTCAGACACACAGACCTATATGGCGAGGGTAGGCAAACTAGGTCATCTGACTACTAACAGTTTTGTATAAGGGGAACTCGAGGCTGATGCAGGCAAAGCTTTACTTTCAATTAAAGGAAGAATTGGCAAATAAAGCAGGTAAAGTTGAATACAAGAGAGGTGGAAGCAAGTTTGACAGAAAGACAGAATGTAAAAAATGTGTTGAAATGGTTGTCTTATCGATCAGCTTGATAAAAGGTTTTGATCATTATAAACAACGTCAATATGAGTTGACTCCAAATAGCATTTGTGGCATGCAAAGCAGAAGTTCAAAATGCCTAAACCCGGGATTGAACCAGGGACCTTTAGATCTTCAGTCTACTGCTCTCCCAACTGAGCTATTTCATCCAGCTGGCAATTTTGGCTTTCTGTTGTATTTTTTATAATTGTTAAAGAAAAATGCAGAACCTGGTCACTCTATCTGCATGTGCAGTTATGTGTTAAATTGTCCAGTATTATTCAGTAGCTAAATTGGTCTGATGGGTGAATTTCCTTTTTAGGAGCCAAGTTAGTTAGATGATGTTTGTAAACTATGAATGGACTTATACTCAGAAACACAGACCTATATGGCGAGGGTCGGCAAGCTAGGTCATCTGACTACTAACAGTTTTGTATAAGGGGAACTGGAGGCTGATGCAGGCAAAGCTTTACTTTCAATTAAAGGAAGAATTGGGAAATAAAGGAGGCAAAGTTGAATACAAGAGAGGTGGAAGCAAGTTTGAAAGAAAGACAGAAAGTAAATAATATGTTGAATTAATTGTATTGTCGATTATCTTGATAAAAGGTTTTGATCATTATAAACAAAGTCAATATGAGTTGACTCAAAATAGTCTTTGTGGCATGCAAAGCAGAAGTTCAAAATGTGCCGAAACCCGGGATCGAACCAGGGACCTTTAGATCTTCAGTCTAACACTCTCCCAACTGAGCTATTTCGGCCTGCCAGCAGCTATAGTATTCAGCCTCTTTTTTTGAACAATCCCAGAACAGAGATGCAGAACCTGGATTTTCAATCTGAGGTTAGAGCTGTGTTTTAATGTGTCCTGCATTGTTCAGCAGCTAACTGGTGAAATGGGTGAGTAGCGTTTTTGGGATAAATGTTAGGTCGTTTTTCTTTTAAAACTCTGAGTGGACCAGCACTGTATTACACAGACGTATGTCGCCTGAGTAGGTAAGCTATGTCATCTCAATACTGACAACTTTGTTCAAGGAGAAGTGAAAGCTGATGCAGACAAGAGTTTACTTTGAAAAAAGTATAAAATGGGATAAATTCGTCATCAAAGCTGATGGCAAGAGAGGTGGAAGCAAGTTTAGAAGGAGGACAGAAAGACAACTTTTTGTTGAAGTTATCATGTTGTTGATCAGTTGATAAAATATTTTGAGAAATAAAGAAAAAAAAACTAGAGCTGATTTCAAGAAATATTTTGCAAGAATGTAGGATCCCCTCGCACTGTGCTGAAAGTCAGGATTGAATCAGGTACCTTAAGCTCTTCAGTCTAACGATCTCCCAACTGAGATATTTCAGCCAACAAGTGCCTGTGGCCTCCTGATGTATTATTAATAATTGTAGACGATACATACAGAACCTGGTCATTCTATTTTCGTTTATAGTTATGTGTTAAAGTGTCCAGTATCATTCAGCAGGTAACTTGGTCTGATGTGTGAATAATCTTTTTAGGGGAAAAGGTAGGTAGAATTTTTTTTCTAAACTCTGAATTGACTTATACTCTGAAACACAGACCTATATGGCCAGGGTGTACAAGCTATATCATCTGACTACTGACAGTTTTGTATAAGGGGAATTGGAGGCTGATGCAGGCAAAGCTTTACTTTAAAATAAAGCAAGAAGTTTCAAATAAATGAGGCATAGTTGAATACAAGAGAGGTGGAAGCAAGTTTGAAAGGAAGACAGAAAGTAAATAATATGTTGAATTGATTGTGTTGTTGATCAGATTGATGAAAGGTTTTGATAAAGAAGAGCGTTGATTTAACTCCAAACAGCTTTTGTGACATGAAAAGCAGAAGTTGAAATTGTGCCGAAACCCGGGATGGAACCAGGGACCTTTAGATCTTCACTCTAACGCTCTCCCAACTGAGCTATTTCAGCCTGCTGGTAGTTTGGGTCTTCATCCTTTCTTTTAAACTTCCCAAGAAAATAGATGCTCATCCTCATGCTAGAGCTATGTTTTAAGATGTCCTGTATCATTCATCAGTTAACGGGTGCAATAGGTAAATAGCATTTTTCGGATCCAGGTTAGGTAGCTTTTTTATTTACTCTGAATGGACTAGCACCATATTACACAGAGGTATTTGGCCTGAGTAGGTAAGCTATGTCATCTGAATACTGAAATCTGTGTTCAAGGAGAAGTGGAAGCTGATGCAGACAAGAGTTTACTTTACAAAAAAGCATGAAATAGGAAACATTTGTAGTCGAAGCTGAATGCAAGAGAGGTGGAAGCAAATTTAGAAGGAGGACAGAAAGACAATTCTATGTTGAATTGATCATGTTGTCGATCAGTTGATCAAATATTTTGATAAATAAAGAAAGAAAAACTTGAGCTGATACCAAGAAATATTTTGTGAGAAGCAAGAAACCTCTCAGACTTTTCCGAAACCCAGCATTGAACAAGGGACTTTTAGATTTTCAATCTAACACTCTCCCAACTGAGCTATTTCATCCAGCTGGCCATTTTGGCTTTCTGTTGTATTTTTGATAATTGTTAAAGATAAATGCAGACCCTGGTCATTCTATCTGCATGTGCAGTTATGTGTTAAATTGTCCAATGTTATTCAGCAGCTAAATTGGTCTGATGGGTGAATTTCCTTTTTAGGAGCCAAGTTAGTTAGAAGATGTTTGTAAACTATGAATGGACTTATACTCAGACACACAGACCTATATGGCGAGGGTAGGCAAACTAGGTCATCTGACTACTAACAGTTTTGTATAAGGGGAACTCGAGGCTGATGCAGGCAAAGCTTTACTTTCAATTAAAGGAAGAATTGGCAAATAAAGCAGGTAAAGTTGAATACAAGAGAGGTGGAAGCAAGTTTGACAGAAAGACAGAATGTAAAAAATATGTTGAAATGGTTGTCTTATCGATCAGCTTGATAAAAGGTTTTGATCATTATAAACAACGTCAATATGAGTTGACTCCAAATAGCATTTGTGGCATGCAAAGCAGAAGTTCAAAATGTGCCTAAACCCGGGATTGAACCAGGGACCTTTAGATCTTCAGTCTACTGCTCTCCCAACTGAGCTATTTCATCCAGCTGGCAATTTCGGCTTTCTGTTGTATTTTTTATAATTGTTAAAGATAAATGCAGAACCTGGTCACTCTATCTGCATGTGCAGTTATGTGTTAAATTGTCCAGTATTATTCAGTAGCTAAATTGGTCTGATGGGTGAATTTCCTTTTTAGGAGCCAAGTTAGTTAGATGATGTTTGTAAACTATGAATGGACTTATACTCAGAAACACAGACCTATATGGCGAGGGTCGGCAAGCTAGGTCATCTGACTACTAACAGTTTTGTATAAGGGGAACTGGAGGCTGATGCAGGCAAAGCTTTACTTTCAATTAAAGGAAGAATTGGGAAATAAAGGAGGCAAAGTTGAATACAAGAGAGGTGGAAGCAAGTTTGAAAGAAAGACAGAAAGTAAATAATATGTTGAATTAATTGTATTGTCGATTATCTTGATAAAAGGTTTTGATCATTATAAACAAAGTCAATATGAGATGACTCAAAATAGTCTTTGTGGCATGCAAAGCAGAAGTTCAAAATGTGCCGAAACCCGGGATCGAACCCGGGACCTTTAGATCTTCAGTCTAACACTCTCCCAACTGAGCTATTTCGGCCTGCCAGCAGCTATAGTATTCAGCCTCTTTTTTTGAACAATCCCAGAACAGAGATGCAGAACCTGGATTTTCAATCTGAGGTTAGAGCTGTGTTTTAATGTGTCCTGCATTGTTCAGCAGCTAACTGGTGAAATGGGTGAGTAGCGTTTTTGGGATAAATGTTAGGTCGTTTTTCTTTTAAAACTCTGAGTGGACCAGCACTGTATTACACAGACGTATGTCGCCTGAGTAGGTAAGCTATGTCATCTCAATACTGACAACTTTGTTCAAGGAGAAGTGAAAGCTGATGCAGACAAGAGTTTACTTTGAAAAAAGTATAAAATGGGATAAATTCGTCATCAAAGTTGATGGCAAGAGAGGTGGAAGCAAGTTTAGAAGGAGGACAGAAAGACAACTTTTTGTTGAAGTTATCATGTTGTTGATCAGTTGATAAAATATTTTGAGAAATAAAGAAAAAAAAACTAGAGCTGATTTCAAGAAATATTTTGCAAGAATGTAGGATCCCCTCGCACTGTGCTGAAAGTCAGGATTGAATCAGGTACCTTAAGCTCTTCAGTCTAACGATCTCCCAACTGAGATATTTCAGCCAACAAGTCCCTGTGGCCTCCTGATGTATTATTAATAATTGTAGACGATACATACAGAACCTGGTCATTCTATTTTCGTTTATAGTTATGTGTTAAAGTGTCCAGTATCATTCAGCAGGTAACTTGGTCTGATGAGTGAATATCCTTTTTAGGGGACAAGGTAGGTAGAATTTTTTTTTCTAAACTCTGAATTGACTTATACTCTGAAACACAGACCTATATGGCCAGGGTGTACAAGCTATGTCATCTGACTACTGACAGTTTTGTATAAGGGGAATTGGAGGCTGATGCAGGCAAAGCTTTACTTTAAAATAAAGCAAGAAGTTGCAAATAAATGAGGCATAGTTGAATACAAGAGAGGTGGAAGCAAGTTTGAAAGGAAGACGGAAAGTAAATAATATGTTGAATTGATTGTGTTGTTGATCAGATTGATAAAAGGTTTTGATAAAGAAGAGCGTTGATTTAACTCCAAACAGCTTTTGTGACATGAAAAGCAGAAGTTGAAATTGTGCCGAAACCCGGGATTGAACCAGGGACCTTTAGATCTTCAGTCTAACGCTCTCCCAACTGAGCTATTTCGGCCTGCTGGTAGTTTGGGTCTTCATCCTTTCTTTTAAACTTCCCAAGAAAATAGATGCTCAACCTCATGCTAGAGCTATGTTTTAAGATGTCCTGTATCATTCATCACTTAACGGGTGCAATAGGTAAATAGCATTTTTCGGATCCAGGTTAGGTAGCTTTTGTTTTTTACTCTGAATGGACTAGCACCATATTACACAGAGGTATTTGGCCTGAGTAGGTAAGCTATGTCATCTGAATACTGAAATCTGTGTTCAAGGAGAAGTGGAAGCTGATGCAGACAAGAGTTTACTTTACAAAAAAGCATGAAATAGGAAACATTTGTAGTCGAAGCTGAATGCAAGAGAGGTGGAAGCAAATTTAGAAGGAGGACAGAAAGACAATTCTATGTTGAATTGATCATGTTGTCGATCAGTTGATCAAATATTTTGATAAATAAAGAAAGAAAAACTTGAGCTGATACCAAGAAATATTTTGTGAGAAGCAAGAAACCTCTCAGACTTTTCCGAAACCCAGCATTGAACAAGGGACTTTTAGATTTTCAATCTAACACTCTCCCAACTGAGCTATTTCATCCAGCTGGCCATTTTGGCTTTCTGTTGTATTTTTGATAATTGTTAAAGATAAATGCAGACCCTGGTCATTCTATCTGCATGTGCAGTTATGTGTTAAATTGTCCAATATTATTCAGCAGCTAAATTGGTCTGATGGGTGAATTTCCTTTTTAGGAGCCAAGTTAGTTAGAAGATGTTTGTAAACTATGAATGGACTTATACTCAGACACACAGACCTATATGGCGAGGGTAGGCAAACTAGGTCATCTGACTACTAACAGTTTTGTATAAGGGGAACTCGAGGCTGATGCAGGCAAAGCTTTACTTTCAATTAAAGGAAGAATTGGCAAATAAAGCAGGTAAAGTTGAATACAAGAGAGGTGGAAGCAAGTTTGACAGAAAGACAGAATGTAAAAAATATGTTGAAATGGTTGTCTTATCGATCAGCTTGATAAAAGGTTTTGATCATTATAAACAACGTCAATATGAGTTGACTCCAAATAGCATTTGTGGCATGCAAAGCAGAAGTTCAAAATGTGCCTAAACCCGGGATTGAACCAGGGACCTTTAGATCTTCAGTCTACTGCTCTCCCAACTGAGCTATTTCATCCAGCTGGCAATTTTGGCTTTCTGTTGTATTTTTTATAATTGTTAAAGAAAAATGCAGAACCTGGTCACTCTATCTGCATGTGCAGTTATGTGTTAAATTGTCCAGTATTATTCAGTAGCTAAATTGGTCTGATGGGTGAATTTCCTTTTTAGGAGCCAAGTTAGTTAGATGATGTTTGTAAACTATGAATGGACTTATACTCAGAAACACAGACCTATATGGCGAGGGTCGGCAAGCTAGGTCATCTGACTACTAACAGTTTTGTATAAGGGGAACTGGAGGCTGATGCAGGCAAAGCTTTACTTTCAATTAAAGGAAGAATTGGGAAATAAAGGAGGCAAAGTTGAATACAAGAGAGGTGGAAGCAAGTTTGAAAGAAAGACAGAAAGTAAATAATATGTTGAATTAATTGTATTGTCGATTATCTTGATAAAAGGTTTTGATCATTATAAACAAAGTCAATATGAGTTGATTCAAAATAGTCTTTGTGGCATGCAAAGCAGAAGTTCAAAATGTGCCGAAACCCGGGATCGAACCAGGGACCTTTAGATCTTCAGTCTAACGCTCTCCTAACTGAGCTATTTCGGCCTGCCAGCAGCTATAGTATTCAGCCTCTTTTTTTGAACAATCCCAGAACAGAGATGCAGAACCTGGATTTTCAATCTGAGGTTAGAGCTGTGTTTTAATGTGTCCTGCATTGTTCAGCAGCTAACTGGTGAAAGGGTGAGTAGCGTTTTTGGGATAAATGTTAGGTCGTTTTTCTTTTAAAACTCTAAGTGGACCAGCACTGTATTACACAGACGTATGTCGCCTGAGTAGGTAAGCTATGTCATCTCAATACTGACAACTTTGTTCAAGGAGAAGTGAAAGCTGATGCAGACAAGAGTTTACTTTGAAAAAAGTATAAAATGGGATAAATTCGTCATCAAAGTTGATGGCAAGAGAGGTGGAAGCAAGTTTAGAAGGAGGACAGAAAGACAACTTTTTGTTGAAGTTATCATGTTGTTGATCAGTTGATAAAATATTTTGAGAAATAAAAAAAAAAAAACTAGAGCTGATTTCAAGAAATATTTTGCAAGAATGTAGGATCCCCTCGCACTGTGCTGAAAGTCAGGATTGAATCAGGTACCTTAAGCTCTTCAGTCTAACGATCTCCCAACTGAGATATTTCAGCCAACAAGTCCCTGTGGCCTCCTGATGTATTATTAATAATTGTAGACGATACATACAGAACCTGGTCATTCTATTTTCGTTTATAGTTATGTGTTAAAGTGTCCAGTATCATTCAGCAGGTAACTTGGTCTGATGAGTGAATATCCTTTTTAGGGGACAAGGTAGGTAGAATTTTTTTTTCTAAACTCTGAATTGACTTATACTCTGAAACACAGACCTATATGGCCAGGGTGTACAAGCTATGTCATCTGACTACTGACAGTTTTGTATAAGGGGAACTGGAGGCTGATGCAGGCAAAGCTTTACTTTAAAATAAAGCAAGAAGTTGCAAATAAATGAGGCATAGTTGAATACAAGAGAGGTGGAAGCAAGTTTGAAAGGAAGACAGAAAGTAAATAATATGTTGAATTGATTGTGTTGTTGATCAGATTGATAAAAGGTTTTGATAAAGAAGAGCGTTGATTTAACTCCAAACAGCTTTTGTGACATGAAAAGCAGAAGTTGAAATTGTGCCGAAACCCGGGATTGAACCAGGGACCTTTAGATCTTCAGTCTAACGCTCTCCCAACTGATCTATTTCGGCCTGCTGGTAGTTTGGGGCTTCATCCTTTTTTTTTAAACTTCACAAGAAAATAGATGCTCAACCTCATGCTAGAGCTATGTTTTAAGATGTCCTGTATCATTCACCAGTTAACGGGTGCAATAGGTAAATAGCATTTTTCGGATCCAGGTTAGGTAGCTTTTGTTTTTTACTCTGAATGGACTAGCACCATATTACACAGAGGTATTTGGCCTGAGTAGGTAAGCTATGTCATCTGAATACTGAAATCTGTGTTCAAGGAGAAGTGGAAGCTGATGCAGACAAGAGTTTACTTTACAAAAAAGCATGAAATAGGAAACATTTGTAGTCGAAGCTGAATGCAAGAGAGGTGGAAGCAAATTTAGAAGGAGGACAGAAAGACAATTCTATGTTGAATTGATCATGTTGTCGATCAGTTGATCAAATATTTTGATAAATAAAGAAAGAAAAACTTGAGCTGATACCAAGAAAAATTTTGTGAGAAGCAAGAAACCTCTCAGACTTTTCCGAAACCCAGCATTGAACAAGGGACTTTTAGATTTTCAATCTAACACTCTCCCAACTGAGCTATTTCATCCAGCTGGCCATTTTGGCTTTCTGTTGTATTTTTGATAATTGTTAAAGATAAATGCAGACCCTGGTCATTCTATCTGCATGTGCAGTTATGTGTTAAATTGTCCAATATTATTCAGCAGCTAAATTCGTCTGATGGGTGAATTTCCTTTTTAGGAGCCAAGTTAGTTAGAAGATGTTTGTAAACTATGAATGGACTTATACTCAGACACACAGACCTATATGGCGAGGGTAGGCAAACTAGGTCATCTGACTACTAACAGTTTTGTATAAGGGGAACTCGAGGCTGATGCAGGCAAAGCTTTACTTTCAATTAAAGGAAGAATTGGCAAATAAAGCAGGTAAAGTTGAATACAAGAGAGGTGGAAGCAAGTTTGACAGAAAGACAGAATGTAAAAAATATGTTGAAATGGTTGTCTTATCGATCAGCTTGATAAATGGTTTTGATCATTATAAACAACGTCAATATGAGTTGACTCCAAATAGCATTTGTGGCATGCAAAGCAGAAGTTCAAAATGTGCCTAAACCCGGGATTGAACCAGGGACCTTTAGATCTTCAGTCTACTGCTCTACCAACTGAGCTATTTCATCCAGCTGGCAATTTTGGCTTTCTGTTGTATTTTTTATAATTGTTAAAGAAAAATGCAGAACCTGGTCACTCTATCTGCATGTGCAGTTATGTGTTAAATTGTCCAGTATTATTCAGTAGCTAAATTGGTCTGATGGGTGAATTTCCTTTTTAGGAGCCAAGTTAGTTAGATGATGTTTGTAAACTATGAATGGACTTATACTCAGAAACACAGACCTATATGGCGAGGGTCGGCAAGCTAGGTCATCTTACTACTAACAGTTTTGTATAAGGGGAACTGGAGGCTGATGCAGGCAAAGCTTTACTTTCAATTAAAGGAAGAATTGGGAAATAAAGGAGGCAAAGTTGAATACAAGAGAGGTGGAAGCAAGTTTGAAAGAAAGACAGAAAGTAAATAATATGTTGAATTAATTGTATTGTCGATTATCTTGATAAAAGGTTTTGATCATTATAAACAAAGTCAATATGAGTTGACTCAAAATAGTCTTTGTGGCATGCAAAGCAGAAGTTCAAAATGTGCCCAAACCCGGGATCGAACCAGGGACCTTTAGATCTTCAGTCTAACGCTCTCCCAACTGAGCTATTTCGGCCTGCCAGCAGCTATAGTATTCAGCCTCTTTTTTTGAACAATCCCAGAACAGAGATGCAGAACCTGGATTTTCAATCTGAGGTTAGAGCTGTGTTTTAATGTGTCCTGCATTGTTCAGCAGCTAACTGGTGAAAGGGTGAGTAGCGTTTTTGGGATAAATGTTAGGTCGTTTTTCTTTTAAAACTCTAAGTGGACCAGCACTGTATTACACAGACGTATGTCGCCTGAGTAGGTAAGCTATGTCATCTCAATACTGACAACTTTGTTCAAGGAGAAGTGAAAGCTGATGCAGACAAGAGTTTACTTTGAAAAAAGTATAAAATGGGATAAATTTGTCATCAAAGTTGATGGCAAGAGAGGTGGAAGCAAGTTTAGAAGGAGGACAGAAAGACAACTTTTTGTTGAAGTTATCATGTTGTTGATCAGTTGATAAAATATTTTGAGAAATAAAAAAAAAAACTAGAGCTGATTTCAAGAAATATTTTGCAAGAATGTAGGATCCCCTCGCACTGTGCTGAAAGTCAGGATTGAATCAGGTACCTTAAGCTCTTCAGTCTAACGATCTCCCAACTGAGATATTTCAGCCAACAAGTCCCTGTGGCCTCCTGATGTATTATTAATAATTGTAGACGATACATACAGAACCTGGTCATTCTATTTTCGTTTATAGTTATGTGTTAAAGTGTCCAGTATCATTCAGCAGGTAACTTGGTCTGATGAGTGAATATCCTTTTTAGGGGACAAGGTAGGTAGAATTTTTTTTTCCTAAACTCTGAATTGACTTATACTCTGAAACACAGACCTATATGGCCAGGGTGTACAAGCTATGTCATCTGACTACTGACAGTTTTGTATAAGGGGAATTGGAGGCTGATGCAGGCAAAGCTTTACTTTAAAATAAAGCAAGAAGTTGCAAATAAATGAGGCATAGTTGAATACAAGAGAGGTGGAAGCAAGTTTGAAAGGAAGACAGAAAGTAAATAATATGTTGAATTGATTGTGTTGTTGATCAGATTGATAAAAGGTTTTGATAAAGAAGAGCGTTGATTTAACTCCAAACAGCTTTTGTGACATGAAAAGCAGAAGTTGAAATTGTGCCGAAACCCGGGATTGAACCAGGGACCTTTAGATCTTCAGTCTAACGCTCTCCCAACTGAGCTATTTCGGCCTGCTGGTAGTTTGGGTCTTCATCCTTTCTTTTAAACTTCCCAAGAAAATAGATGCTCAACCTCATGCTAGAGCTATGTTTTAAGATGTCCTGTATCATTCATCAGTTAACGGGTGCAATAGGTAAATAGCATTTTTCGGATCCAGGTTAGGTAGCTTTTGTTTTTTACTCTGAATGGACTAGCACCATATTACACAGAGGTATTTGGCCTGAGTAGGTAAGCTATGTCATCTGAATACTGAAATCTGTGTTCAAGGAGAAGTGGAAGCTGATGCAGACAAGAGTTTACTTTACAAAAAAGCATGAAATAGGAAACATTTGTAGTCGAAGCTGAATGCAAGAGAGGTGGAAGCAAATTTAGAAGGAGGACAGAAAGACAATTCTATGTTGAATTGATCATGTTGTCGATCAGTTGATCAAATATTTTGATAAATAAAGAAAGAAAAACTTGAGCTGATACCAAGAAATATTTTGTGAGAAGCAAGAAACCTCTCAGACTTTTCCGAAACCCAGCATTGAACAAGGGACTTTTAGATTTTCAATCTAACACTCTCCCAACTGAGCTATTTCATCCAGCTGGCCATTTTGGCTTTCTGTTGTATTTTTGATAATTGTTAAAGATAAATGCAGACCCTGGTCATTCTATCTGCATGTGCAGTTATGTGTTAAATTGTCCAATATTATTCAGCAGCTAAATTGGTCTGATGGGTGAATTTCCTTTTTAGGAGCCAAGTTAGTTAGAAGATGTTTGTAAACTATGAATGGACTTATACTCAGACACACAGACCTATATGGCGAGGGTAGGCAAACTAGGTCATCTGACTACTAACAGTTTTGTATAAGGGGAACTCGAGGCTGATGCAGGCAAAGCTTTACTTTCAATTAAAGGAAGAATTGGCAAATAAAGCAGGTAAAGTTGAATACAAGAGAGGTGGAAGCAAGTTTGACAGAAAGACAGAATGTAAAAAATATGTTGAAATGGTTGTCTTATCGATCAGCTTGATAAAAGGTTTTGATCATTATAAACAACGTCAATATGAGTTGACTCCAAATAGCATTTGTGGCATGCAAAGCAGAAGTTCAAAATGTGCCTAAACCCGGGATTGAACCAGGGACCTTTAAATCTTCAGTCTACTGCTCTCCCAACTGAGCTATTTCATCCAGCTGGCAATTTTGGCTTTCTGTTGTATTTTTTATAATTGTTAAAGATAAATGCAGAACCTGGTCACTCTATCTGCATGTGCAGTTATGTGTTAAATTGTCCAGTATTATTCAGTAGCTAAATTGGTCTGATGGGTGAATTTCCTTTTTAGGAGCCAAGTTAGTTAGATGATGTTTGTAAACTATGAATGGATTTATACTCAGAAACACAGACCTATATGGCGAGGGTCGGCAAGCTAGGTCATCTGACTACTAACAGTTTTGTATAAGGGGAACTGGAGGCTGATGCAGGCAAAGCTTTACTTTCAATTAAAGGAAGAATTGGGAAATAAAGGAGGCAAAGTTGAATACAAGAGAGGTGGAAGCAAGTTTGAAAGAAAGACAGAAAGTAAATAATATGTTGAATTAATTGTATTGTCGATTATCTTGATAAAAGGTTTTGATCATTATAAACAAAGTCAATATGAGTTGACTCAAAATAGTCTTTGTGGCATGCAAAGCAGAAGTTCAAAATGTGCCGAAACCCGGGATCGAACCAGGGACCTTTAGATCTTCAGTCTAACGCTCTCCCAACTGAGATATTTCGGCCTGCCAGCAGCTATAGTATTCAGCCTCTTTTTTTGAACAATCCCAGAACAGAGATGCAGAACCTGGATTTTCAATCTGAGGTTAGAGCTGTGTTTTAATGTGTCCTGCATTGTTCAGCAGCTAACTGGTGAAATGGGTGAGTAGCGTTTTTGGGATAAATGTTAGGTCGTTTTTCTTTTAAAACTCTAAGTGGACCAGCACTGTATTACACAGACGTATGTCGCCTGAGTAGGTAAGCTATGTCATCTCAATACTGACAACTTTGTTCAAGGAGAAGTGAAAGCTGATGCAGACAAGAGTTTGCTTTGAAAAAAGTATAAAATGGGATAAATTCGTCATCAAAGCTGATGGCAAGAGAGGTGGAAGCAAGTTTAGAAGGAGGACAGAAAGACAACTTTTTGTTGAAGTTATCATGTTGTTGATCAGTTGATAAAATATTTTGAGAAATAAAGGAAAAAAAACCTAGAGCTGATTTCAAGAAATATTTTGCAAGAATGTAGGATCCCCTCGCACTGTGCTGAAAGTCAGGATTGAATCAGGTACCTTAAGCTCTTCAGTCTAACGATCTCCCAACTGAGATATTTCAGCCAACAAGTCCCTGTGGCCTCCTGATGTATTATTAATAATTGTAGACGATACATACAGAACCTGGTCATTCTATTTTCGTTTATAGTTATGTGTTAAAGTGTCCAGTATCATTCAGCAGGTAACTTGGTCTGATGAGTGAATATCCTTTTTAGGGGACAATGTAGGTAGAATTTTTTTTTCTAAACTCTGAATTGACTTATACTCTGAAACACAGACCTATATGGCCAGGGTGTACAAGCTATGTCATCTGACTACTGACAGTTTTGTATAAGGGGAATTGGAGGCTGATGCAGGCAAAGCTTTACTTTAAATTAAAGCAAGAAGTTTCAAATAAATGAGGCATAGTTGAATACAAGAGAGGTGGAAGCAAGTTTGAAAGGAAGACAGAAAGTAAATAATATGTTGAATTGATTGTGTTGTTGATCAGATTGATAAAAGGTTTTGATAAAGAAGAGCGTTGATTTAACTCCAAACAGCTTTTGTGACATGAAAAGCAGAAGTTGAAATTGTGCCGAAACCCGGGATTGAACCAGGGACCTTTAGATCTTCAGTCTAACGCTCTCCCAACTGAGCTATTTCGGCCTGCTGGTAGTTTGGGTCTTCATCCTTTCTTTTAAACTTCCCAAGAAAATAGATGCTCAACCTCATGCTAGAGCTATGTTTTAAGATGTCCTGTATCATTCATCAGTTAACGGGTGCAATAGGTAAATAGCATTTTTCGGATCCAGGTTAGGTAGCTTTTGTTTTTTACTCTGAATGGACTAGCACCATATTACACAGAGGTATTTGGCCTGAGTAGGTAAGCTATGTCATCTGAATACTGAAATCTGTGTTCAAGGAGAAGTGGAAGCTGATGCAGACAAGAGTTTACTTTACAAAAAAGCATGAAATAGGAAACATTTGTAGTCGAAGCTGAATGCAAGAGAGGTGGAAGCAAATTTAGAAGGAGGACAGAAAGACAATTCTATGTTGAATTGATCATGTTGTCGATCAGTTGATCAAATATTTTGATAAATAAAGAAAGAAAAACTTGAGCTGATACCAAGAAATATTTTGTGAGAAGCAAGAAACCTCTCAGACTTTTCCGAAACCCAGCATTGAACAAGGGACTTTTAGATTTTCAATCTAACACTCTCCCAACTGAGCTATTTCATCCAGCTGGCCATTTTGGCTTTCTGTTGTATTTTTGATAATTGTTAAAGATAAATGCAGACCCTGGTCATTCTATCTGCATGTGCAGTTATGTGTTAAATTGTCCAATATTATTCAGCAGCTAAATTGGTCTGATGGGTGAATTTCCTTTTTAGGAGCCAAGTTAGTTAGAAGATGTTTGTAAACTATGAATGGACTTATACTCAGACACACAGACCTATATGGCGAGGGTAGGCAAACTAGGTCATCTGACTACTAACAGTTTTGTATAAGGGGAACTCGAGGCTGATGCAGGCAAAGCTTTACTTTCAATTAAAGGAAGAATTGGCAAATAAAGCAGGTAAAGTTGAATACAAGAGAGGTGGAAGCAAGTTTGACAGAAAGACAGAATGTAAAAAATATGTTGAAATGGTTGTCTTATCGATCAGCTTGATAAAAGGTTTTGATCATTATAAACAACGTCAATATGAGTTGACTCCAAATAGCATTTGTGGCATGCAAAGCAGAAGTTCAAAATGTGCCTAAACCCGGGATTGAACCAGGGACCTTTAAATCTTCAGTCTACTGCTCTCCCAACTGAGCTATTTCATCCAGCTGGCAATTTTGGCTTTCTGTTGTATTTTTTATAATTGTTAAAGATAAATGCAGAACCTGGTCACTCTATCTGCATGTGCAGTTATGTGTTAAATTGTCCAGTATTATTCAGTAGCTAAATTGGTCTGATGGGTGAATTTCCTTTTTAGGAGCCAAGTTAGTTAGATGATGTTTGTAAACTATGAATGGACTTATACTCAGAAACACAGACCTATATGGCGAGGGTCGGCAAGCTAGGTCATCTGACTACTAACAGTTTTGTATAAGGGGAACTGGAGGATGATGCAGGCAAAGCTTTACTTTCAATTAAAGGAAGAATTGGGAAATAAAGGAGGCAAAGTTGAATACAAGAGAGGTGGAAGCAAGTTTGAAAGAAAGACAGAAAGTAAATAATATGTTGAATTAATTGTATTGTCGATTATCTTGATAAAAGGTTTTGATCATTATAAACAAAGTCAATATGAGTTGACTCAAAATAGTCTTTGTGGCATGCAAAGCAGAAGTTCAAAATGTGCCGAAACCCGGGATCGAACCAGGGACCTTTAGATCTTCAGTCTAACGCTCTCCCAAATGAGCTACTTCAGCCTGCCAGCAGCTATAGTATTGAGCCTCTTTTTTTGAACAATCCCAGAACAGAGATGCAGAACCTGGATTTTCAATCTGAGGTTAGAGCTGTGTTTTAATGTGTCCTGCATTGTTCAGCAGCTAACTGGTGAAATGGGTGAGTAGCGTTTTTGGGATAAATGTTAGGTCGTTTTTCTTTTAAAACTCTAAGTGGACCAGCACTGTATTACACAGACGTATGTCGCCTGAGTAGGTAAGCTATGTCATCTCAATACTGACAACTTTGTTCAAGGAGAAGTGAAAGCTGATGCAGACAAGAGTTTGCTTTGAAAAAAGTATAAAATGGGATAAATTCGTCATCAAAGCTGATGGCAAGAGAGGTGGAAGCAAGTTTAGAAGGAGGACAGAAAGACAACTTTTTGTTGAAGTTATCATGTTGTTGATCAGTTGATAAAATATTTTGAGAAATAAAGAAAAAAAAACCTAGAGCTGATTTCAAGAAATATTTTGCAAGAATGTAGGATCCCCTCGCACTGTGCTGAAAGTCAGGATTGAATCAGGTACCTTAAGCTCTTCAGTCTAACGATCTCCCAACTGAGATATTTCAGCCAACAAGTCCCTGTGGCCTCCTGATGTATTATTAATAATTGTAGACGATACATACAGAACCTGGTCATTCTATTTTCGTTTATAGTTATGTGTTAAAGTGTCCAGTATCATTCAGCAGGTAACTTGGTCTGATGAGTGAATATCCTTTTTAGGGGACAATGTAGGTAGAATTTTTTTTTCTAAACTCTGAATTGACTTATACTCTGAAACACAGACCTATATGGCCAGGGTGTACAAGCTATGTCATCTGACTACTGACAGTTTTGTATAAGGGGAATTGGAGGCTGATGCAGGCAAAGCTTTACTTTAAAATAAAGCAAGAAGTTTCAAATAAATGAGGCATAGTTGAATACAAGAGAGGTGGAAGCAAGTTTGAAAGGAAGACAGAAAGTAAATAATATGTTGAATTGATTGTGTTGTTGATCAGATTGATAAAAGGTTTTGATAAAGAAGAGCGTTGATTTAACTCCAAACAGCTTTTGTGACATGAAAAGCAGAAGTTGAAATTGTGCCGAAACCCGGGATTGAACCAGGGACCTTTAGATCTTCAGTCTAACGCTCTCCCAACTGAGCTATTTCGGCCTGCTGGTAGTTTGGGTCTTCATCCTTTCTTTTAAACTTCCCAAGAAAATAGATGCTCATCCTCATGCTAGAGCTATGTTTTAAGATGTCCTGTATCATTCATCAGTTAACAGGTGCAATAGGTAAATAGCATTTTTCGGATCCAGGTTAGGTAGCTTTTTTTTTTACTCTGAATGGACTAGCACCATATTACACAGAGGTATTTGGCCTGAGTAGGTAAGCTATGTCATCTGAATACTGAAATCTGTGTTCAAGGAGAAGTGGAAGCTGATGCAGACAAGAGTTTACTTTACAAAAAAGCATGAAATAGGAAACATTTGTAGTCGAAGCTGAATGCAAGAGAGGTGGAAGCAAATTTAGAAGGAGGACAGAAAGACAATTCTATGTTGAATTGATCATGTTGTCGATCAGTTGATCAAATATTTTGATAAATAAAGAAAGAAAAACTTGAGCTGATACCAAGAAATATTTTGTGAGAAGCAAGAAACCTCTCAGACTTTTCTAAAACCCAGCATTGAACAAGGGACTTTTAGATTTTCAATCTAACACTCTCCCAACTGAGCTATTTCATCCAGCTGGCCATTTTGGCTTTCTGTTGTATTTTTGATAATTGTTAAAGATAAATGCAGACCCTGGTCATTCTATCTGCATGTGCAGGTATGTGTTAAATTGTCCAATATTATTCAGCAGCTAAATTGCTCTGATGGGTGAATTTCCTTTTTAGGAGCCAAGTTAGTTAGAAGATGTTTGTAAACTATGAATGGACTTATACTCAGACACACAGACCTATATGGCGAGGGTAGGCAAACTAGGTCATCTGACTACTAACAGTTTTGTATAAGGGGAACTCGAGGCTGATGTAGGCAAAGCTTTACTTTCAATTAAAGGAAGAATTGGCAAATAAAGCAGGTAAAGTTGAATACAAGAGAGGTGGAAGCAAGTTTGACAGAAAGACAGAATGTAAAAAATATGTTGAAATGGTTGTCTTATCGATCAGCTTGATAAAAGGTTTTGATCATTATAAACAACGTCAATATGAGTTGACTCCAAATAGCATTTGTGGCATGCAAAGCAGAAGTTCAAAATGTGCCTAAACCCGGGATTGAACCAGGGACCTTTAGATCTTCAGTCTACTGCTCTCCCAACTGAGCTATTTCATCCAGCTGGCAATTTTGGCTTTCTGTTGTATTTTTTATAATTGTTAAAGAAAAATGCAGAACCTGGTCACTCTATCTGCATGTGCAGTTATGTGTTAAATTGTCCAGTATTATTCAGTAGCTAAATTGGTCTGATGGGTGAATTTCCTTTTTAGGAGCCAAGTTAGTTAGATGATGTTTGTAAACTATGAATGGACTTATACTCAGAAACACAGACCTATATGGCGAGGGTCGGCAAGCTAGGTCATCTGACTACTAACAGTTTTGTATAAGGGGAACTGGAGGCTGATGCAGGCAAAGCTTTACTTTCAATTAAAGGAAGAATTGGGAAATAAAGGAGGCAAAGTTGAATACAAGAGAGGTGGAAGCAAGTTTGAAAGAAAGACAGAAAGTAAATAATATGTTGAATTAATTGTATTGTCGATTATCTTGATAAAATGTTTTGATCATTATAAACAAAGTCAATATGAGTTGACTCAAAATAGTCTTTGTGGCATGCAAAGCAGAAGTTCAAAACGTGCCGAAACCCAGGATCGAACCAGGGACCTTTAGATCTTTAGTCTAACGCTCTCCCAACTGAGCTATTTCGGCCTGCCAGCAGCTATAGCATTCAGCCTCTTTTTTTGAACAATCCCAGAACAGAGATGCAGAACCTGGATTTTCAATCTGAGGTTAGAGCTGTGTTTTAATGTGTCCTGCATTGTTCAGCAGCTAACTGGTGAAATGGGTGAGTAGCGTTTTTGGGATAAATGTTAGGTCGTTTTTCTTTTAAAACTCTAAGTGGACCAGCACTGTATTACACAGACGTATGTCGCCTGAGTAGGTAAGCTATGTCATCTCAATACTGACAACTTTGTTCAAGGAGAAGTGAAAGCTGATGCAGACAAGAGTTTACTTTGAAAAAAGTATAAAATGGGATAAATTCGTCATCAAAGCTGATGGCAAGAGAGGTGGAAGCAAGTTTAGAAGGAGGACAGAAAGACAACTTTTTGTTGAAGTTATCATGTTGTTGATCAGTTGATAAAATATTTTGAGAAATAAAGAAAAAAAAACTAGAGCTGATTTCAAGAAATATTTTGCAACAATGTAGGATCCCCTCGCACTGTGCTGAAAGTCAGGATTGAATCAGGTACCTTAAGCTCTTCAGTCTAACGATCTCCCAACTGAGATATTTCAGCCAACAAGTCCCTGTGGCCTCCTGATGTATTATTAATCGATACATACAGAACCTGGTCATTCTATTTTCGTTTATAGTTATGTGTTAAAGTGTCCAGTATCATTCAGCAGGTAACTTGGTCTGATGAGTGAATATCCTTTTTAGGGGACAATGTAGGTAGAATTTTTTTTTCTAAACTCTGAATTGACTTATACTCTGAAACACAGACCTATATGGCCAGGGTGTACAAGCTATGTCATCTGACTACTGACAGTTTTGTATAAGGGGAATTGGAGGCTGATGCAGGCAAAGCTTTACTTTAAAATAAAGCAAGAAGTTGCAAATAAATGAGGCATAGTTGAATACAAGAGAGGTGGAAGCAAGTTTGAAAGGAAGACAGAAAGTAAATAATATGTTGAATTGATTGGAGTTAAATCAACGCTCTTCTTTATCAAAACCTTTTATCAATCTGATCAACAACACAAACAGCTTTTGTGACATGAAAAGCAGAAGTTGAAATTGTGCCGAAACCCGGGATTGAACCAGGGACCTTTAGATCTTCAGTCTAACGCTCTCCCAACTGAGCTATTTCGGCCTGCTGGTAGTTTGGGTCTTCATCCTTTCTTTTAAACTTCCCAAGAAAATAGATGCTCAACCTCATGCTAGAGCTATGTTTTAAGATGTCCTGTATCATTCATCAGTTAACGGGTGCAATAGGTAAATAGCATTTTTCGGATCCAGGTTAGGTAGCTTTTTTTTTTACTCTGAATGGACTAGCACCATATTACACAGAGGTATTTGGCCTGAGTAGGTAAGCTATGTCATCTGAATACTGACATCTGTGTTCAAGGAGAAGTGGAAGCTGATGCAGACAAGAGTTTACTTTACAAAAAAGCATGAAATAGGAAACATTTGTAGTCGAAGCTGAATGCAAGAGAGGTGGAAGCAAATTTAGAAGGAGGACAGAAAGACAATTCTATGTTGAATTGATCATGTTGTCGATCAGTTGATCAAATATTTTGATAAATAAAGAAAGAAAAACTTGAGCTGATACCAAGAAATATTTTGTGAGAAGCAAGAAACCTCTCAGACTTTTCCGAAACCCAGCATTGAACAAGGGACTTTTAGATTTTCAATCTAACACTCTCCCAACTGAGCTATTTCATCCAGCTGGCCATTTTGGCTTTCTGTTGTATTTTTGATAATTGTTAAAGATAAATGCAGACCCTGGTCATTCTATCTGCATGTGCAGTTATGTGTTAAATTGTCCAATATTATTCAGCAGCTAAATTGGTCTGATGGGTGAATTTCCTTTTTAGGAGCCAAGTTAGTTAGAAGATGTTTGTAAACTATGAATGGACTTATACTCAGAGACACAGACCTATATGGCGAGGGTAGGCAAACTAGGTCATCTGACTACTAACAGTTTTGTATAAGGGGAACTCGAGGCTGATGCAGGCAAAGCTTTACTTTCAATTAAAGGAAGAATTGGCAAATAAAGCAGGTAAAGTTGAATACAAGAGAGGTGGAAGCAAGTTTGACAGAAAGACAGAATGTAAAAAATATGTTGAAATGGTTGTCTTTTCGATCAGCTTGATAAAAGGTTTTGATCATTATAAACAACGTCAATATGAGTTGACTCCAAATAGCATTTGTGGCATGCAAAGCAGAAGTTCAAAATGTGCCTAAACCCGGGATTGAACCAGGGACCTTTAGATCTTCAGTCTACTGCTCTCCCAACTGAGCTATTTCATCCAGCTGGCAATTTTGGCTTTCTGTTGTATTTTTTATAATTGTTAAAGAAAAATGCAGAACCTGGTCACTCTATCTGCATGTGCAGTTATGTGTTAAATTGTCCAGTATTATTCAGTAGCTAAATTGGTCTGATGGGTGAATTTCCTTTTTAGGAGCCAAGTTAGTTAGATGATGTTTGTAAACTATGAATGGACTTATACTCAGAAACACAGACCTATATGGCGAGGGTCGGCAAGCTAGGTCATCTGACTACTAACAGTTTTGTATAAGGGGAACTGGAGGCTGATGCAGGCAAAGCTTTACTTTCAATTAAAGGAAGAATTGGGAAATAAAGGAGGCAAAGTTGAATACAAGAGAGGTGGAAGCAAGTTTGAAAGAAAGACAGAAAGTAAATAATATGTTGAATTAATTGTATTGTCGATTATCTTGATAAAATGTTTTGATCATTATAAACAAAGTCAATATGAGTTGACTCAAAATAGTCTTTGTGGCATGCAAAGCAGAAGTTCAAAACGTGCCGAAACCCGGGATCGAACCAGGGACCTTTAGATCTTTAGTCTAACGCTCTCCCAACTGAGCTATTTCGGCCTGCCAGCAGCTATAGTATTCAGCCTCTTTTTTTGAACAATTCCAGAACAGAGATGCAGAACCTGGATTTTCAATCTGAGGTTAGAGCTGTGTTTTAATGTGTCCTGCATTGTTCAGCAGCTAACTGGTGAAATGGGTGAGTAGCGTTTTTGGGATAAATGTTAGGTCGTTTTTCTTTTAAAACTCTAAGTGGACCAGCACTGTATTACACAGACGTATGTCGCCTGAGTAGGTAAGCTATGTCATCTCAATACTGACAACTTTGTTCAAGGAGAAGTGAAAGCTGATGCAGACAAGAGTTTACTTTGAAAAAAGTATAAAATGGGATAAATTCGTCATCAAAGCTGATGGCAAGAGAGGTGGAAGCAAGTTTAGAAGGAGGACAGAAAGACAACTTTTTGTTGAAGTTATCATGTTGTTGATCAGTTGATAAAATATTTTGAGAAATAAAGAAAAAAAAACTAGAGCTGATTTCAAGAAATATTTTGCAAGAATGTAGGATCCCCTCGCACTGTGCTGAAAGTCAGGATTGAATCAGGTACCTTAAGCTCTTCAGTCTAACGATCTCCCAACTGAGATATTTCAGCCAACAAGTCCCTGTGGCCTCCTGATGTATTATTAATAATTGTAGACGATACATACAGAACCTGGTCATTCTATTTTCGTTTATAGTTATGTGTTAAAGTGTCCAGTATCATTCAGCAGGTAACTTGGTCTGATGAGTGAATATCCTTTTTAGGGGACAATGTAGGTAGAATTTTTTTTTCTAAACTCTGAATTGACTTATACTCTGAAACACAGACCTATATGGCCAGGGTGTACAAGCTATGTCATCTGACTACTGACAGTTTTGTATAATGGGAATTGGAGGCTGATGCAGGCAAAGCTTTACTTTAAAATAAAGCAAGAAGTTGCAAATAAATGAGGCGTAGTTGAATACAAGAGAGGTGGAAGCAAGTTTGAAAGGAAGACAGAAAGTAAATAATATGTTGAATTGATTGGAGTTAAATCAACGCTCTTCTTTATCAAAACCTTTTATCAATCTGATCAACAACACAAACAGCTTTTGTGACATGAAAAGCAGAAGTTGAAATTGTGCCGAAACCCGGGATTGAACCAGGGACCTTTAGATCTTCAGTCTAACGCTCTCCCAACTGAGCTATTTCGGCCTGCTGGTAGTTTGGGTCTTCATCCTTTCTTTTAAACTTCCCAAGAAAATAGATGCTCAACCTCATGCTAGAGCTATGTTTTAAGATGTCCTGTATCATTCATCAGTTAACGGGTGCAATAGGTAAATAGCATTTTTCGGATCCAGGTTAGGTAGCTTTTTTTTTTACTCTGAATGGACTAGCACTATATTACACAGAGGTATTTGGCCTGAGTAGGTAAGCTATGTCATCTGAATACTGAAATCTGTGTTCAAGGAGAAGTGGAAGCTGATGCAGACAAGAGTTTTCTTTACAAAAAAGCATGAAATAGGAAACATTTGTAGTCGAAGCTGAATGCAAGAGAGGTGGAAGCAAATTTAGAAGGAGGACAGAAAGACAATTCTATGTTGAATTGATCATGTTGTCGATCAGTTGATCAAATATTTTGATAAATAAAGAAAGAAAAACTTGAGCTGATACCAAGAAATATTTTGTGAGAAGCAAGAAACCTCTCAGACTTTTCCGAAACCCAGCATTGAACAAGGGACTTTTAGATTTTCAATCTAACACTCTCCCAACTGAGCTATTTCATCCAGCTGGCCATTTTGGCTTTCTGTTGTATTTTTGATAATTGTTAAAGATAAATGCAGACCCTGGTCATTCTATCTGCATGTGCAGTTATGTGTTAAATTGTCCAATGTTATTCAGCAGCTAAATTGGTCTGATGGGTGAATTTCCTTTTTAGGAGCCAAGTTAGTTAGAAGATGTTTGTAAACTATGAATGGACTTATACTCAGACACACAGACCTATGTGGCGAGGGTAGGCAAACTAGGTCATCTGACTACTAACAGTTTTGTATAAGGGGAACTCGAGGCTGATGCAGGCAAAGCTTTACTTTCAATTAAAGGAAGAATTGGCAAATAAAGCAGGTAAAGTTGAATACAAGAGAGGTGGAAGCAAGTTTGACAGAAAGACAGAATGTAAAAAATATGTTGAAATGGTTGTCTTTTCGATCAGCTTGACAAAAGGTTTTGATCATTATAAACAACGTCAATATGAGTTGACTCCAAATAGCATTTGTGGCATGCAAAGCATAAGTTCAAAATGTGCCTAAACCCGGGATTGAACCAGGGACCTTTAGATCTTCAGTCTACTGCTCTCCCAACTGAGCTATTTCATCCAGCTGGCAATTTTGGCTTTCTGTTGTATTTTTTATAATTGTTAAAGATAAATGCAGAACCTGGTCACTCTATCTGCATGTGCAGTTATGTGTTAAATTGTCCAGTATTATTCAGTAGCTAAATTGGTCTGATGGGTGAATTTCCTTTTTAGGAGCCAAGTTAGTTAGATGATGTTTGTAAACTATGAATGGACTTATACTCAGAAACACAGACCTATATGGCGAGGGTCGGCAAGCTAGGTCATCTGACTACTAACAGTTTTGTATAAGGGGAACTGGAGGCTGTTGCAGGCAAAGCTTTACTTTCAATTAAAGGAAGAATTGGGAAATAAAGGAGGCAAAGTTGAATACAAGAGAGGTGGAAGCAAGTTTGAAAGAAAGACAGAAAGTAAATAATATGTTGAATTAATTGTATTGTCGATTATCTTGATAAAAGGTTTTGATCATTATAAACAAAGTCAATATGAGTTGACTCAAAATAGTCTTTGTGGCATGCAAAGCAGAAGTTCAAAATGTGCCGAAACCCGGGATCGAACCAGGGACCTTTAGATCTTCAGTCTAACGCTCTCCCAACTGAGCTATTTCGGCCTGCCAGCAGCTATAGTATTCAGCCTCTTTTTTTGAACAATCCCAGAACAGAGATGCAGAACCTGGATTTTCAATCTGAGGTTAGAGCTGTGTTTTAATGTGTCCTGCATTGTTCAGCAGCTAACTGGTGAAATGGGTGAGTAGCGTTTTTTGGATAAATGTTAGGTCGTTTTTCTTTTAAAACTCTAAGTGGACCAGCACTGTATTACACAGACGTATGTCGCCTGAGTAGGTAAGCTATGTCATCTCAATACTGACAACTTTGTTCAAGGAGAAGTGAAAGCTGATGCAGACAAGAGTTTGCTTTGAAAAAAGTATAAAATGGGATAAATTCGTCATCAAAGCTGATGGCAAGAGAGGTGGAAGCAAGTTTAGAAGGAGGACAGAAAGACAACTTTTTGTTGAAGTTATCATGTTGTTGATCAGTTGATAAAATATTTTGAGAAATAAAGAAAAAAAAACCTAGAGCTGATTTCAAGAAATATTTTGCAAGAATGTAGGATCCCCTTGCACTGTGCTGAAAGTCAGGATTGAATCAGGTACCTTAAGCTCTTCAGTCTAACGATCTCCCAACTGAGATATTTCAGCCAACAAGTCCCTGTGGCCTCCTGATGTATTATTAATAATTGTAGACGATACATACAGAACCTGGTCATTCTATTTTCGTTTATAGTTATGTGTTAAAGTGTCCAGTATCATTCAGCAGGTAACTTGGTCTGATGAGTGAATATCCTTTATAGGGGACAATGTAGGTAGAATTTTTTTTCTAAACTCTGAATTGACTTATACTCTGAAACACAGACCTATATGGCCAGGGTGTACAAGCTATGTCATCTGACTACTGACAGTTTTGTATAAGGGGAATTGGAGGCTGATGCAGACAAAGCTTTACTTTAAAATAAAGCAAGAAGTTTCAAATAAATGAGGCATAGTTGAATACAAGAGAGGTGGAAGCAAGTTTGAAAGGAAGACAGAAAGTAAATAATATGTTGAATTGATTGTGTTGTTGATCAGATTGATAAAAGGTTTTGATAAAGAAGAGCGTTGATTTAACTCCAAACAGCTTTTGTGACATGAAAAGCAGAAGTTGAAATTGTGCCGAAACCCGGGATTGAACCAGGGACCTTTAGATCTTCAGTCTAACGCTCTCCCAACTGAGCTATTTCGGCCTGCTGGTAGTTTGGGTCTTCATCCTTTCTTTTAAACTTCCCAAGAAAATAGATGCTCATCCTCATGCTAGAGCTATGTTTTAAGATGTCCTGTATCATTCATCAGTTAACAGGTGCAATAGGTAAATAGCATTTTTCGGATCCAGGTTAGGTAGCTTTTTTTTTTACTCTGAATGGACTAGCACCATATTACACAGAGGTATTTGGCCTGAGTAGGTAAGCTATGTCATCTGAATACTGAAATCTGTGTTCAAGGAGAAGTGGAAGCTGATGCAGACAAGAGTTTACTTTACAAAAAAGCATGAAATAGGAAACATTTGTAGTCGAAGCTGAATGCAAGAGAGGTGGAAGCAAATTTAGAAGGAGGACAGAAAGACAATTCTATGTTGAATTGATCCTGTTGTCGATCAGTTGATCAAATATTTTGATAAATAAAGAAAGAAAAACTTGAGCTGATACCAAGAAATATTTTGTGAGAAGCAAGAAACCTCTCAGACTTTTCCGAAACCCAGCATTGAACAAGGGACTTTTAGATTTTCAATCTAACACTCTCCCAACTCAGCTATTTCATCCAGCTGGCCATTTTGGCTTTCTGTTGTATTTTTGATAATTGTTAAAGATAAATGCAGACCCTGGTCATTCTATCTGCATGTGCAGTTATGTGTTAAATTGTCCAATATTATTCAGCAGCTAAATTGGTCTGATGGGTGAATTTCCTTTTTAGGAGCCAAGTTAGTTAGAAGATGTTTGTAAACTATGAATGGACTTATACTCAGACACACAGACCTATATGGCGAGGGTAGGCAAACTAGGTCATCTGACTACTAACAGTTTTGTATAAGGGGAACTCGAGGCTGATGTAGGCAAAGCTTTACTTTCAATTAAAGGAAGAATTGGCAAATAAAGCAGGTAAAGTTGAATACAAGAGAGGTGGAAGCAAGTTTGACAGAAAGACAGAATGTAAAAAATATGTTGAAATGGTTGTCTTATCGATCAGCTTGATAAAAGGTTTTGATCATTATAAACAACGTCAATATGAGTTGACTCCAAATAGCATTTGTGGCATGCAAAGCAGAAGTTCAAAATGTGCCTAAACCCGGGATTGAACCAGGGACCTTTAGATCTTCAGTCTAACACTCTCCCAACTGAGATATTTCGGCCTGCCAGCAGCTATAGTATTCAGCCTCTTTTTTTGAACAATCCCAGAACAGAGATGCAGAACCTGGATTTTCAATCTGAGGTTAGAGCTGTGTTTTAATGTGTCCTGCATTGTTCAGCAGCTAACTGGTGAAATGGGTGAGTAGCGTTTTTGGGATAAATGTTAGGTCGTTTTTCTTTTAAAACTCTGAGTGGACCAGCACTGTATTACACAGACGTATGTCGCCTGAGTAGGTAAGCTATATCATCTCAATACTGACAACTTTGTTCAAGGAGGAGTGAAAGCTGATGCAGACAAGAGTTTACTTTGAAAAAAGTATAAAATGGGATAAATTCGTCATCAAAGTTGATGGCAAGAGAGGTGGAAGCAAGTTTAGAAGGAGGACAGAAAGACAACTTTTTGTTGAAGTTATCATGTTGTTGATCAGTTGATAAAATATTTTGAGAAATAAAGAAAAAAAAACTAGAGCTGATTTCAAGAAATATTTTGCAAGAATGTAGGATCCCCTCGCACTGTGCTGAAAGTCAGGATTGAATCAGGTACCTTAAGCTCTTCAGTCTAACGATCTCCCAACTGAGATATTTCAGCCAACAAGTCCCTGTGGCCTCCTGATGTATTATTAATAATTGTAGACGATACATACAGAACCTGGTCATTCTATTTTTGTTTATAGTTATGTGTTAAAGTGTCCAGTATCATTCAGCAGGTAACTTGGTCTGATGAGTGAATATCCTTTTTAGGGGACAAGGTAGGTAGAATTTTTTTTTCTAAACTCTGAATTGACTTATACTCTGAAACACAGACCTATATGGCCAGGGTGTACAAGCTATGTCATCTGACTACTGACAGTTTTGTATAAGGGGAATTGGAGGCTGATGCAGGCAAAGCTTTACTTTAAAATAAAGCAAGAAGTTGCAAATAAATGAGGCATAGTTGAATACAAGAGAGGTGGAAGCAAGTTTGAAAGGAAGACAGAAAGTAAATAATATGTTGAATTGATTGTGTTGTTGATCAGATTGATAAAAGGTTTTGATAAAGAAGAGCGTTGATTTAACTCCAAACAGCTTTTGTGACATGAAAAGCAGAAGTTGAAATTGTGCCGAAACCCGGGATTGAACCAGGGACCTTTAGATCTTCAGTCTAACGCTCTCCCAACTGAGCTATTTCGGCCTGCTGGTAGTTTGGGTCTTCATCCTTTCTTTTAAACTTCCCAAGAAAATAGATGCTCAACCTCATGCTAGAGCTATGTTTTAAGATGTCCTGTATCATTCATCAGTTAACGGGTGCAATAGGTAAATAGCATTTTTCGGATCCAGGTTAGGTAGCTTTTGTTTTTTACTCTGAATGGACTAGCACCATATTACACAGAGGTATTTGGCCTGAGTAGGTAAGCTATGTCATCTGAATACTGAAATCTGTGTTCAAGGAGAAGTGGAAGCTGATGCAGACAAGAGTTTACTTTACAAAAAAGCATGAAATAGGAAACATTTGTAGTCGAAGCTGAATGCAAGAGAGGTGGAAGCAAATTTAGAAGGAGGACAGAAAGAGGATTCTATGTTGAATTGATCATGTTGTCGATCAGTTGATCAAATATTTTGATAAATAAAGAAAGAAAAACTTGAGCTGATACCAAGAAATATTTTGTGAGAAGCAAGAAACCTCTCAGACTTTTCCGAAACCCAGCATTGAACAAGGGACTTTTAGATTTTCAATCTAACACTCTCCCAACTCAGCTATTTCATCCAGCTGGCCATTTTGGCTTTCTGTTGTATTTTTGATAATTGTTAAAGATAAATGCAGACCCTGGTAATTCTATCTGCATGTGCAGTTATGTGTTAAATTGTCCAATATTATTCAGCAGCTAAATTGGTCTGATGGGTGAATTTCCTTTTTAGGAGCCAAGTTAGTTAGAAGATGTTTGTAAACTATGAATGGACTTATACTCAGACACACAGACCTATATGGCGAGGGTAGGCAAACTAGGTCATCTGACTACTAACAGTTTTGTATAAGGGGAACTCGAGGCTGATGCAGGCAAAGCTTTACTTTCAATTAAAGGAAGAATTGGCAAATAAAGCAGGTAAAGTTGAATACAAGAGAGGTGGAAGCAAGTTTGACAGAAAGACAGAATGTAAAAAATATGTTGAAATGGTTGTCTTATCGATCCGCTTGATAAAAGGTTTTGATCATTATAAACAACGTCAATATGAGTTGACTCCAAATAGCATTTGTGGCATGCAAAGCAGAAGTTCAAAATGTGCCTAAACCCGGGATCTTTAGATCTTCAGTCTACTGCTCTCCCAACTGAGCTATTTCATCCAGCTGGCAACTTTGGCTTTCTGTTGTATTTTTTATAATTGTTAAAGATAAATGCAGAACCTGGTCACTCTATCTGCATGTGCAGTTATGTGTTAAATTGTCCAGTATTATTCAGTAGCTAAATTGGTCTGATGGGTGAATTTCCTTTTTAGGAGCCAAGTTAGTTAGATGATGTTTGTAAACTATGAATGGACTTATACTCAGAAACACAGACCTATATGGCGAGGGTCGGCAAGCTAGGTCATCTGACTACTAACAGTTTTGTATAAGAGGAACTGGAGGCTGATGCAGGCAAAGCTTTACTTTCAATTAAAGGAAGAATTGGGAAATAAAGGAGGCAAAGTTGAATACAAGAGAGGTGGAAGCAAGTTTGAAGGAAAGACAAAGTAAATAATATGTTGAATTAATTGTATTGTCGATTATCTTGATAAAAGGTTTTGATCATTATAAACAAAGTCAATATGAGTTGACTCAAAATAGTCTTTGTGGCATGCAAAGCAGAAGTTCAAAATGTGCCGAAACCCGGGATCGAACCAGGGACCTTTAGATCTTCAGTCTAACGCTCTCCCAACTGAGCTATTTCGGCCTGCCAGCAGCTATAGTATTCAGCCTCTTTTTTTGAACAATCCCAGAACAGAGATGCAGAACCTGGATTTTCAATCTGAGGTTAGAGCTGTGTTTTAATGTGTCCTGCATTGTTCAGCAGCTAACTGGTGAAATGGGTGAGTAGCGTTTTTGGGATAAATGTTAGGTCGTTTTTCTTTTAAAACTCTGAGTGGACCAGCACTGTATTACACAGACGTATGTCGCCTGAGTAGGTAAGCTATGTCATCTCAATACTGACAACTTTGTTCAAGGAGAAGTGAAAGCTGATGCAGACAAGAGTTTACTTTGAAAAAAGTATAAAATGGGATAAATTCGTCATCAAAGCTGATGGCAAGAGAGGTGGAAGCAAGTTTAGAAGGAGGACAGAAAGACAACTTTTTGTTGAAGTTATCATGTTGTTGATCAGTTGATAAAATATTTTGAGAAATAAAGAAAAAAAAACTAGAGCTGATTTCAAGAAATATTTTGCAAGAATGTAGGATCCCCTCGCACTGTGCTGAAAGTCAGGATTGAATCAGGTACCTTAAGCTCTTCAGTCTAACGATCTCCCAACTGAGATATTTCAGCCAACAAGTGCCTGTGGCCTCCTGATGTATTATTAATAATTGTAGACGATACATACAGAACCTGGTCATTCTATTTTCGTTTATAGTTATGTGTTAAAGTGTCCAGTATCATTCAGCAGGTAACTTGGTCTGATGTGTGAATAATCTTTTTAGGGGAAAAGGTAGGTAGAATTTTTTTTCTAAACTCTGAATTGACTTATACTCTGAAACACAGACCTATATGGCCAGGGTGTACAAGCTATGTCATCTGACTACTGACAGTTTTGTATAAGGGGAATTGGAGGCTGATGCAGGCAAAGCTTTACTTTAAAATAAAGCAAGAAGTTTCAAATAAATGAGGCATAGTTGAATACAAGAGAGGTGGAAGCAAGTTTGAAAGGAAGACAGAAAGTAAATAATATGTTGAATTGATTGTGTTGTTGATCAGATTGATGAAAGGTTTTGATAAAGAAGAGCGTTGATTTAACTCCAAACAGCTTTTGTGACATGAAAAGCAGAAGTTGAAATTGTGCCGAAACCCGGGATGGAACCAGGGACCTTTAGATCTTCACTCTAACGCTCTCCCAACTGAGCTATTTCAGCCTGCTGGTAGTTTGGGTCTTCATCCTTTCTTTTAAACTTCCCAAGAAAATAGATGCTCATCCTCATGCTAGAGCTATGTTTTAAGATGTCCTGTATCATTCATCAGTTAACGGGTGCAATAGGTAAATAGCATTTTTCGGATCCAGGTTAGGTAGCTTTTTTTTTTACTCTGAATGGACTAGCACCATATTACACAGAGGTATTTGGCCTGAGTAGGTAAGCTATGTCATCTGAATACTGAAATCTGTGTTCAAGGAGAAGTGGAAGCTGATGCAGACAAGAGTTTACTTTACAAAAAAGCATGAAATAGGAAACATTTGTAGTCGAAGCTGAATGCAAGAGAGGTGGAAGCAAATTTAGAAGGAGGACAGAAAGACTATGTTGAATTGATCCTGTTGTCGATCAGTTGATCAAATATTTTGATAAATAAAGAAAGAAAAACTTGAGCTGATACCAAGAAATATTTTGTGAGAAGCAAGAAACCTCTCAGACTTTTCCGAAACCCAGCATTGAACAAGGGACTTTTAGATTTTCAATCTAACACTCTCCCAACTCAGCTATTTCATCCAGCTGGCCATTTTGGCTTTCTGTTGTATTTTTGATAATTGTTAAAGATAAATGCAGACCCTGGTCATTCTATCTGCATGTGCAGTTATGTGTTAAATTGTCCAATATTATTCAGCAGCTAAATTGGTCTGATGGGTGAATTTCCTTTTTAGGAGCCAAGTTAGTTAGAAGATGTTTGTAAACTATGAATGGACTTATACTCAGACACACAGACCTATATGGCGAGGGTAGGCAAACTAGGTCATCTGACTACTAACAGTTTTGTATAAGGGGAACTCGAGGCTGATGCAGGCAAAGCTTTACTTTCAATTAAAGGAAGAATTGGCAAATAAAGCAGGTAAAGTTGAATACAAGAGAGGTGGAAGCAAGTTTGACAGAAAGACAGAATGTAAAAAATATGTTGAAATGGTTGTCTTATCGATCAGCTTGATAAAAGGTTTTGATCATTATAAACAACGTCAATATGAGTTGACTCCAAATAGCATTTGTGGCATGCAAAGCAGAAGTTCAAAATGTGCCTAAACCCGGGATTGAACCAGGGACCTTTAGATCTTCAGTCTACTGCTCTCCCAACTGAGCTATTTCATCCAGCTGGCAATTTTGGCTTTCTGTTGTATTTTTTATAATTGTTAAAGATAAATGCAGAACCTGGTCACTCTATCTGCATGTGCAGTTATGTGTTAAATTGTCCAGTATTATTCAGTAGCTAAATTGGTCTGATGGGTGAATTTCCTTTTTAGGAGCCAAGTTAGTTAGATGATGTTTGTAAACTATGAATGGACTTATACTCAGAAACACAGACCTATATGGCGAGGGTCGGCAAGCTAGGTCATCTGACTACTAACAGTTTTGTATAAGGGGAACTGGAGGCTGATGCAGGCAAAGCTTTACTTTCAATTAAAGGAAGAATTGGGAAATAAAGGAGGCAAAGTTGAATACAAGAGAGGTGGAAGCAAGTTTGAAAGAAAGACAGAAAGTAAATAATATGTTGAATTAATTGTATTGTCGATTATCTTGATAAAAGGTTTTGATCATGATAAACAATGTCAATATGAGTTGGCTCAAAATAGTCTTTGTGGCATGCAAAGCAGAAGTTCAAAATGTGCCGAAACCCGGGATCGAACCAGGGACCTTTAGATCTTCAGTCTAACACTCTCCCAACTGAGCTATTTCGGCCTGCCAGCAGCAATAGTATTCAGCCTCTTTTTTTGAACAATCCCAGAACAGAGATGCAGAACCTGGATTTTCAATCTGAGGTTAGAGCTGTGTTTTAATGTGTCCTGCATTGTTCAGCAGCTAACTGGTGAAATGGGTGAGTAGCGTTTTTGGGATAAATGTTAGGTCGTTTTTCTTTTAAAACTCTGAGTGGACCAGCACTGTATTACACAGACGTATGTCGCCTGAGTAGGTAAGCTATGTCATCTCAATACTGACAACTTTGTTCAAGGAGAAGTGAAAGCTGATGCAGACAAGAGTTTACTTTGAAAAAAGTATAAAAAGGGATAAATTCGTCATCAAAGTTGATGGCAAGAGAGGTGGAAGCAAGTTTAGAAGGAGGACAGAAAGACAACTTTTTGTTGAAGTTATCATGTTGTTGATCAGTTGATAAAATATTTTGAGAAATAAAGAAAAAAAAACTAGAGCTCATTTCAAGAAATATTTTGCAAGAATGTAGGATCCCCTCGCACTGTGCTGAAAGTCAGGATTGAATCAGGTACCTTAAGCTCTTCAGTCTAACGATCTCCCAACTGAGATATTTCAGCCAACAAGTCCCTGTGGCCTCCTGATGTATTATTAATAATTGTAGACGATACATACAGAACCTGGTCATTCTATTTTCGTTTATAGTTATGTGTTAAAGTGTCCAGTATCATTCAGCAGGTAACTTGGTCTGATGAGTGAATATCCTTTTTAGGGGACAAGGTAGGTCGAATTTTTTTTTCTAAACTCTGAATTGACTTATACTCTGAAACACAGACCTATATGGCCAGGGTGTACAAGCTATGTCATCTGACTACTGACAGTTTTGTATAAGGGGAATTGGAGGCTGATGCAGGCAAAGCTTTACTTTAAAATAAAGCAAGAAGTTGCAAATAAATGAGGCATAGTTGAATACAAGAGAGGTGGAAGCAAGTTTGAAAGGAAGACAGAAAGTAAATAATATGTTGAATTGATTGTGTTGTTGATCAGATTGATAAAAGGTTTTGATAAAGAAGAGCGTTGATTTAACTCCAAACAGCTTTTGTGACATGAAAAGCAGAAGTTGAAATTGTGCCGAAACCCGGGATTGAACCAGGGACCTTTAGATCTTCAGTCTAACGCTCTCCCAACTGAGCTATTTTGGCCTGCTGGTTGTTTGGGTCTTCATCCTTTCTTTTAAACTTCCCAAGAAAATAGATGCTCAACCTCATGCTAGAGCTATGTTTTAAGATGTCCTGTATCATTCATCAGTTAACGGGTTGTTCTGCTCGATTTTCCCGGCCTTCTTGTGTTGAGAGGTGATTGAATGTGACTTCAGTCTCTTACCATTTAAGTCTAAGGGTTAGAGTAGTGAATGGAGCCTATTTACTAGGCACTTCGATATGATCCTGTGCTCTTCCCCATAGATCAGGGCTTGCACACATAGCCTAGGGGATAGATTCGTTAGTATTAGGGATAACCTGTCCTGCAGTGAGGGTATTTCATGGAGCCGTGCTGAATTCAGGCCTGGTAGGCCTCAAACGGGAGAGACTCCATCTTTCTTTCTGCTCCGGCAGCTTGGGATGCTTCTAGGTCAAATGTAATGTTTTAGTTATGAGGTGTTATTCGCTTGGAGAGAACCGGTTCAGGCCGGCCCTTATCGAAGGATTGTATTTTTCTTCATGCCGAAGACACTACATCAGGCCGGCCGGCTGGGAAAGTGTCCTTGGTACGGGGAGGTACAAGAATTTGGTGGGCGGCAGGTTACGGGCCGGAATTTTCCATGAGGAAACGCACCTCTATATTAGTGAAAGTCTGAGGCAGTTACATGTTCAGTCCGTAGGCGGCATCTAGCCGTTAGCAGTAAAGCTACTACTTATTCCAGGGAAGACAGACGCCATCTTGAAGGCGGAGAAAAACCGAGAGACAGATACTCTCCTAGCAGAATAGCTAGAGAGGAGAGAGTAGCCGAGAAGGAAGAGGTCCCAGTGACTCGGAGAAGGGTGGACTTCCAGGCGAGCCGAGGCACAGACGAGAAGGGAACCTAGATGGCCACTGAGTGCAGGCTACACACTACTAAGGTGATGTCGACCCTTTCTTATTAAAGTGTACAACTTAATCTTTCACTTTTCTTTGCAGGTTATGTATTATATTGTAATGTTATGTGATTGCGTATGTAATGAGTAATAAAGTACCCAGTTTGTAGTGAACCAACAGATGCTGCGTGTTCTTGTATGAGAGGGTAGCCTATTTTTCTAGTCAGCTGCGGCTACATGAACAGATGTTAACCCTGATCAGGTAAGTGGTAACTGAATAAGGGAGAGAGGAGCCCCTCGAACCGGAGAACAGACCATGCTCGAACTGGCAGTCCTTGTGTGATCTGATGAATAGTGAGACTGATTCCCTTTCTGTATGTTATGGTGATCATAGGATGAACTTGTGCTGAGACTGCCGTATGGGCAGAGAGGTCTGGATTCGTATGGGATCGCGAGGCCGCCACTTATGCTGAGACTGCCGTCTGGGTAGAGAGGTCTGGATTCGTATGGGATCGCGAGGCCGCCACTTGTGCTGAGACTGCCGTCTGGGTAGAGAGGTCTGGATCCGTATGGGATCGCGAGGCCGCCGATTGTGCTGATACTGTCGTATGGGCAGAGAGGTCTGGATCCGTATGGGATCGCGAGGCCGCCACTTGTGCTGAGACTGCCGTCTGGGTAGAGAGGTCTGGATCCGTATGGGATCGCGAGGCCGCCGATTGTGCTGATACTGTCGTATGGGCAGAGAGGTCTGGATTCGTATGGGATCGCGAGGCCGCCACTTATGCTGAGACTGCCGTCTGGGTAGAGAGGTCTGGATTCGTATGGGATCGCGAGGCCGCCACTTGTGCTGAGACTGCCGTCTGGGTAGAGAGGTCTGGATCCGTATGGGATCGCGAGGCCGCCGATTGTGCTGATACTGTCGTATGGGCAGAGAGGTCTGGATCCGTATGGGATCGCGAGGCCGCCACTTGTGCTGAGACTGCCGTCTGGGTAGAGAGGTCTGGATTCGTATGGGATCGCGAGGCCGCCGATTGTGCTGAGACTGCCGTCTGGGTAGAGAGGTCTGGATTCGTATGGGATCGCGAGGCCGCCGATTGTGCTGAGACTGCCGTCTGGGTAGAGAGGTCTGGATTCGTATGGGATCGCGAGGCCGCCACTTGTGCTGAGACTGCCGTCTGAGTAGAGAGGTCTGGATCCGTATGGGATCGCGAGGCCGCCGATTGTAAGAGGTCTTGGTATGTATGAGTAGGAATTCCCTGTCCTTAGGTGGTAGATATATGTGGTTACCTATTGTAAATAGGCTCTAGGGAGGGGGTAACGTTCTGGCTGGGTTAGTGAGGCTCTGATGAGCGGGTTCTATGTGATCCGAAAACCCAAGCAGAACACGGGTGCAATAGGTAAATAGCATTTTTCGGATCCAGGTTAGGTAGCTTTTGTTTTTTACTCTGAATGGACTAGCACCATATTACACAGAGGTATTTGGCCTGAGTAGGTAAGCTATGTCATCTGAATACTGAAATCTGTGTTCAAGGAGAAGTGGAAGCTGATGCAGACAAGAGTTTACTTTACAAAAAAGCATGAAATAGGAAACATTTGTAGTCGAAGCTGAATGCAAGAGAGGTGGAAGCAAATTTAGAAGGAGGACAGAAAGACAATTCTATGTTGAATTGATCATGTTGTCGATCAGTTGATCAAATATTTTGATAAATAAAGAAAGAAAAACTTGAGCTGATACCAAGAAATATTTTGTGAGAAGCAAGAAACCTCTCAGACTTTTCCGAAACCCAGCATTGAACAAGGGACTTTTAGATTTTCAATCTAACACTCTCCCAACTGAGCTATTTCATCCAGCTGGCCATTTTGGCTTTCTGTTGTATTTTTGATAATTGTTAAAGATAAATGCAGACCCTGGTCATTCTATCTGCATGTGCAGTTATGTGTTAAATTGTCCAATATTATTCAGCAGCTAAATTGGTCTGATGAGTGAATATCCTTTTTAGGGGACAATGTAGGTAGAATTTTTTTTTCTAAACTCTGAATTGACTTATACTCTGAAACACAGACCTATATGGCCAGGGTGTACAAGCTATGTCATCTGACTACTGACAGTTTTGTATAAGGGGAATTGGAGGCTGATGCAGGCAAAGCTTTACTTTAAAATAAAGCAAGAAGTTGCAAATAAATGAGGCATAGTTGAATACAAGAGAGGTGGAAGCAAGTTTGAAAGGAAGACAGAAAGTAAATAATATGTTGAATTGATTGTGTTGTTGATCAGATTGATAAAAGGTTTTGATAAAGAAGAGCGTTGATTTAACTCCAAACAGCTTTTGTGACATGAAAAGCAGAAGTTGAAATTGTGCCAAAACCCGGGATTGAACCAGGGACCTTTAGATCTTCACGCTAACGCTCTCCCAACTGAGCTATTTCAGCCTGCTGGTAGTTTGGGTCTTCATCCTTTCTTTTAAACTTTCCAAGAAAATAGATGCTCATCCTCATGCTAGAGCTATGTTTTAAGATGTCCTGTATCATTCATCAGTTAACGGGTGCAATAGGTAAATAGCATTTTTCGGATCCAGGTTAGGTAGCTTTTTTTTTACTCTGAATGGACTAGCACCATATTACACAGAGGTATTTGGCCTGAGTAGGTAAGCTATGTCATCTGAATACTGAAATCTGTGTTCAAGGAGAAGTGGAAGCTGATGCAGACAAGAGTTTACTTTACAAAAAAGCATGAAATAGGAAACATTTGTAGTCGAAGCTGAATGCAAGAGAGGTGGAAGCAAATTTAGAAGGAGGACAGAAAGACAATTCTATGTTGAATTGATCATGTTGTCAATCAGTTGATCAAATATTTTGATAAATAAAGAAAGAAAAACTTGAGCTGATACCAAGAAATATTTTGTGAGAAGCAAGAAACCTCTCAGACTTTTCCGAAACCCAGCATTGAACAAGGGACTTTTAGATTTTCAATCTAACACTCTCCCAACTGAGCTATTTCATCCAGCTGGCCATTTTGGCTTTCTGTTGTATTTTTGATAATTGTTAAAGATAAATGCAGACCCTGGTCATTCTATCTGCACGTGCAGTTATGTGTTAAATTGTCCAATATTATTAAGCAGCTAAATTGGTCTGATGGGTGAATTTCCTTTTTAGGAGCCAAGTTAGTTAGAAGATGTTTGTAAACTATGAATGGACTTATACTCAGACACACAGACCTATATGGCGAGGGTAGGCAAACTAGGTCATCTGACTACTAACAGTTTTGTATAAGGGGAACTCGAGGCTGATGCAGGCAAAGCTTTACTTTCAATTAAAGGAAGAATTGGCAAATAAAGCAGGTAAAGTTGAATACAAGAGAGGTGGAAGCAAGTTTGACAGAAAGACAGAATGTAAAAAATGTGTTGAAATGGTTGTCTTATCGATCAGCTTGATAAAAGGTTTTGATCATTATAAACAACGTCAATATGAGTTGACTCCAAATAGCATTTGTGGCATGCAAAGCAGAAGTTCAAAATGTGCCTAAACCCGGGATTGAACCAGGGACCTTTAGATCTTCAGTCTACTGCTCTCCCAACTGAGCTATTTCATCCAGCTGGCAATTTTGGCTTTCTGTTGTATTTTTTATAATTGTTAAAGAAAAATGCAGAACCTGGTCACTCTATCTGCATGTGCAGTTATGTGTTAAATTGTCCAGTATTATTCAGTAGCTAAATTGGTCTGATGGGTGAATTTCCTTTTTAGGAGCCAAGTTAGTTAGATGATGTTTGTAAACTATGAATGGACTTATACTCAGAAACACAGACCTATATGGCGAGGGTCGGCAAGCTAGGTCATCTGACTACTAACAGTTTTGTATAAGGGGAACTGGAGGCTGATGCAGGCAAAGCTTTACTTTCAATTAAAGGAAGAATTGGGAAATAAAGGAGGCAAAGTTGAATACAAGAGAGGTGGAAGCAAGTTTGAAAGAAAGACAGAAAGTAAATAATATGTTGAATTAATTGTATTGTCGATTATCTTGATAAAAGGTTTTGATCATTATAAACAAAGTCAATATGAGTTGACTCAAAATAGTCGTTGTGGCATGCAAAGCAGAAGTTCAAAATGTGCCGAAACCCGGGATCGAACCAGGGACCTTTAGATCTTCAGTCTAACACTCTCCCAACTGAGCTATTTCAGCCTGCCAGCAGCTATAGTATTCAGCCTCTTTTTTTGAACAATCCCAGAACAGAGATGCAGAACCTGGATTTTCAATCTGAGGTTAGAGCTGTGTTTTAATGTGTCCTGCATTGTTCAGCAGCTAACTGGTGAAATGGGTGAGTAGCGTTTTTGGGATAAATGTTAGGTCGTTTTTCTTTTAAAACTCTGAGTGGACCAGAACTGTATTACACAGACGTATGTCGCCTGAGTAGGTAAGCTATGTCATCTCAATACTGACAACTTTGTTCAAGGAGAAGTGAAAGCTGATGCAGACAAGAGTTTACTTTGAAAAAAGTATAAAATGGGATAAATTCGTCATCAAAGCTGATGGCAAGAGAGGTGGAAGCAAGTTTAGAAGGAGGACAGAAAGACAACTTTTTGTTGAAGTTATCATGTTGTTGATCAGTTGATAAAATATTTTGAGAAATAAAGAAAAAAAAACTAGAGCTGATTTCAAGAAATATTTTGCAAGAATGTAGGATCCCCTCGCACTGTGCTGAAAGTCAGGATTGAATCAGGTACCTTAAGCTCTTCAGTCTAACGATCTCCCAACTGAGATATTTCAGCCAACAAGTCCCTGTGGCCTCCTGATGTATTATTAATAATTGTAGACGATACATACAGAACCTGGTCATTCTATTTTCGTTTATAGTTATGTGTTAAAGTGTCCAGTATCATTCAGCAGGTAACTTGGTCTGATGAGTGAATATCCTTTTTAGGGGACAATGTAGGTAGAATTTTTTTTTCTAAACTCTGAATTGACTTATACTCTGAAACACAGACCTATATGGCCAGGGTGTACAAGCTATGTCATCTGACTACTGACAGTTTTGTATAAGGGGAATTGGAGGCTGATGCAGGCAAAGCTTTACTTTAAAATAAAGCAAGAAGTTGCAAATAAATGAGGCATAGTTGAATACAAGAGAGGTGGAAGCAAGTTTGAAAGGAAGACAGAAAGTAAATAATATGTTGAATTGATTGTGTTGTTGATCAGATTGATAAAAGGTTTTGATAAAGAAGAGCGTTGATTTAACTCCAAACAGCTTTTGTGACATGAAAAGCAGAAGTTGAAATTGTGCCGAAACCCGGGATTGAACCAGGGACCTTTAGATCTTCAGTCTAACGCTCTCCCAACTGAGCTATTTCGGCCTGCTGGTAGTTTGGGTCTTCATCCTTTCTTTTAAACTTCCCAAGAAAATAGATGCTCATCCTCATGCTAGAGCTATGTTTTAAGATGTCCTGTATCATTCATCAGTTAACAGGTGCAATAGGTAAATAGCATTTTTCGGATCCAGGTTAGGTAGCTTTTTTTTTTACTCTGAATGGACTAGCACCATATTACACAGAGGTATTTGGCCTGAGTAGGTAAGCTATGTCATCTGAATACTGAAATCTGTGTTCAAGGAGAAGTGGAAGCTGATGCAGACAAGAGTTTACTTTACAAAAAAGCATGAAATAGGAAACATTTGTAGTCGAAGCTGAATGCAAGAGAGGTGGAAGCAAATTTAGAAGGAGGACAGAAAGACAATTCTATGTTGAATTGATCCTGTTGTCGATCAGTTGATCAAATATTTTGATAAATAAAGAAAGAAAAACTTGAGCTGATACCAAGAAATATTTTGTGAGAAGCAAGAAACCTCTCAGACTTTTCCGAAACCCAGCATTGAACAAGGGACTTTTAGATTTTCAATCTAACACTCTCCCAACTCAGCTATTTCATCCAGCTGGCCATTTTGGCTTTCTGTTGTATTTTTGATAATTGTTAAAGATAAATGCAGACCCTGGTCATTCTATCTGCATGTGCAGTTATGTGTTAAATTGTCCAATATTATTCAGCAGCTAAATTGGTCTGATGGGTGAATTTCCTTTTTAGGAGCCAAGTTAGTTAGAAGATGTTTGTAAACTATGAATGGACTTATACTCAGACACACAGACCTATATGGCGAGGGTAGGCAAACTAGGTCATCTGACTACTAACAGTTTTGTATAAGGGGAACTCGAGGCTGATGTAGGCAAAGCTTTACTTTCAATTAAAGGAAGAATTGGCAAATAAAGCAGGTAAAGTTGAATACAAGAGAGGTGGAAGCAAGTTTGACAGAAAGACAGAATGTAAAAAATATGTTGAAATGGTTGTCTTATCGATCAGCTTGATAAAAGGTTTTGATCATTATAAACAACGTCAATATGAGTTGACTCCAAATAGCATTTGTGGCATGCAAAGCAGAAGTTCAAAATGTGCCTAAACCCGGGATTGAACCAGGGACCTTTAGATCTTCAGTCTAACACTCTCCCAACTGAGATATTTCGGCCTGCCAGAAGCTATAGTATTCAGCCTCTTTTTTTGAACAATCCCAGAACAGAGATGCAGAACCTGGATTTTCAATCTGAGGTTAGAGCTGTGTTTTAATGTGTCCTGCATTGTTCAGCAGCTAACTGGTGAAATGGGTGAGTAGCGTTTTTGGGATAAATGTTAGGTCGTTATTCTTTTAAAACTCTGAGTGGACCAGCACTGTATTACACAGACGTATGTCGCCTGAGTAGGTAAGCTATATCATCTCAATACTGACAACTTTGTTCAAGGAGAAGTGAAAGCTGATGCAGACAAGAGTTTACTTTGAAAAAAGTATAAAATGGGATAAATTCGTCATCAAAGTTGATGGCAAGAGAGGTGGAAGCAAGTTTAGAAGGAGGACAGAAAGACAACTTTTTGTTGAAGTTATCATGTTGTTGATCAGTTGATAAAATATTTTGAGAAATAAAGAAAAAAAAACTAGAGCTGATTTCAAGAAATATTTTGCAAGAATGTAGGATCCCCTCGCACTGTGCTGAAAGTCAGGATTGAATCAGGTACCTTAAGCTCTTCAGTCTAACGATCTCCCAACTGAGATATTTCAGCCAACAAGTCCCTGTGGCCTCCTGATGTATTATTAATAATTGTAGACGATACATACAGAACCTGGTCATTCTATTTTTGTTTATAGTTATGTGTTAAAGTGTCCAGTATCATTCAGCAGGTAACTTGGTCTGATGAGTGAATATCCTTTTTAGGGGACAAGGTAGGTAGAATTATTTTTTTCTAAACTCTGAATTGACTTATACTCTGAAACACAGACCTATATGGCCAGGGTGTACAAGCTATGTCATCTGACTACTGACAGTTTTGTATAAGGGGAATTGGAGGCTGATGCAGGCAAAGCTTTACTTTAAAATAAAGCAAGAAGTTGCAAATAAATGAGGCATAGTTGAATACAAGAGAGGTGGAAGCAAGTTTGAAAGGAAGACAGAAAGTAAATAATATGTTGAATTGATTGTGTTGTTGATCAGATTGATAAAAGATTTTGATAAAGAAGAGCGTTGATTTAACTCCAAACAGCTTTTGTGACATGAAAAGCAGAAGTTGAAATTGTGCCGAAACCCGGGATTGAACCAGGGACCTTTAGATCTTCAGTCTAACGCTCTCCCAACTGAGCTATTTCGGCCTGCTGGTAGTTTGGGTCTTCATCCTTTCTTTTAAACTTCCCAAGAAAATAGATGCTCATCCTCATGCTAGAGCTATGTTTTAAGATGTCCTGTATCATTCATCAGTTAACAGGTGCAATAGGTAAATAGCATTTTTCGGATCCAGGTTAGGTAGCTTTTTTTTTTACTCTGAATGGACTAGCACCATATTACACAGAGGTATTTGGCCTGAGTAGGTAAGCTATGTCATCTGAATACTGAAATCTGTGTTCAAGGAGAAGTGGAAGCTGATGCAGACAAGAGTTTACTTTACAAAAAAGCATGAAATAGGAAACATTTGTAGTCGAAGCTGAATGCAAGAGAGGTGGAAGCAAATTTAGAAGGAGGACAGAAAGACAATTCTATGTTGAATTGATCATGTTGTCAATCAGTTGATCAAATATTTTGATAAATAAAGAAAGAAAAACTTGAGCTGATACCAAGAAATATTTTGTGAGAAGCAAGAAACCTCTCAGACTTTTCCGAAACCCAGCATTGAACAAGGGACTTTTAGATTTTCAATCTAACACTCTCCCAACTGAGCTATTTCATCCAGCTGGCCATTTTGGCTTTCTGTTGTATTTTTGATAATTGTTAAAGATAAATGCAGACCCTGGTCATTCTATCTGCACGTGCAGTTATGTGTTAAATTGTCCAATATTATTAAGCAGCTAAATTGGTCTGATGGGTGAATTTCCTTTTTAGGAGCCAAGTTAGTTAGAAGATGTTTGTAAACTATGAATGGACTTATACTCAGACACACAGACCTATATGGCGAGGGTAGGCAAACTAGGTCATCTGACTACTAACAGTTTTGTATAAGGGGAACTCGAGGCTGATGCAGGCAAAGCTTTACTTTCAATTAAAGGAAGAATTGGCAAATAAAGCAGGTAAAGTTGAATACAAGAGAGGTGGAAGCAAGTTTGACAGAAAGACAGAATGTAAAAAATGTGTTGAAATGGTTGTCTTATCGATCAGCTTGATAAAAGGTTTTGATCATTATAAACAACGTCAATATGAGTTGACTCCAAATAGCATTTGTGGCATGCAAAGCAGAAGTTCAAAATGCCTAAACCCGGGATTGAACCAGGGACCTTTAGATCTTCAGTCTACTGCTCTCCCAACTGAGCTATTTCATCCAGCTGGCAATTTTGGCTTTCTGTTGTATTTTTTATAATTGTTAAAGAAAAATGCAGAACCTGGTCACTCTATCTGCATGTGCAGTTATGTGTTAAATTGTCCAGTATTATTCAGTAGCTAAATTGGTCTGATGGGTGAATTTCCTTTTTAGGAGCCAAGTTAGTTAGATGATGTTTGTAAACTATGAATGGACTTATACTCAGAAACACAGACCTATATGGCGAGGGTCGGCAAGCTAGGTCATCTGACTACTAACAGTTTTGTATAAGGGGAACTGGAGGCTGATGCAGGCAAAGCTTTACTTTCAATTAAAGGAAGAATTGGGAAATAAAGGAGGCAAAGTTGAATACAAGAGAGGTGGAAGCAAGTTTGAAAGAAAGACAGAAAGTAAATAATATGTTGAATTAATTGTATTGTCGATTATCTTGATAAAAGGTTTTGATCATTATAAACAAAGTCAATATGAGTTGACTCAAAATAGTCTTTGTGGCATGCAAAGCAGAAGTTCAAAATGTGCCGAAACCCGGGATCGAACCAGGGACCTTTAGATCTTCAGTCTAACACTCTCCCAACTGAGCTATTTCGGCCTGCCAGCAGCTATAGTATTCAGCCTCTTTTTTTGAACAATCCCAGAACAGAGATGCAGAACCTGGATTTTCAATCTGAGGTTAGAGCTGTGTTTTAATGTGTCCTGCATTGTTTAGCAGCTAACTGGTGAAATGGGTGAGTAGCGTTTTTGGGATAAATGTTAGGTCGTTTTTCTTTTAAAACTCTGAGTGGACCAGCACTGTATTACACAGACGTATGTCGCCTGAGTAGGTAAGCTATGTCATCTCAATACTGACAACTTTGTTCAAGGAGAAGTGAAAGCTGATGCAGACAAGAGTTTACTTTGAAAAAAGTATAAAATGGGATAAATTCGTCATCAAAGCTGATGGCAAGAGAGGTGGAAGCAAGTTTAGAAGGAGGACAGAAAGACAACTTTTTGTTGAAGTTATCATGTTGTTGATCAGTTGATAAAATATTTTGAGAAATAAAGAAAAAAAAACTAGAGCTGATTTCAAGAAATATTTTGCAAGAATGTAGGATCCCCTCGCACTGTGCTGAAAGTCAGGATTGAATCAGGTACCTTAAGCTCTTCAGTCTAACGATCTCCCAACTGAGATATTTCAGCCAACAAGTGCCTGTGGCCTCCTGATGTATTATTAATAATTGTAGACGATACATACAGAACCTGGTCATTCTATTTTCGTTTATAGTTATGTGTTAAAGTGTCCAGTATCATTCAGCAGGTAACTTGGTCTGATGTGTGAATAATCTTTTTAGGGGAAAAGGTAGGTAGAATTTTTTTTCTAAACTCTGAATTGACTTATACTCTGAAACACAGACCTATATGGCCAGGGTGTACAAGCTATATCATCTGACTACTGACAGTTTTGTATAAGGGGAATTGGAGGCTGATGCAGGCAAAGCTTTACTTTAAAATAAAGCAAGAAGTTTCAAATAAATGAGGCATAGTTGAATACAAGAGAGGTGGAAGCAAGTTTGAAAGGAAGACAGAAAGTAAATAATATGTTGAATTGATTGTGTTGTTGATCAGATTGATGAAAGGTTTTGATAAAGAAGAGCGTTGATTTAACTCCAAACAGCTTTTGTGACATGAAAAGCAGAAGTTGAAATTGTGCCGAAACCCGGGATGGAACCAGGGACCTTTAGATCTTCACTCTAACGCTCTCCCAACTGAGCTATTTCAGCCTGCTGGTAGTTTGGGTCTTCATCCTTTCTTTTAAACTTCCCAAGAAAATAGATGCTCATCCTCATGCTAGAGCTATGTTTTAAGATGTCCTGTATCATTCATCAGTTAACGGGTGCAATAGGTAAATAGCATTTTTCGGATCCAGGTTAGGTAGCTTTTTTATTTACTCTGAATGGACTAGCACCATATTACACAGAGGTATTTGGCCTGAGTAGGTAAGCTATGTCATCTGAATACTGAAATCTGTGTTCAAGGAGAAGTGGAAGCTGATGCAGACAAGAGTTTACTTTACAAAAAAGCATGAAATAGGAAACATTTGTAGTCGAAGCTGAATGCAAGAGAGGTGGAAGCAAATTTAGAAGGAGGACAGAAAGACAATTCTATGTTGAATTGATCATGTTGTCGATCAGTTGATCAAATATTTTGATAAATAAAGAAAGAAAAACTTGAGCTGATACCAAGAAATATTTTGTGAGAAGCAAGAAACCTCTCAGACTTTTCCGAAACCCAGCATTGAACAAGGGACTTTTAGATTTTCAATCTAACACTCTCCCAACTGAGCTATTTCATCCAGCTGGCCATTTTGGCTTTCTGTTGTATTTTTGATAATTGTTAAAGATAAATGCAGACCCTGGTCATTCTATCTGCATGTGCAGTTATGTGTTAAATTGTCCAATATTATTCAGCAGCTAAATTGGTCTGATGGGTGAATTTCCTTTTTAGGAGCCAAGTTAGTTAGAAGATGTTTGTAAACTATGAATGGACTTATACTCAGACACACAGACCTATATGGCGAGGGTAGGCAAACTAGGTCATCTGACTACTAACAGTTTTGTATAAGGGGAACTCGAGGCTGATGCAGGCAAAGCTTTACTTTCAATTAAAGGAAGAATTGGCAAATAAAGCAGGTAAAGTTGAATACAAGAGAGGTGGAAGCAAGTTTGACAGAAAGACAGAATGTAAAAAATATGTTGAAATGGTTGTCTTATCGATCAGCTTGATAAAAGGTTTTGATCATTATAAACAACGTCAATATGAGTTGACTCCAAATAGCATTTGTGGCATGCAAAGCAGAAGTTCAAAATGTGCCTAAACCCGGGATTGAACCAGGGACCTTTAGATCTTCAGTCTACTGCTCTCCCAACTGAGCTATTTCATCCAGCTGGCAATTTCGGCTTTCTGTTGTATTTTTTATAATTGTTAAAGATAAATGCAGAACCTGGTCACTCTATCTGCATGTGCAGTTATGTGTTAAATTGTCCAGTATTATTCAGTAGCTAAATTGGTCTGATGGGTGAATTTCCTTTTTAGGAGCCAAGTTAGTTAGATGATGTTTGTAAACTATGAATGGACTTATACTCAGAAACACAGACCTATATGGCGAGGGTCGGCAAGCTAGGTCATCTGACTACTAACAGTTTTGTATAAGGGGAACTGGAGGCTGATGCAGGCAAAGCTTTACTTTCAATTAAAGGAAGAATTGGGAAATAAAGGAGGCAAAGTTGAATACAAGAGAGGTGGAAGCAAGTTTGAAAGAAAGACAGAAAGTAAATAATATGTTGAATTAATTGTATTGTCCATTATCTTGATAAAAGGTTTTGATCATTATAAACAAAGTCAATATGAGATGACTCAAAATAGTCTTTGTGGCATGCAAAGCAGAAGTTCAAAATGTGCCGAAACCCGGGATCGAACCAGGGACCTTTAGATCTTCAGTCTAACACTCTCCCAACTGAGCTATTTCGGCCTGCCAGCAGCTATAGTATTCAGCCTCTTTTTTTGAACAATCCCAGAACAGAGATGCAGAACCTGGATTTTCAATCTGAGGTTAGAGCTGTGTTTTAATGTGTCCTGCATTGTTCAGCAGCTAACTGGTGAAATGGGTGAGTAGCGTTTTTGGGATAAATGTTAGGTCGTTTTTCTTTTAAAACTCTGAGTGGACCAGAACTGTATTACACAGACGTATGTCGCCTGAGTAGGTAAGCTATGTCATCTCAATACTGACAACTTTGTTCAAGGAGAAGTGAAAGCTGATGCAGACAAGAGTTTACTTTGAAAAAAGTATAAAATGGGATAAATTCGTCATCAAAGCTGATGGCAAGAGAGGTGGAAGCAAGTTTAGAAGGAGGACAGAAAGACAACTTTTTGTTGAAGTTATCATGTTGTTGATCAGTTGATAAAATATTTTGAGAAATAAAGAAAAAAAAACTAGAGCTGATTTCAAGAAATATTTTGCAAGAATGTAGGATCCCCTCGCACTGTGCTGAAAGTCAGGATTGAATCAGGTACCTTAAGCTCTTCAGTCTAACGATCTCCCAACTGAGATATTTCAGCCAACAAGTCCCTGTGGCCTCCTGATGTATTATTAATAATTGTAGACGATACATACAGAACCTGGTCATTCTATTTTTGTTTATAGTTATGTGTTAAAGTGTCCAGTATCATTCAGCAGGTAACTTGGTCTGATGAGTGAATATCCTTTTTAGGGGACAAGGTAGGTAGAATTTTTTTTTCTAAACTCTGAATTGACTTATACTCTGAAACACAGACCTATATGGCCAGGGTGTACAAGCTATGTCATCTGACTACTGACAGTTTTGTATAAGGGGAATTGGAGGCTGATGCAGGCAAAGCTTTACTTTAAAATAAAGCAAGAAGTTGCAAATAAATGAGGCATAGTTGAATACAAGAGAGGTGGAAGCAAGTTTGAAAGGAAGACAGAAAGTAAATAATATGTTGAATTGATTGTGTTGTTGATCAGATTGATAAAAGGTTTTGATAAAGAAGAGCGTTGATTTAACTCCAAACAGCTTTTGTGACATGAAAAGCAGAAGTTGAAATTGTGCCGAAACCCGGGATTGAACCAGGGACCTTTAGATCTTCAGTCTAACGCTCTCCCAACTGAGCTATTTCGGCCTGCTGGTAGTTTGGGTCTTCATCCTTTCTTTTAAACTTCCCAAGAAAATAGATGCTCATCCTCATGCTAGAGCTATGTTTTAAGATGTCCTGTATCATTCATCAGTTAACAGGTGCAATAGGTAAATAGCATTTTTCGGATCCAGGTTAGGTAGCTTTTTTTTTTACTCTGAATGGACTAGCACCATATTACACAGAGGTATTTGGCCTGAGTAGGTAAGCTATGTCATCTGAATACTGAAATCTGTGTTCAAGGAGAAGTGGAAGCTGATGCAGACAAGAGTTTACTTTACAAAAAAGCATGAAATAGGAAACATTTGTAGTCGAAGCTGAATGCAAGAGAGGTGGAAGCAAATTTAGAAGGAGGACAGAAAGACAATTCTATGTTGAATTGATCATGTTGTCGATCAGTTGATCAAATATTTTGATAAATAAAGAAAGAAAAACTTGAGCTGATACCAAGAAATATTTTGTGAGAAGCAAGAAACCTCTCAGACTTTTCCAAAACCCAGCATTGAACAAGGGACTTTTAGATTTTCAATCTAACACTCTCCCAACTGAGCTATTTCATCCAGCTGGCCATTTTGGCTTTCTGTTGTATTTTTGATAATTGTTAAAGATAAATGCAGACCCTGGTCATTCTATCTGCATGTGCAGGTATGTGTTAAATTGTCCAATATTATTCAGCAGCTAAATTGCTCTGATGGGTGAATTTCCTTTTTAGGAGCCAAGTTAGTTAGAAGATGTTTGTAAACTATGAATGGACTTATACTCAGACACACAGACCTATATGGCGAGGGTAGGCAAACTAGGTCATCTGACTACTAACAGTTTTGTATAAGGGGAACTCGAGGCTGATGTAGGCAAAGCTTTACTTTCAATTAAAGGAAGAATTGGCAAATAAAGCAGGTAAAGTTGAATACAAGAGAGGTGGAAGCAAGTTTGACAGAAAGACAGAATGTAAAAAATATGTTGAAATGGTTGTCTTATCGATCAGCTTGATAAAAGGTTTTGATCATTATAAACAACGTCAATATGAGTTGACTCCAAATAGCATTTGTGGCATGCAAAGCAGAAGTTCAAAATGTGCCTAAACCCGGGATTCTTTAGATCTTCAGTCTACTGCTCTCCCAACTGAGCTATTTCATCCAGCTGGCAATTTTGGCTTTCTGTTGTATTTTTTATAATTGTTAAAGAAAAATGCAGAACCTGGTCACTCTATCTGCATGTGCAGTTATGTGTTAAATTGTCCAGTATTATTCAGTAGCTAAATTGGTCTGATGGGTGAATTTCCTTTTTAGGAGCCAAGTTAGTTAGATGATGTTTGTAAACTATGAATGGACTTATACTCAGAAACACAGACCTATATGGCGAGGGTCGGCAAGCTAGGTCATCTGACTACTAACAGTTTTGTATAAGGGGAACTGGAGGCTGATGCAGGCAAAGCTTTACTTTCAATTAAAGGAAGAATTGGGAAATAAAGGAGGCAAAGTTGAATACAAGAGAGGTGGAAGCAAGTTTGAAAGAAAGACAGAAAGTAAATAATATGTTGAATTAATTGTATTGTCGATTATCTTGATAAAATGTTTTGATCATTATAAACAAAGTCAATATGAGTTGACTCAAAATAGTCTTTGTGGCATGCAAAGCAGAAGTTCAAAACGTGCCGAAACCCGGGATCGAACCAGGGACCTTTAGATCTTTAGTCTAACGCTCTCCCAACTGAGCTATTTCGGCCTGCCAGCAGCTATAGTATTCAGCCTCTTTTTTTGAACAATCCCAGAACAGAGATGCAGAACCTGGATTTTCAATCTGAGGTTAGAGCTGTGTTTTAATGTGTCCTGCATTGTTCAGCAGCTAACTGGTGAAATGGGTGAGTAGCGTTTTTGGGATAAATGTTAGGTCGTTTTTCTTTTAAAACTCTAAGTGGACCAGCACTGTATTACACAGACGTATGTCGCCTGAGTAGGTAAGCTATGTCATCTCAATACTGACAACTTTGTTCAAGGAGAAGTGAAAGCTGATGCAGACAAGAGTTTACTTTGAAAAAAGTATAAAATGGGATAAATTCGTCATCAAAGCTGATGGCAAGAGAGGTGGAAGCAAGTTTAGAAGGAGGACAGAAAGACAACTTTTTGTTGAAGTTATCATGTTGTTGATCAGTTGATAAAATATTTTGAGAAATAAAGAAAAAAAAACTAGAGCTGATTTCAAGAAATATTTTGCAAGAATGTAGGATCCCCTCGCACTGTGCTGAAAGTCAGGATTGAATCAGGTACCTTAAGCTCTTCAGTCTAACGATCTCCCAACTGAGATATTTCAGCCAACAAGTCCCTGTGGCCTCCTGATGTATTATTAATAATTGTAGACGATACATACAGAACCTGGTCATTCTATTTTCGTTTATAGTTATGTGTTAAAGTGTCCAGTATCATTCAGCAGGTAACTTGGTCTGATGAGTGAATATCCTTTTTAGGGGACAATGTAGGTAGAATTTTTTTTTCTAAACTCTGAATTGACTTATACTCTGAAACACAGACCTATATGGCCAGGGTGTACAAGCTATGTCATCTGACTACTGACAGTTTTGTATAATGGGAATTGGAGGCTGATGCAGGCAAAGCTTTACTTTAAAATAAAGCAAGAAGTTGCAAATAAATGAGGCGTAGTTGAATACAAGAGAGGTGGAAGCAAGTTTGAAAGGAAGACAGAAAGTAAATAATATGTTGAATTGATTGGAGTTAAATCAACGCTCTTCTTTATCAAAACCTTTTATCAATCTGATCAACAACACAAACAGCTTTTGTGACATGAAAAGCAGAAGTTGAAATTGTGCCGAAACCCGGGATTGAACCAGGGACCTTTAGATCTTCAGTCTAACGCTCTCCCAACTGAGCTATTTCGGCCTGCTGGTAGTTTGGGTCTTCATCCTTTCTTTTAAACTTCCCAAGAAAATAGATGCTCAACCTCATGCTAGAGCTATGTTTTAAGATGTCCTGTATCATTCATCAGTTAACGGGTGCAATAGGTAAATAGCATTTTTCGGATCCAGGTTAGGTAGCTTTTTTTTTTACTCTGAATGGACTAGCACTATATTACACAGAGGTATTTGGCCTGAGTAGGTAAGCTATGTCATCTGAATACTGAAATCTGTGTTCAAGGAGAAGTGGAAGCTGATGCAGACAAGAGTTTACTTTACAAAAAAGCATGAAATAGGAAACATTTGTAGTCGAAGCTGAATGCAAGAGAGGTGGAAGCAAATTTAGAAGGAGGACAGAAAGACAATTCTATGTTGAATTGATTGTGTTGTTGATCAGATTGATAAAAGGTTTTGATAAAGAAGAGCGTTGATTTAACTCCAAACAGCTTTTGTGACATGAAAAGCAGAAGTTGAAATTGTGCCGAAACCCGGGATTGAACCAGGGACCTTTAGATCTTCAGTCTAACGCTCTCCCAACTGAGCTATTTCGGCCTGCTGGTAGTTTGGGTCTTCATCCTTTCTTTTAAACTTCCCAAGAAAATAGATGCTCATCCTCATGCTAGAGCTATGTTTTAAGATGTCCTGTATCATTCATCAGTTAACAGGTGCAATAGGTAAATAGCATTTTTCGGATCCAGGTTAGGTAGCTTTTTTTTTTACTCTGAATGGACTAGCACCATATTACACAGAGGTATTTGGCCTGAGTAGGTAAGCTATGTCATCTGAATACTGAAATCTGTGTTCAAGGAGAAGTGGAAGCTGATGCAGACAAGAGTTTACTTTACAAAAAAGCATGAAATAGGAAACATTTGTAGTCGAAGCTGAATGCAAGAGAGGTGGAAGCAAATTTAGAAGGAGGACAGAAAGACAATTCTATGTTGAATTGATCATGTTGTCGATCAGTTGATCAAATATTTTGATAAATAAAGAAAGAAAAACTTGAGCTGATACCAAGAAATATTTTGTGAGAAGCAAGAAACCTCTCAGACTTTTCCAAAACCCAGCATTGAACAAGGGACTTTTAGATTTTCAATCTAACACTCTCCCAACTGAGCTATTTCATCCAGCTGGCCATTTTGGCTTTCTGTTGTATTTTTGATAATTGTTAAAGATAAATGCAGACCCTGGTCATTCTATCTGCATGTGCAGGTATGTGTTAAATTGTCCAATATTATTCAGCAGCTAAATTGCTCTGATGGGTGAATTTCCTTTTTAGGAGCCAAGTTAGTTAGAAGATGTTTGTAAACTATGAATGGACTTATACTCAGACACACAGACCTATATGGCGAGGGTAGGCAAACTAGGTCATCTGACTACTAACAGTTTTGTATAAGGGGAACTCGAGGCTGATGTAGGCAAAGCTTTACTTTCAATTAAAGGAAGAATTGGCAAATAAAGCAGGTAAAGTTGAATACAAGAGAGGTGGAAGCAAGTTTGACAGAAAGACAGAATGTAAAAAATATGTTGAAATGGTTGTCTTATCGATCAGCTTGATAAAAGGTTTTGATCATTATAAACAACGTCAATATGAGTTGACTCCAAATAGCATTTGTGGCATGCAAAGCAGAAGTTCAAAATGTGCCTAAACCCGGGATTCTTTAGATCTTCAGTCTACTGCTCTCCCAACTGAGCTATTTCATCCAGCTGGCAATTTTGGCTTTCTGTTGTATTTTTTATAATTGTTAAAGAAAAATGCAGAACCTGGTCACTCTATCTGCATGTGCAGTTATGTGTTAAATTGTCCAGTATTATTCAGTAGCTAAATTGGTCTGATGGGTGAATTTCCTTTTTAGGAGCCAAGTTAGTTAGATGATGTTTGTAAACTATGAATGGACTTATACTCAGAAACACAGACCTATATGGCGAGGGTCGGCAAGCTAGGTCATCTGACTACTAACAGTTTTGTATAAGGGGAACTGGAGGCTGATGCAGGCAAAGCTTTACTTTCAATTAAAGGAAGAATTGGGAAATAAAGGAGGCAAAGTTGAATACAAGAGAGGTGGAAGCAAGTTTGAAAGAAAGACAGAAAGTAAATAATATGTTGAATTAATTGTATTGTCGATTATCTTGATAAAATGTTTTGATCATTATAAACAAAGTCAATATGAGTTGACTCAAAATAGTCTTTGTGGCATGCAAAGCAGAAGTTCAAAACGTGCCGAAACCCGGGATCGAACCAGGGACCTTTAGATCTTTAGTCTAACGCTCTCCCAACTGAGCTATTTCGGCCTGCCAGCAGCTATAGTATTCAGCCTCTTTTTTTGAACAATCCCAGAACAGAGATGCAGAACCTGGATTTTCAATCTGAGGTTAGAGCTGTGTTTTAATGTGTCCTGCATTGTTCAGCAGCTAACTGGTGAAATGGGTGAGTAGCGTTTTTGGGATAAATGTTAGGTCGTTTTTCTTTTAAAACTCTAAGTGGACCAGCACTGTATTACACAGACGTATGTCGCCTGAGTAGGTAAGCTATGTCATCTCAATACTGACAACTTTGTTCAAGGAGAAGTGAAAGCTGATGCAGACAAGAGTTTACTTTGAAAAAAGTATAAAATGGGATAAATTCGTCATCAAAGCTGATGGCAAGAGAGGTGGAAGCAAGTTTAGAAGGAGGACAGAAAGACAACTTTTTGTTGAAGTTATCATGTTGTTGATCAGTTGATAAAATATTTTGAGAAATAAAGAAAAAAAAACTAGAGCTGATTTCAAGAAATATTTTGCAAGAATGTAGGATCCCCTCGCACTGTGCTGAAAGTCAGGATTGAATCAGGTACCTTAAGCTCTTCAGTCTAACGATCTCCCAACTGAGATATTTCAGCCAACAAGTCCCTGTGGCCTCCTGATGTATTATTAATAATTGTAGACGATACATACAGAACCTGGTCATTCTATTTTCGTTTATAGTTATGTGTTAAAGTGTCCAGTATCATTCAGCAGGTAACTTGGTCTGATGAGTGAATATCCTTTTTAGGGGACAATGTAGGTAGAATTTTTTTTTCTAAACTCTGAATTGACTTATACTCTGAAACACAGACCTATATGGCCAGGGTGTACAAGCTATGTCATCTGACTACTGACAGTTTTGTATAATGGGAATTGGAGGCTGATGCAGGCAAAGCTTTACTTTAAAATAAAGCAAGAAGTTGCAAATAAATGAGGCGTAGTTGAATACAAGAGAGGTGGAAGCAAGTTTGAAAGGAAGACAGAAAGTAAATAATATGTTGAATTGATTGGAGTTAAATCAACGCTCTTCTTTATCAAAACCTTTTATCAATCTGATCAACAACACAAACAGCTTTTGTGACATGAAAAGCAGAAGTTGAAATTGTGCCGAAACCCGGGATTGAACCAGGGACCTTTAGATCTTCAGTCTAACGCTCTCCCAACTGAGCTATTTCGGCCTGCTGGTAGTTTGGGTCTTCATCCTTTCTTTTAAACTTCCCAAGAAAATAGATGCTCAACCTCATGCTAGAGCTATGTTTTAAGATGTCCTGTATCATTCATCAGTTAACGGGTGCAATAGGTAAATAGCATTTTTCGGATCCAGGTTAGGTAGCTTTTTTTTTTACTCTGAATGGACTAGCACTATATTACACAGAGGTATTTGGCCTGAGTAGGTAAGCTATGTCATCTGAATACTGAAATCTGTGTTCAAGGAGAAGTGGAAGCTGATGCAGACAAGAGTTTACTTTACAAAAAAGCATGAAATAGGAAACATTTGTAGTCGAAGCTGAATGCAAGAGAGGTGGAAGCAAATTTAGAAGGAGGACAGAAAGACAATTCTATGTTGAATTGATTGTGTTGTTGATCAGATTGATAAAAGGTTTTGATAAAGAAGAGCGTTGATTTAACTCCAAACAGCTTTTGTGACATGAAAAGCAGAAGTTGAAATTGTGCCGAAACCCGGGATTGAACCAGGGACCTTTAGATCTTCAGTCTAACGCTCTCCCAACTGAGCTATTTCGGCCTGCTGGTAGTTTGGGTCTTCATCCTTTCTTTTAAACTTCCCAAGAAAATAGATGCTCATCCTCATGCTAGAGCTATGTTTTAAGATGTCCTGTATCATTCATCAGTTAACAGGTGCAATAGGTAAATAGCATTTTTCGGATCCAGGTTAGGTAGCTTTTTTTTTTACTCTGAATGGACTAGCACCATATTACACAGAGGTATTTGGCCTGAGTAGGTAAGCTATGTCATCTGAATACTGAAATCTGTGTTCAAGGAGAAGTGGAAGCTGATGCAGACAAGAGTTTACTTTACAAAAAAGCATGAAATAGGAAACATTTGTAGTCGAAGCTGAATGCAAGAGAGGTGGAAGCAAATTTAGAAGGAGGACAGAAAGACAATTCTATGTTGAATTGATCCTGTTGTCGATCAGTTGATCAAATATTTTGATAAATAAAGAAAGAAAAACTTGAGCTGATACCAAGAAATATTTTGTGAGAAGCAAGAAACCTCTCAGACTTTTCCGAAACCCAGCATTGAACAAGGGACTTTTAGATTTTCAATCTAACACTCTCCCAACTCAGCTATTTCATCCAGCTGGCCATTTTGGCTTTCTGTTGTATTTTTGATAATTGTTAAAGATAAATGCAGACCCTGGTCATTCTATCTGCATGTGCAGTTATGTGTTAAATTGTCCAATATTATTCAGCAGCTAAATTGGTCTGATGGGTGAATTTCCTTTTTAGGAGCCAAGTTAGTTAGAAGATGTTTGTAAACTATGAATGGACTTATACTCAGACACACAGACCTATATGGCGAGGGTAGGCAAACTAGGTCATCTGACTACTAACAGTTTTGTATAAGGGGAACTCGAGGCTGATGTAGGCAAAGCTTTACTTTCAATTAAAGGAAGAATTGGCAAATAAAGCAGGTAAAGTTGAATACAAGAGAGGTGGAAGCAAGTTTGACAGAAAGACAGAATGTAAAAAATATGTTGAAATGGTTGTCTTATCGATCAGCTTGATAAAAGGTTTTGATCATTATAAACAACGTCAATATGAGTTGACTCCAAATAGCATTTGTGGCATGCAAAGCAGAAGTTCAAAATGTGCCTAAACCCGGGATTGAACCAGGGACCTTTAGATCTTCAGTCTAACACTCTCCCAACTGAGATATTTCGGCCTGCCAGCAGCTATAGTATTCAGCCTCTTTTTTTGAACAATCCCAGAACAGAGATGCAGAACCTGGATTTTCAATCTGAGGTTAGAGCTGTGTTTTAATGTGTCCTGCATTGTTCAGCAGCTAACTGGTGAAATGGGTGAGTAGCGTTTTTGGGATAAATGTTAGGTCGTTTTTCTTTTAAAACTCTGAGTGGACCAGCACTGTATTACACAGACGTATGTCGCCTGAGTAGGTAAGCTATATCATCTCAATACTGACAACTTTGTTCAAGGAGAAGTGAAAGCTGATGCAGACAAGAGTTTACTTTGAAAAAAGTATAAAATGGGATAAATTCGTCATCAAAGTTGATGGCAAGAGAGGTGGAAGCAAGTTTAGAAGGAGGACAGAAAGACAACTTTTTGTTGAAGTTATCATGTTGTTGATCAGTTGATAAAATATTTTGAGAAATAAAGAAAAAAAAACTAGAGCTGATTTCAAGAAATATTTTGCAAGAATGTAGGATCCCCTCGCACTGTGCTGAAAGTCAGGATTGAATCAGGTACCTTAAGCTCTTCAGTCTAACGATCTCCCAACTGAGATATTTCAGCCAACAAGTCCCTGTGGCCTCCTGATGTATTATTAATAATTGTAGACGATACATACAGAACCTGGTCATTCTATTTTTGTTTATAGTTATGTGTTAAAGTGTCCAGTATCATTCAGCAGGTAACTTGGTCTGATGAGTGAATATCCTTTTTAGGGGACAAGGTAGGTAGAATTTTTTTTTCTAAACTCTGAATTGACTTATACTCTGAAACACAGACCTATATGGCCAGGGTGTACAAGCTATGTCATCTGACTACTGCCAGTTTTGTATAAGGGGAATTGGAGGCTGATGCAGGCAAAGCTTTACTTTAAAATAAAGCAAGAAGTTGCAAATAAATGAGGCATAGTTGAATACAAGAGAGGTGGAAGCAAGTTTGAAAGGAAGACAGAAAGTAAATAATATGTTGAATTGATTGTGTTGTTGATCAGATTGATAAAAGGTTTTGATAAAGAAGAGCGTTGATTTAACTCCAAACAGCTTTTGTGACATGAAAAGCAGAAGTTGAAATTGTGCCGAAACCCGGGATTGAACCAGGGACCTTTAGATCTTCAGTCTAACGCTCTCCCAACTGAGCTATTTCGGCCTGCTGGTAGTTTGGGTCTTCATCCTTTCTTTTAAACTTCCCAAGAAAATAGATGCTCAACCTCATGCTAGAGCTATGTTTTAAGATGTCCTGTATCATTCACCAGTTAACGGGTGCAATAGGTAAATAGCATTTTTCGGATCCAGGTTAGGTAGCTTTTGTTTTTTACTCTGAATGGACTAGCACCATATTACACAGAGGTATTTGGCCTGAGTAGGTAAGCTATGTCATCTGAATACTGAAATCTGTGTTCAAGGAGAAGTGGAAGCTGATGCAGACAAGAGTTTACTTTACAAAAAAGCATGAAATAGGAAACATTTGTAGTCGAAGCTGAATGCAAGAGAGGTGGAAGCAAATTTAGAAGGAGGACAGAAAGACAATTCTATGTTGAATTGATCATGTTGTCGATCAGTTGATCAAATATTTTGATAAATAAAGAAAGAAAAACTTGAGCTGATACCAAGAAATATTTTGTGAGAAGCAAGAAACCTCTCAGACTTTTCCGAAACCCAGCATTGAACAAGGGACTTTTAGATTTTCAATCTAACACTCTCCCAACTCAGCTATTTCATCCAGCTGGCCATTTTGGCTTTCTGTTGTATTTTTGATAATTGTTAAAGATAAATGCAGACCCTGGTCATTCTATCTGCATGTGCAGTTATGTGTTAAATTGTCCAATGTTATTCAGCAGCTAAATTGGTCTGATGGGTGAATTTCCTTTTTAGGAGCCAAGTTAGTTAGAAGATGTTTGTAAACTATGAATGGACTTATACTCAGACACACAGACCTATGTGGCGAGGGTAGGCAAACTAGGTCATCTGACTACTAACAGTTTTGTATAAGGGGAACTCGAGGCTGATGCAGGCAAAGCTTTACTTTCAATTAAAGGAAGAATTGGCAAATAAAGCAGGTAAATTTGAATACAAGAGAGGTGGAAGCAAGTTTGACAGAAAGACAGAATGTAAAAAATATGTTGAAATGGTTGTCTTTTCGATCAGCTTGATAAAAGGTTTTGATCATTATAAACAACGTCAATATGAGTTGACTCCAAATAGCATTTGTGGCATGCAAAGCAGAAGTTCAAAATGTGCCTAAACCCGGGATTGAACCATGGACCTTTAGATCTTCAGTCTACTGCTCTCCCAACTGAGCTATTTCATCCAGCTGGCAATTTTGGCTTTCTGTTGTATTTTTTATAATTGTTAAAGATAAATGCAGAACCTGGTCACTCTATCTGCATGTGCAGTTATGTGTTAAATTGTCCAGTATTATTCAGTAGCTAAATTGGTCTGATGGGTGAATTTCCTTTTTAGGAGCCAAGTTAGTTAGATGATGTTTGTAAACTATGAATGGACTTATACTCAGAAACACAGACCTATATGGCGAGGGTCGGCAAGCTAGGTCATCTGACTACTAACAGTTTTGTATAAGGGGAACTGGAGGCTGATGCAGGCAAAGCTTTACTTTCAATTAAAGGAAGAATTGGGAAATAAAGGAGGCAAAGTTGAATACAAGAGAGGTGGAAGCAAGTTTGAAAGAAAGACAGAAAGTAAATAATATGTTGAATTAATTGTATTGTCGATTATCTTGATAAAAGGTTTTGATCATTATAAACAAAGTCAATATGAGTTGACTCAAAATAGTCTTTGTGGCATGCAAAGCAGAAGTTCAAAATGTGCCGAAACCCGGGATCGAACCAGGGACCTTTAGATCTTCAGTCTAACACTCTCCCAACTGAGCTATTTCGGCCTGCCAGCAGCTATAGTATTCAGCCTCTTTTTTTGAACAATCCCAGAACAGAGATGCAGAACCTGGATTTTCAATCTGAGGTTAGAGCTGTGTTTTAATGTGTCCTGCATTGTTCAGCAGCTAACTGGTGAAATGGGTGAGTAGCGTTTTTGGGATAAATGTTAGGTCGTTTTTCTTTTAAAACTCTGAGTGGACCAGCACTGTATTACACAGACGTATGTCGCCTGAGTAGGTAAGCTATGTCATCTCAATACTGACAACTTTGTTCAAGGAGAAGTGAAAGCTGATGCAGACAAGAGTTTACTTTGAAAAAAGTATAAAATGGGATAAATTCGTCATCAAAGTTGATGGCAAGAGAGGTGGAAGCAAGTTTAGAAGGAGGACAGAAAGACAACTTTTTGTTGAAGTTATCATGTTGTTGATCAGTTGATAAAATATTTTGAGAAATAAAGAAAAAAAAACTAGAGCTGATTTCAAGAAATATTTTGCAAGAATGTAGGATCCCCTCGCACTGTGCTGAAAGTCAGGATTGAATCAGGTACCTTAAGCTCTTCAGTCTAACGATCTCCCAACTGAGATATTTCAGCCAACAAGTCCCTGTGGCCTCCTGATGTATTATTAATAATTGTAGACGATACATACAGAACCTGGTCATTCTATTTTCGTTTATAGTTATGTGTTAAAGTGTCCAGTATCATTCAGCAGGTAACTTGGTCTGATGAGTGAATATCCTTTTTAGGGGACAAGGTAGGTAGAATTTTTTTTTCTAAACTCTGAATTGACTTATACTCTGAAACACAGACCTATATGGCCAGGGTGTACAAGCTATGTCATCTGACTACTGACAGTTTTGTATAATGGGAATTGGAGGCTGATGCAGGCAAAGCTTTACTTTAAAATAAAGCAAGAAGTTGCAAATAAATGAGGAGTAGTTGAATACAAGAGAGGTGGAAGCAAGTTTGAAAGGAAGACAGAAAGTAAATAATATGTTGAATTGATTGGAGTTAAATCAACGCTCTTCTTTATCAAAACCTTTTATCAATCTGATCAACAACACAAACAGCTTTTGTGACATGAAAGGCAGAAGTTGAAATTGTGCCGAAAACCGGGATTGAACCAGGGACCTTTAGATCTTCAGTCTAACGCTCTCCCAACTGAGCTATTTCGGCCTGCTGGTAGTTTGGGTCTTCATCCTTTCTTTTAAACTTCCCAAGAAAATAGATGCTCAACCTCATGCTAGAGCTATGTTTTAAGATGTCCTGTATCATTCATCAGTTAACGGGTGCAATAGGTAAATAGCATTTTTCGGATCCAGGTTAGGTAGCTTTTTTTTTTACTCTGAATGGACTAGCACTATATTACACAGAGGTATTTGGCCTGAGTAGGTAAGCTATGTCATCTGAATACTGAAATCTGTGTTCAAGGAGAAGTGGAAGCTGATGCAGACAAGAGTTTACTTTACAAAAAAGCATGAAATAGGAAACATTTGTAGTCGAAGCTGAATGCAAGAGAGGTGGAAGCAAATTTAGAAGGAGGACAGAAAGACAATTCTATGTTGAATTGATCATGTTGTCGATCAGTTGATCAAATATTTTGATAAATAAAGAAAGAAAAACTTGAGCTGATACCAAGAAATATTTTGTGAGAAGCAAGAAACCTCTCAGACTTTTCCGAAACCCAGCATTGAACAAGGGACTTTTAGATTTTCAATCTAACACTCTCCCAACTGAGCTATTTCATCCAGCTGGCCATTTTGGCTTTCTGTTGTATTTTTGATAATTGTTAAAGATAAATGCAGACCCTGGTCATTCTATCTGCATGTGCAGTTATGTGTTAAATTGTCCAATGTTATTCAGCAGCTAAATTGGTCTGATGGGTGAATTTCCTTTTTAGGAGCCAAGTTAGTTAGAAGATGTTTGTAAACTATGAATGGACTTATACTCAGACACACAGACCTATGTGGCGAGGGTAGGCAAACTAGGTCATCTGACTACTAACAGTTTTGTATAAGGGGAACTCGAGGCTGATGCAGGCAAAGCTTTACTTTCAATTAAAGGAAGAATTGGCAAATAAAGCAGGTAAAGTTGAATACAAGAGAGGTGGAAGCAAGTTTGACAGAAAGACAGAATGTAAAAAATATGTTGAAATGGTTGTCTTTTCGATCAGCTTGACAAAAGGTTTTGATCATTATAAACAACGTCAATATGAGTTGACTCCAAATAGCATTTGTGGCATGCAAAGCATAAGTTCAAAATGTGCCTAAACCCGGGATTGAACCAGGGACCTTTAGATCTTCAGTCTACTGCTCTCCCAACTGAGCTATTTCATCCAGCTGGCAATTTTGGCTTTCTGTTGTATTTTTTATAATTGTTAAAGATAAATGCAGAACCTGGTCACTCTATCTGCATGTGCAGTTATGTGTTAAATTGTCCAGTATTATTCAGTAGCTAAATTGGTCTGATGGGTGAATTTCCTTTTTAGGAGCCAAGTTAGTTAGATGATGTTTGTAAACTATGAATGGACTTATACTCAGAAACACAGACCTATATGGCGAGGGTCGGCAAGCTAGGTCATCTGACTACTAACAGTTTTGTATAAGGGGAACTGGAGGCTGTTGCAGGCAAAGCTTTACTTTCAATTAAAGGAAGAATTGGGAAATAAAGGAGGCAAAGTTGAATACAAGAGAGGTGGAAGCAAGTTTGAAAGAAAGACAGAAAGTAAATAATATGTTGAATTAATTGTATTGTCGATTATCTTGATAAAAGGTTTTGATCATTATAAACAAAGTCAATATGAGTTGACTCAAAATAGTCTTTGTGGCATGCAAAGCAGAAGTTCAAAATGTGCCGAAACCCGGGATCGAACCAGGGACCTTTAGATCTTCAGTCTAACGCTCTCCCAACTGAGCTATTTCGGCCTGCCAGCAGCTATAGTATTCAGCCTCTTTTTTTGAACAATCCCAGAACAGAGATGCAGAACCTGGATTTTCAATCTGAGGTTAGAGCTGTGTTTTAATGTGTCCTGCATTGTTCAGCAGCTAACTGGTGAAATGGGTGAGTAGCGTTTTTGGGATAAATGTTAGGTCGTTTTTCTTTTAAAACTCTAAGTGGACCAGCACTGTATTACACAGACGTATGTCGCCTGAGTAGGTAAGCTATGTCATCTCAATACTGACAACTTTGTTCAAGGAGAAGTGAAAGCTGATGCAGACAAGAGTTTGCTTTGAAAAAAGTATAAAATGGGATAAATTCGTCATCAAAGCTGATGGCAAGAGAGGTGGAAGCAAGTTTAGAAGGAGGACAGAAAGACAACTTTTTGTTGAAGTTATCATGTTGTTGATCAGTTGATAAAATATTTTGAGAAATAAAGAAAAAAAAACCTAGAGCTGATTTCAAGAAATATTTTGCAAGAATGTAGGATCCCCTCGCACTGTGCTGAAAGTCAGGATTGAATCAGGTACCTTAAGCTCTTCAGTCTAACGATCTCCCAACTGAGATATTTCAGCCAACAAGTGCCTGTGGCCTCCTGATGTATTATTAATAATTGTAGACGATACATACAGAACCTGGTCATTCTATTTTCGTTTATAGTTATGTGTTAAAGTGTCCAGTATCATTCAGCAGGTAACTTGGTCTGATGTGTGAATAATCTTTTTAGGGGAAAAGGTAGGTAGAATTTTTTTTCTAAACTCTGAATTGACTTATACTCTGAAACACAGACCTATATGGCCAGGGTGTACAAGCTATATCATCTGACTACTGACAGTTTTGTATAAGGGGAATTGGAGGCTGATGCAGGCAAAGCTTTACTTTAAAATAAAGCAAGAAGTTTCAAATAAATGAGGCATAGTTGAATACAAGAGAGGTGGAAGCAAGTTTGAAAGGAAGACAGAAAGTAAATAATATGTTGAATTGATTGTGTTGTTGATCAGATTGATGAAAGGTTTTGATAAAGAAGAGCGTTGATTTAACTCCAAACAGCTTTTGTGACATGAAAAGCAGAAGTTGAAATTGTGCCGAAACCCGGGATGGAACCAGGGACCTTTAGATCTTCACTCTAACGCTCTCCCAACTGAGCTATTTCAGCCTGCTGGTAGTTTGGGTCTTCATCCTTTCTTTTAAACTTCCCAAGAAAATAGATGCTCATCCTCATGCTAGAGCTATGTTTTAAGATGTCCTGTATCATTCATCAGTTAACGGGTGCAATAGGTAAATAGCATTTTTCGGATCCAGGTTAGGTAGCTTTTTTATTTACTCTGAATGGACTAGCACCATATTACACAGAGGTATTTGGCCTGAGTAGGTAAGCTATGTCATCTGAATACTGAAATCTGTGTTCAAGGAGAAGTGGAAGCTGATGCAGACAAGAGTTTACTTTACAAAAAAGCATGAAATAGGAAACATTTGTAGTCGAAGCTGAATGCAAGAGAGGTGGAAGCAAATTTAGAAGGAGGACAGAAAGACAATTCTATGTTGAATTGATCATGTTGTCGATCAGTTGATCAAATATTTTGATAAATAAAGAAAGAAAAACTTGAGCTGATACCAAGAAATATTTTGTGAGAAGCAAGAAACCTCTCAGACTTTTCCGAAACCCAGCATTGAACAAGGGACTTTTAGATTTTCAATCTAACACTCTCCCAACTGAGCTATTTCATCCAGCTGGCCATTTTGGCTTTCTGTTGTATTTTTGATAATTGTTAAAGATAAATGCAGACCCTGGTCATTCTATCTGCATGTGCAGTTATGTGTTAAATTGTCCAATATTATTCAGCAGCTAAATTGGTCTGATGGGTGAATTTCCTTTTTAGGAGCCAAGTTAGTTAGAAGATGTTTGTAAACTATGAATGGACTTATACTCAGACACACAGACCTATATGGCGAGGGTAGGCAAACTAGGTCATCTGACTACTAACAGTTTTGTATAAGGGGAACTCGAGGCTGATGCAGGCAAAGCTTTACTTTCAATTAAAGGAAGAATTGGCAAATAAAGCAGGTAAAGTTGAATACAAGAGAGGTGGAAGCAAGTTTGACAGAAAGACAGAATGTAAAAAATATGTTGAAATGGTTGTCTTATCGATCAGCTTGATAAAAGGTTTTGATCATTATAAACAACGTCAATATGAGTTGACTCCAAATAGCATTTGTGGCATGCAAAGCAGAAGTTCAAAATGTGCCTAAACCCGGGATTGAACCAGGGACCTTTAGATCTTCAGTCTACTGCTCTCCCAACTGAGCTATTTCATCCAGCTGGCAATTTCGGCTTTCTGTTGTATTTTTTATAATTGTTAAAGATAAATGCAGAACCTGGTCACTCTATCTGCATGTGCAGTTATGTGTTAAATTGTCCAGTATTATTCAGTAGCTAAATTGGTCTGATGGGTGAATTTCCTTTTTAGGAGCCAAGTTAGTTAGATGATGTTTGTAAACTATGAATGGACTTATACTCAGAAACACAGACCTATATGGCGAGGGTCGGCAAGCTAGGTCATCTGACTACTAACAGTTTTGTATAAGGGGAACTGGAGGCTGATGCAGGCAAAGCTTTACTTTCAATTAAAGGAAGAATTGGGAAATAAAGGAGGCAAAGTTGAATACAAGAGAGGTGGAAGCAAGTTTGAAAGAAAGACAGAAAGTAAATAATATGTTGAATTAATTGTATTGTCCATTATCTTGATAAAAGGTTTTGATCATTATAAACAAAGTCAATATGAGATGACTCAAAATAGTCTTTGTGGCATGCAAAGCAGAAGTTCAAAATGTGCCGAAACCCGGGATCGAACCAGGGACCTTTAGATCTTCAGTCTAACACTCTCCCAACTGAGCTATTTCGGCCTGCCAGCAGCTATAGTATTCAGCCTCTTTTTTTGAACAATCCCAGAACAGAGATGCAGAACCTGGATTTTCAATCTGAGGTTAGAGCTGTGTTTTAATGTGTCCTGCATTGTTCAGCAGCTAACTGGTGAAATGGGTGAGTAGCGTTTTTGGGATAAATGTTAGGTCGTTTTTCTTTTAAAACTCTGAGTGGACCAGAACTGTATTACACAGACGTATGTCGCCTGAGTAGGTAAGCTATGTCATCTCAATACTGACAACTTTGTTCAAGGAGAAGTGAAAGCTGATGCAGACAAGAGTTTACTTTGAAAAAAGTATAAAATGGGATAAATTCGTCATCAAAGCTGATGGCAAGAGAGGTGGAAGCAAGTTTAGAAGGAGGACAGAAAGACAACTTTTTGTTGAAGTTATCATGTTGTTGATCAGTTGATAAAATATTTTGAGAAATAAAGAAAAAAAAACTAGAGCTGATTTCAAGAAATATTTTGCAAGAATGTAGGATCCCCTCGCACTGTGCTGAAAGTCAGGATTGAATCAGGTACCTTAAGCTCTTCAGTCTAACGATCTCCCAACTGAGATATTTCAGCCAACAAGTCCCTGTGGCCTCCTGATGTATTATTAATAATTGTAGACGATACATACAGAACCTGGTCATTCTATTTTTGTTTATAGTTATGTGTTAAAGTGTCCAGTATCATTCAGCAGGTAACTTGGTCTGATGAGTGAATATCCTTTTTAGGGGACAAGGTAGGTAGAATTTTTTTTTCTAAACTCTGAATTGACTTATACTCTGAAACACAGACCTATATGGCCAGGGTGTACAAGCTATGTCATCTGACTACTGACAGTTTTGTATAAGGGGAATTGGAGGCTGATGCAGGCAAAGCTTTACTTTAAAATAAAGCAAGAAGTTGCAAATAAATGAGGCATAGTTGAATACAAGAGAGGTGGAAGCAAGTTTGAAAGGAAGACAGAAAGTAAATAATATGTTGAATTGATTGTGTTGTTGATCAGATTGATAAAAGGTTTTGATAAAGAAGAGCGTTGATTTAACTCCAAACAGCTTTTGTGACATGAAAAGCAGAAGTTGAAATTGTGCCGAAACCCGGGATTGAACCAGGGACCTTTAGATCTTCAGTCTAACGCTCTCCCAACTGAGCTATTTCGGCCTGCTGGTAGTTTGGGTCTTCATCCTTTCTTTTAAACTTCCCAAGAAAATAGATGCTCATCCTCATGCTAGAGCTATGTTTTAAGATGTCCTGTATCATTCATCAGTTAACAGGTGCAATAGGTAAATAGCATTTTTCGGATCCAGGTTAGGTAGCTTTTTTTTTTACTCTGAATGGACTAGCACCATATTACACAGAGGTATTTGGCCTGAGTAGGTAAGCTATGTCATCTGAATACTGAAATCTGTGTTCAAGGAGAAGTGGAAGCTGATGCAGACAAGAGTTTACTTTACAAAAAAGCATGAAATAGGAAACATTTGTAGTCGAAGCTGAATGCAAGAGAGGTGGAAGCAAATTTAGAAGGAGGACAGAAAGACAATTCTATGTTGAATTGATCATGTTGTCGATCAGTTGATCAAATATTTTGATAAATAAAGAAAGAAAAACTTGAGCTGATACCAAGAAATATTTTGTGAGAAGCAAGAAACCTCTCAGACTTTTCCAAAACCCAGCATTGAACAAGGGACTTTTAGATTTTCAATCTAACACTCTCCCAACTGAGCTATTTCATCCAGCTGGCCATTTTGGCTTTCTGTTGTATTTTTGATAATTGTTAAAGATAAATGCAGACCCTGGTCATTCTATCTGCATGTGCAGGTATGTGTTAAATTGTCCAATATTATTCAGCAGCTAAATTGCTCTGATGGGTGAATTTCCTTTTTAGGAGCCAAGTTAGTTAGAAGATGTTTGTAAACTATGAATGGACTTATACTCAGACACACAGACCTATATGGCGAGGGTAGGCAAACTAGGTCATCTGACTACTAACAGTTTTGTATAAGGGGAACTCGAGGCTGATGTAGGCAAAGCTTTACTTTCAATTAAAGGAAGAATTGGCAAATAAAGCAGGTAAAGTTGAATACAAGAGAGGTGGAAGCAAGTTTGACAGAAAGACAGAATGTAAAAAATATGTTGAAATGGTTGTCTTATCGATCAGCTTGATAAAAGGTTTTGATCATTATAAACAACGTCAATATGAGTTGACTCCAAATAGCATTTGTGGCATGCAAAGCAGAAGTTCAAAATGTGCCTAAACCCGGGATTCTTTAGATCTTCAGTCTACTGCTCTCCCAACTGAGCTATTTCATCCAGCTGGCAATTTTGGCTTTCTGTTGTATTTTTTATAATTGTTAAAGAAAAATGCAGAACCTGGTCACTCTATCTGCATGTGCAGTTATGTGTTAAATTGTCCAGTATTATTCAGTAGCTAAATTGGTCTGATGGGTGAATTTCCTTTTTAGGAGCCAAGTTAGTTAGATGATGTTTGTAAACTATGAATGGACTTATACTCAGAAACACAGACCTATATGGCGAGGGTCGGCAAGCTAGGTCATCTGACTACTAACAGTTTTGTATAAGGGGAACTGGAGGCTGATGCAGGCAAAGCTTTACTTTCAATTAAAGGAAGAATTGGGAAATAAAGGAGGCAAAGTTGAATACAAGAGAGGTGGAAGCAAGTTTGAAAGAAAGACAGAAAGTAAATAATATGTTGAATTAATTGTATTGTCGATTATCTTGATAAAATGTTTTGATCATTATAAACAAAGTCAATATGAGTTGACTCAAAATAGTCTTTGTGGCATGCAAAGCAGAAGTTCAAAACGTGCCGAAACCCGGGATCGAACCAGGGACCTTTAGATCTTTAGTCTAACGCTCTCCCAACTGAGCTATTTCGGCCTGCCAGCAGCTATAGTATTCAGCCTCTTTTTTTGAACAATCCCAGAACAGAGATGCAGAACCTGGATTTTCAATCTGAGGTTAGAGCTGTGTTTTAATGTGTCCTGCATTGTTCAGCAGCTAACTGGTGAAATGGGTGAGTAGCGTTTTTGGGATAAATGTTAGGTCGTTTTTCTTTTAAAACTCTAAGTGGACCAGCACTGTATTACACAGACGTATGTCGCCTGAGTAGGTAAGCTATGTCATCTCAATACTGACAACTTTGTTCAAGGAGAAGTGAAAGCTGATGCAGACAAGAGTTTACTTTGAAAAAAGTATAAAATGGGATAAATTCGTCATCAAAGCTGATGGCAAGAGAGGTGGAAGCAAGTTTAGAAGGAGGACAGAAAGACAACTTTTTGTTGAAGTTATCATGTTGTTGATCAGTTGATAAAATATTTTGAGAAATAAAGAAAAAAAAACTAGAGCTGATTTCAAGAAATATTTTGCAAGAATGTAGGATCCCCTCGCACTGTGCTGAAAGTCAGGATTGAATCAGGTACCTTAAGCTCTTCAGTCTAACGATCTCCCAACTGAGATATTTCAGCCAACAAGTCCCTGTGGCCTCCTGATGTATTATTAATAATTGTAGACGATACATACAGAACCTGGTCATTCTATTTTCGTTTATAGTTATGTGTTAAAGTGTCCAGTATCATTCAGCAGGTAACTTGGTCTGATGAGTGAATATCCTTTTTAGGGGACAATGTAGGTAGAATTTTTTTTTCTAAACTCTGAATTGACTTATACTCTGAAACACAGACCTATATGGCCAGGGTGTACAAGCTATGTCATCTGACTACTGACAGTTTTGTATAATGGGAATTGGAGGCTGATGCAGGCAAAGCTTTACTTTAAAATAAAGCAAGAAGTTGCAAATAAATGAGGCGTAGTTGAATACAAGAGAGGTGGAAGCAAGTTTGAAAGGAAGACAGAAAGTAAATAATATGTTGAATTGATTGGAGTTAAATCAACGCTCTTCTTTATCAAAACCTTTTATCAATCTGATCAACAACACAAACAGCTTTTGTGACATGAAAAGCAGAAGTTGAAATTGTGCCGAAACCCGGGATTGAACCAGGGACCTTTAGATCTTCAGTCTAACGCTCTCCCAACTGAGCTATTTCGGCCTGCTGGTAGTTTGGGTCTTCATCCTTTCTTTTAAACTTCCCAAGAAAATAGATGCTCAACCTCATGCTAGAGCTATGTTTTAAGATGTCCTGTATCATTCATCAGTTAACGGGTGCAATAGGTAAATAGCATTTTTCGGATCCAGGTTAGGTAGCTTTTTTTTTTACTCTGAATGGACTAGCACTATATTACACAGAGGTATTTGGCCTGAGTAGGTAAGCTATGTCATCTGAATACTGAAATCTGTGTTCAAGGAGAAGTGGAAGCTGATGCAGACAAGAGTTTACTTTACAAAAAAGCATGAAATAGGAAACATTTGTAGTCGAAGCTGAATGCAAGAGAGGTGGAAGCAAATTTAGAAGGAGGACAGAAAGACAATTCTATGTTGAATTGATTGTGTTGTTGATCAGATTGATAAAAGGTTTTGATAAAGAAGAGCGTTGATTTAACTCCAAACAGCTTTTGTGACATGAAAAGCAGAAGTTGAAATTGTGCCGAAACCCGGGATTGAACCAGGGACCTTTAGATCTTCAGTCTAACGCTCTCCCAACTGAGCTATTTCGGCCTGCTGGTAGTTTGGGTCTTCATCCTTTCTTTTAAACTTCCCAAGAAAATAGATGCTCATCCTCATGCTAGAGCTATGTTTTAAGATGTCCTGTATCATTCATCAGTTAACAGGTGCAATAGGTAAATAGCATTTTTCGGATCCAGGTTAGGTAGCTTTTTTTTTTACTCTGAATGGACTAGCACCATATTACACAGAGGTATTTGGCCTGAGTAGGTAAGCTATGTCATCTGAATACTGAAATCTGTGTTCAAGGAGAAGTGGAAGCTGATGCAGACAAGAGTTTACTTTACAAAAAAGCATGAAATAGGAAACATTTGTAGTCGAAGCTGAATGCAAGAGAGGTGGAAGCAAATTTAGAAGGAGGACAGAAAGACAATTCTATGTTGAATTGATCCTGTTGTCGATCAGTTGATCAAATATTTTGATAAATAAAGAAAGAAAAACTTGAGCTGATACCAAGAAATATTTTGTGAGAAGCAAGAAACCTCTCAGACTTTTCCGAAACCCAGCATTGAACAAGGGACTTTTAGATTTTCAATCTAACACTCTCCCAACTCAGCTATTTCATCCAGCTGGCCATTTTGGCTTTCTGTTGTATTTTTGATAATTGTTAAAGATAAATGCAGACCCTGGTCATTCTATCTGCATGTGCAGTTATGTGTTAAATTGTCCAATATTATTCAGCAGCTAAATTGGTCTGATGGGTGAATTTCCTTTTTAGGAGCCAAGTTAGTTAGAAGATGTTTGTAAACTATGAATGGACTTATACTCAGACACACAGACCTATATGGCGAGGGTAGGCAAACTAGGTCATCTGACTACTAACAGTTTTGTATAAGGGGAACTCGAGGCTGATGTAGGCAAAGCTTTACTTTCAATTAAAGGAAGAATTGGCAAATAAAGCAGGTAAAGTTGAATACAAGAGAGGTGGAAGCAAGTTTGACAGAAAGACAGAATGTAAAAAATATGTTGAAATGGTTGTCTTATCGATCAGCTTGATAAAAGGTTTTGATCATTATAAACAACGTCAATATGAGTTGACTCCAAATAGCATTTGTGGCATGCAAAGCAGAAGTTCAAAATGTGCCTAAACCCGGGATTGAACCAGGGACCTTTAGATCTTCAGTCTAACACTCTCCCAACTGAGATATTTCGGCCTGCCAGCAGCTATAGTATTCAGCCTCTTTTTTTGAACAATCCCAGAACAGAGATGCAGAACCTGGATTTTCAATCTGAGGTTAGAGCTGTGTTTTAATGTGTCCTGCATTGTTCAGCAGCTAACTGGTGAAATGGGTGAGTAGCGTTTTTGGGATAAATGTTAGGTCGTTTTTCTTTTAAAACTCTGAGTGGACCAGCACTGTATTACACAGACGTATGTCGCCTGAGTAGGTAAGCTATATCATCTCAATACTGACAACTTTGTTCAAGGAGAAGTGAAAGCTGATGCAGACAAGAGTTTACTTTGAAAAAAGTATAAAATGGGATAAATTCGTCATCAAAGTTGATGGCAAGAGAGGTGGAAGCAAGTTTAGAAGGAGGACAGAAAGACAACTTTTTGTTGAAGTTATCATGTTGTTGATCAGTTGATAAAATATTTTGAGAAATAAAGAAAAAAAAACTAGAGCTGATTTCAAGAAATATTTTGCAAGAATGTAGGATCCCCTCGCACTGTGCTGAAAGTCAGGATTGAATCAGGTACCTTAAGCTCTTCAGTCTAACGATCTCCCAACTGAGATATTTCAGCCAACAAGTCCCTGTGGCCTCCTGATGTATTATTAATAATTGTAGACGATACATACAGAACCTGGTCATTCTATTTTTGTTTATAGTTATGTGTTAAAGTGTCCAGTATCATTCAGCAGGTAACTTGGTCTGATGAGTGAATATCCTTTTTAGGGGACAAGGTAGGTAGAATTTTTTTTTCTAAACTCTGAATTGACTTATACTCTGAAACACAGACCTATATGGCCAGGGTGTACAAGCTATGTCATCTGACTACTGCCAGTTTTGTATAAGGGGAATTGGAGGCTGATGCAGGCAAAGCTTTACTTTAAAATAAAGCAAGAAGTTGCAAATAAATGAGGCATAGTTGAATACAAGAGAGGTGGAAGCAAGTTTGAAAGGAAGACAGAAAGTAAATAATATGTTGAATTGATTGTGTTGTTGATCAGATTGATAAAAGGTTTTGATAAAGAAGAGCGTTGATTTAACTCCAAACAGCTTTTGTGACATGAAAAGCAGAAGTTGAAATTGTGCCGAAACCCGGGATTGAACCAGGGACCTTTAGATCTTCAGTCTAACGCTCTCCCAACTGAGCTATTTCGGCCTGCTGGTAGTTTGGGTCTTCATCCTTTCTTTTAAACTTCCCAAGAAAATAGATGCTCAACCTCATGCTAGAGCTATGTTTTAAGATGTCCTGTATCATTCACCAGTTAACGGGTGCAATAGGTAAATAGCATTTTTCGGATCCAGGTTAGGTAGCTTTTGTTTTTTACTCTGAATGGACTAGCACCATATTACACAGAGGTATTTGGCCTGAGTAGGTAAGCTATGTCATCTGAATACTGAAATCTGTGTTCAAGGAGAAGTGGAAGCTGATGCAGACAAGAGTTTACTTTACAAAAAAGCATGAAATAGGAAACATTTGTAGTCGAAGCTGAATGCAAGAGAGGTGGAAGCAAATTTAGAAGGAGGACAGAAAGACAATTCTATGTTGAATTGATCATGTTGTCGATCAGTTGATCAAATATTTTGATAAATAAAGAAAGAAAAACTTGAGCTGATACCAAGAAATATTTTGTGAGAAGCAAGAAACCTCTCAGACTTTTCCGAAACCCAGCATTGAACAAGGGACTTTTAGATTTTCAATCTAACACTCTCCCAACTCAGCTATTTCATCCAGCTGGCCATTTTGGCTTTCTGTTGTATTTTTGATAATTGTTAAAGATAAATGCAGACCCTGGTCATTCTATCTGCATGTGCAGTTATGTGTTAAATTGTCCAATGTTATTCAGCAGCTAAATTGGTCTGATGGGTGAATTTCCTTTTTAGGAGCCAAGTTAGTTAGAAGATGTTTGTAAACTATGAATGGACTTATACTCAGACACACAGACCTATGTGGCGAGGGTAGGCAAACTAGGTCATCTGACTACTAACAGTTTTGTATAAGGGGAACTCGAGGCTGATGCAGGCAAAGCTTTACTTTCAATTAAAGGAAGAATTGGCAAATAAAGCAGGTAAATTTGAATACAAGAGAGGTGGAAGCAAGTTTGACAGAAAGACAGAATGTAAAAAATATGTTGAAATGGTTGTCTTTTCGATCAGCTTGATAAAAGGTTTTGATCATTATAAACAACGTCAATATGAGTTGACTCCAAATAGCATTTGTGGCATGCAAAGCAGAAGTTCAAAATGTGCCTAAACCCGGGATTGAACCAGGGACCTTTAGATCTTCAGTCTACTGCTCTCCCAACTGAGCTATTTCATCCAGCTGGCAATTTTGGCTTTCTGTTGTATTTTTTATAATTGTTAAAGATAAATGCAGAACCTGGTCACTCTATCTGCATGTGCAGTTATGTGTTAAATTGTCCAGTATTATTCAGTAGCTAAATTGGTCTGATGGGTGAATTTCCTTTTTAGGAGCCAAGTTAGTTAGATGATGTTTGTAAACTATGAATGGACTTATACTCAGAAACACAGACCTATATGGCGAGGGTCGGCAAGCTAGGTCATCTGACTACTAACAGTTTTGTATAAGGGGAACTGGAGGCTGATGCAGGCAAAGCTTTACTTTCAATTAAAGGAAGAATTGGGAAATAAAGGAGGCAAAGTTGAATACAAGAGAGGTGGAAGCAAGTTTGAAAGAAAGACAGAAAGTAAATAATATGTTGAATTAATTGTATTGTCGATTATCTTGATAAAAGGTTTTGATCATTATAAACAAAGTCAATATGAGTTGACTCAAAATAGTCTTTGTGGCATGCAAAGCAGAAGTTCAAAATGTGCCGAAACCCGGGATCGAACCAGGGACCTTTAGATCTTCAGTCTAACACTCTCCCAACTGAGCTATTTCGGCCTGCCAGCAGCTATAGTATTCAGCCTCTTTTTTTGAACAATCCCAGAACAGAGATGCAGAACCTGGATTTTCAATCTGAGGTTAGAGCTGTGTTTTAATGTGTCCTGCATTGTTCAGCAGCTAACTGGTGAAATGGGTGAGTAGCGTTTTTGGGATAAATGTTAGGTCGTTTTTCTTTTAAAACTCTGAGTGGACCAGCACTGTATTACACAGACGTATGTCGCCTGAGTAGGTAAGCTATGTCATCTCAATACTGACAACTTTGTTCAAGGAGAAGTGAAAGCTGATGCAGACAAGAGTTTACTTTGAAAAAAGTATAAAATGGGATAAATTCGTCATCAAAGTTGATGGCAAGAGAGGTGGAAGCAAGTTTAGAAGGAGGACAGAAAGACAACTTTTTGTTGAAGTTATCATGTTGTTGATCAGTTGATAAAATATTTTGAGAAATAAAGAAAAAAAAACTAGAGCTGATTTCAAGAAATATTTTGCAAGAATGTAGGATCCCCTCGCACTGTGCTGAAAGTCAGGATTGAATCAGGTACCTTAAGCTCTTCAGTCTAACGATCTCCCAACTGAGATATTTCAGCCAACAAGTCCCTGTGGCCTCCTGATGTATTATTAATAATTGTAGACGATACATACAGAACCTGGTCATTCTATTTTCGTTTATAGTTATGTGTTAAAGTGTCCAGTATCATTCAGCAGGTAACTTGGTCTGATGAGTGAATATCCTTTTTAGGGGACAAGGTAGGTAGAATTTTTTTTTCTAAACTCTGAATTGACTTATACTCTGAAACACAGACCTATATGGCCAGGGTGTACAAGCTATGTCATCTGACTACTGACAGTTTTGTATAATGGGAATTGGAGGCTGATGCAGGCAAAGCTTTACTTTAAAATAAAGCAAGAAGTTGCAAATAAATGAGGAGTAGTTGAATACAAGAGAGGTGGAAGCAAGTTTGAAAGGAAGACAGAAAGTAAATAATATGTTGAATTGATTGGAGTTAAATCAACGCTCTTCTTTATCAAAACCTTTTATCAATCTGATCAACAACACAAACAGCTTTTGTGACATGAAAGGCAGAAGTTGAAATTGTGCCGAAACCCGGGATTGAACCAGGGACCTTTAGATCTTCAGTCTAACGCTCTCCCAACTGAGCTATTTCGGCCTGCTGGTAGTTTGGGTCTTCATCCTTTCTTTTAAACTTCCCAAGAAAATAGATGCTCAACCTCATGCTAGAGCTATGTTTTAAGATGTCCTGTATCATTCATCAGTTAACGGGTGCAATAGGTAAATAGCATTTTTCGGATCCAGGTTAGGTAGCTTTTTTTTTTACTCTGAATGGACTAGCACTATATTACACAGAGGTATTTGGCCTGAGTAGGTAAGCTATGTCATCTGAATACTGAAATCTGTGTTCAAGGAGAAGTGGAAGCTGATGCAGACAAGAGTTTACTTTACAAAAAAGCATGAAATAGGAAACATTTGTAGTCGAAGCTGAATGCAAGAGAGGTGGAAGCAAATTTAGAAGGAGGACAGAAAGACAATTCTATGTTGAATTGATCATGTTGTCGATCAGTTGATCAAATATTTTGATAAATAAAGAAAGAAAAACTTGAGCTGATACCAAGAAATATTTTGTGAGAAGCAAGAAACCTCTCAGACTTTTCCGAAACCCAGCATTGAACAAGGGACTTTTAGATTTTCAATCTAACACTCTCCCAACTGAGCTATTTCATCCAGCTGGCCATTTTGGCTTTCTGTTGTATTTTTGATAATTGTTAAAGATAAATGCAGACCCTGGTCATTCTATCTGCATGTGCAGTTATGTGTTAAATTGTCCAATGTTATTCAGCAGCTAAATTGGTCTGATGGGTGAATTTCCTTTTTAGGAGCCAAGTTAGTTAGAAGATGTTTGTAAACTATGAATGGACTTATACTCAGACACACAGACCTATGTGGCGAGGGTAGGCAAACTAGGTCATCTGACTACTAACAGTTTTGTATAAGGGGAACTCGAGGCTGATGCAGGCAAAGCTTTACTTTCAATTAAAGGAAGAATTGGCAAATAAAGCAGGTAAAGTTGAATACAAGAGAGGTGGAAGCAAGTTTGACAGAAAGACAGAATGTAAAAAATATGTTGAAATGGTTGTCTTTTCGATCAGCTTGACAAAAGGTTTTGATCATTATAAACAACGTCAATATGAGTTGACTCCAAATAGCATTTGTGGCATGCAAAGCATAAGTTCAAAATGTGCCTAAACCCGGGATTGAACCAGGGACCTTTAGATCTTCAGTCTACTGCTCTCCCAACTGAGCTATTTCATCCAGCTGGCAATTTTGGCTTTCTGTTGTATTTTTTATAATTGTTAAAGATAAATGCAGAACCTGGTCACTCTATCTGCATGTGCAGTTATGTGTTAAATTGTCCAGTATTATTCAGTAGCTAAATTGGTCTGATGGGTGAATTTCCTTTTTAGGAGCCAAGTTAGTTAGATGATGTTTGTAAACTATGAATGGACTTATACTCAGAAACACAGACCTATATGGCGAGGGTCGGCAAGCTAGGTCATCTGACTACTAACAGTTTTGTATAAGGGGAACTGGAGGCTGTTGCAGGCAAAGCTTTACTTTCAATTAAAGGAAGAATTGGGAAATAAAGGAGGCAAAGTTGAATACAAGAGAGGTGGAAGCAAGTTTGAAAGAAAGACAGAAAGTAAATAATATGTTGAATTAATTGTATTGTCGATTATCTTGATAAAAGGTTTTGATCATTATAAACAAAGTCAATATGAGTTGACTCAAAATAGTCTTTGTGGCATGCAAAGCAGAAGTTCAAAATGTGCCGAAACCCGGGATCGAACCAGGGACCTTTAGATCTTCAGTCTAACGCTCTCCCAACTGAGCTATTTCGGCCTGCCAGCAGCTATAGTATTCAGCCTCTTTTTTTGAACAATCCCAGAACAGAGATGCAGAACCTGGATTTTCAATCTGAGGTTAGAGCTGTGTTTTAATGTGTCCTGCATTGTTCAGCAGCTAACTGGTGAAATGGGTGAGTAGCGTTTTTGGGATAAATGTTAGGTCGTTTTTCTTTTAAAACTCTAAGTGGACCAGCACTGTATTACACAGACGTATGTCGCCTGAGTAGGTAAGCTATGTCATCTCAATACTGACAACTTTGTTCAAGGAGAAGTGAAAGCTGATGCAGACAAGAGTTTGCTTTGAAAAAAGTATAAAATGGGATAAATTCGTCATCAAAGCTGATGGCAAGAGAGGTGGAAGCAAGTTTAGAAGGAGGACAGAAAGACAACTTTTTGTTGAAGTTATCATGTTGTTGATCAGTTGATAAAATATTTTGAGAAATAAAGAAAAAAAAACCTAGAGCTGATTTCAAGAAATATTTTGCAAGAATGTAGGATCCCCTCGCACTGTGCTGAAAGTCAGGATTGAATCAGGTACCTTAAGCTCTTCAGTCTAACGATCTCCCAACTGAGATATTTCAGCCAACAAGTCCCTGTGGCCTCCTGATGTATTATTAATAATTGTAGACGATACATACAGAACCTGGTCATTCTATTTTCGTTTATAGTTATGTGTTAAAGTGTCCAGTATCATTCAGCAGGTAACTTGGTCTGATGAGTGAATATCCTTTTTAGGGGACAATGTAGGTAGAATTTTTTTTCTAAACTCTGAATTGACTTATACTCTGAAACACAGACCTATATGGCCAGGGTGTACAAGCTATGTCATCTGACTACTGACAGTTTTGTATAAGGGGAATTGGAGGCTGATGCAGACAAAGCTTTACTTTAAAATAAAGCAAGAAGTTTCAAATAAATGAGGCATAGTTGAATACAAGAGAGGTGGAAGCAAGTTTGAAAGGAAGACAGAAAGTAAATAATATGTTGAATTGATTGTGTTGTTGATCAGATTGATAAAAGGTTTTGATAAAGAAGAGCGTTGATTTAACTCCAAACAGCTTTTGTGACATGAAAAGCAGAAGTTGAAATTGTGCCGAAACCCGGGATTGAACCAGGGACCTTTAGATCTTCAGTCTAACGCTCTCCCAACTGAGCTATTTCGGCCTGCTGGTAGTTTGGGTCTTCATCCTTTCTTTTAAACTTCCCAAGAAAATAGATGCTCATCCTCATGCTAGAGCTATGTTTTAAGATGTCCTGTATCATTCATCAGTTAACAGGTGCAATAGGTAAATAGCATTTTTCGGATCCAGGTTAGGTAGCTTTTTTTTTTACTCTGAATGGACTAGCACCATATTACACAGAGGTATTTGGCCTGAGTAGGTAAGCTATGTCATCTGAATACTGAAATCTGTGTTCAAGGAGAAGTGGAAGCTGATGCAGACAAGAGTTTACTTTACAAAAAAGCATGAAATAGGAAACATTTGTAGTCGAAGCTGAATGCAAGAGAGGTGGAAGCAAATTTAGAAGGAGGACAGAAAGACAATTCTATGTTGAATTGATCCTGTTGTCGATCAGTTGATCAAATATTTTGATAAATAAAGAAAGAAAAACTTGAGCTGATACCAAGAAATATTTTGTGAGAAGCAAGAAACCTCTCAGACTTTTCCGAAACCCAGCATTGAACAAGGGACTTTTAGATTTTCAATCTAACACTCTCCCAACTCAGCTATTTCATCCAGCTGGCCATTTTGGCTTTCTGTTGTATTTTTGATAATTGTTAAAGATAAATGCAGACCCTGGTCATTCTATCTGCATGTGCAGTTATGTGTTAAATTGTCCAATATTATTCAGCAGCTAAATTGGTCTGATGGGTGAATTTCCTTTTTAGGAGCCAAGTTAGTTAGAAGATGTTTGTAAACTATGAATGGACTTATACTCAGACACACAGACCTATATGGCGAGGGTAGGCAAACTAGGTCATCTGACTACTAACAGTTTTGTATAAGGGGAACTCGAGGCTGATGTAGGCAAAGCTTTACTTTCAATTAAAGGAAGAATTGGCAAATAAAGCAGGTAAAGTTGAATACAAGAGAGGTGGAAGCAAGTTTGACAGAAAGACAGAATGTAAAAAATATGTTGAAATGGTTGTCTTATCGATCAGCTTGATAAAAGGTTTTGATCATTATAAACAACATCAATATGAGTTGACTCCAAATAGCATTTGTGGCATGCAAAGCAGAAGTTCAAAATGTGCCTAAACCCGGGATTGAACCAGGGACCTTTAGATCTTCAGTCTAACACTCTCCCAACTGAGATATTTCGGCCTGCCAGCAGCTATAGTATTCAGCCTCTTTTTTTGAACAATCCCAGAACAGAGATGCAGAACCTGGATTTTCAATCTGAGGTTAGAGCTGTGTTTTAATGTGTCCTGCATTGTTCAGCAGCTAACTGGTGAAATGGGTGAGTAGCGTTTTTGGGATAAATGTTAGGTCGTTTTTCTTTTAAAACTCTGAGTGGACCAGCACTGTATTACACAGACGTATGTCGCCTGAGTAGGTAAGCTATATCATCTCAATACTGACAACTTTGTTCAAGGAGAAGTGAAAGCTGATGCAGACAAGAGTTTACTTTGAAAAAAGTATAAAATGGGATAAATTCGTCATCAAAGTTGATGGCAAGAGAGGTGGAAGCAAGTTTAGAAGGAGGACAGAAAGACAACTTTTTGTTGAAGTTATCATGTTGTTGATCAGTTGATAAAATATTTTGAGAAATAAAGAAAAAAAAACTAGAGCTGATTTCAAGAAATATTTTGCAAGAATGTAGGATCCCCTCGCACTGTGCTGAAAGTCAGGATTGAATCAGGTACCTTAAGCTCTTCAGTCTAACGATCTCCCAACTGAGATATTTCAGCCAACAAGTCCCTGTGGCCTCCTGATGTATTATTAATAATTGTAGACGATACATACAGAACCTGGTCATTCTATTTTTGTTTATAGTTATGTGTTAAAGTGTCCAGTATCATTCAGCAGGTAACTTGGTCTGATGAGTGAATATCCTTTTTAGGGGACAAGGTAGGTAGAATTTTTTTTTCTAAACTCTGAATTGACTTATACTCTGAAACACAGACCTATATGGCCAGGGTGTACAAGCTATGTCATCTGACTACTGACAGTTTTGTATAAGGGGAATTGGAGGCTGATGCAGGCAAAGCTTTACTTTAAAATAAAGCAAGAAGTTGCAAATAAATGAGGCATAGTTGAATACAAGAGAGGTGGAAGCAAGTTTGAAAGGAAGACAGAAAGTAAATAATATGTTGAATTGATTGTGTTGTTGATCAGATTGATAAAAGGTTTTGATAAAGAAGAGCGTTGATTTAACTCCAAACAGCTTTTGTGACATGAAAAGCAGAAGTTGAAATTGTGCCGAAACCCGGGATTGATCCAGGGACCTTTAGATCTTCAGTCTAACGCTCTCCCAACTGAGCTATTTCGGCCTGCTGGTAGTTTGGGTCTTCATCCTTTCTTTTAAACTTCCCAAGAAAATAGATGCTCAACCTCATGCTAGAGCTATGTTTTAAGATGTCCTGTATCATTCACCAGTTAACGGGTGCAATAGGTAAATAGCATTTTTCGGATCCAGGTTAGGTAGCTTTTGTTTTTTACTCTGAATGGACTAGCACCATATTACACAGAGGTATTTGGCCTGAGTAGGTAAGCTATGTCATCTGAATACTGAAATCTGTGTTCAAGGAGAAGTGGAAGCTGATGCAGACAAGAGTTTACTTTACAAAAAAGCATGAAATAGGAAACATTTGTAGTCGAAGCTGAATGCAAGAGAGGTGGAAGCAAATTTAGAAGGAGGACAGAAAGACAATTCTATGTTGAATTGATCATGTTGTCGATCAGTTGATCAAATATTTTGATAAATAAAGAAAGAAAAACTTGAGCTGATACCAAGAAATATTTTGTGAGAAGCAAGAAACCTCTCAGACTTTTCCGAAACCCAGCATTGAACAAGGGACTTTTAGATTTTCAATCTAACACTCTCCCAACTCAGCTATTTCATCCAGCTGGCCATTTTGGCTTTCTGTTGTATTTTTGATAATTGTTAAAGATAAATGCAGACCCTGGTCATTCTATCTGCATGTGCAGTTATGTGTTAAATTGTCCAATGTTATTCAGCAGCTAAATTGGTCTGATGGGTGAATTTCCTTTTTAGGAGCCAAGTTAGTTAGAAGATGTTTGTAAACTATGAATGGACTTATACTCAGACACACAGACCTATGTGGCGAGGGTAGGCAAACTAGGTCATCTGACTACTAACAGTTTTGTATAAGGGGAACTCGAGGCTGATGCAGGCAAAGCTTTACTTTCAATTAAAGGAAGAATTGGCAAATAAAGCAGGTAAATTTGAATACAAGAGAGGTGGAAGCAAGTTTGACAGAAAGACAGAATGTAAAAAATATGTTGAAATGGTTGTCTTTTCGATCAGCTTGATAAAAGGTTTTGATCATTATAAACAACGTCAATATGAGTTGACTCCAAATAGCATTTGTGGCATGCAAAGCAGAAGTTCAAAATGTGCCTAAACCCGGGATTGAACCAGGGACCTTTAGATCTTCAGTCTACTGCTCTCCCAACTGAGCTATTTCATCCAGCTGGCAATTTTGGCTTTCTGTTGTATTTTTTATAATTGTTAAAGATAAATGCAGAACCTGGTCACTCTATCTGCATGTGCAGTTATGTGTTAAATTGTCCAGTATTATTCAGTAGCTAAATTGGTCTGATGGGTGAATTTCCTTTTTAGGAGCCAAGTTAGTTAGATGATGTTTGTAAACTATGAATGGACTTATACTCAGAAACACAGACCTATATGGCGAGGGTCGGCAAGCTAGGTCATCTGACTACTAACAGTTTTGTATAAGGGGAACTGGAGGCTGATGCAGGCAAAGCTTTACTTTCAATTAAAGGAAGAATTGGGAAATAAAGGAGGCAAAGTTGAATACAAGAGAGGTGGAAGCAAGTTTGAAAGAAAGACAGAAAGTAAATAATATGTTGAATTAATTGTATTGTCGATTATCTTGATAAAAGGTTTTGATCATTATAAACAAAGTCAATATGAGTTGACTCAAAATAGTCTTTGTGGCATGCAAAGCAGAAGTTCAAAATGTGCCGAAACCCGGGACCTTTAGATCTTCAGTCTAACACTCTCCCAACTGAGCTATTTCGGCCTGCCAGCAGCTATAGTATTCAGCCTCTTTTTTTGAACAATCCCAGAACAGAGATGCAGAAACTGGATTTTCAATCTGAGGTTAGAGCTGTGTTTTAATGTGTCCTGCATTGTTCAGCAGCTAACTGGTGAAATGGGTGAGTAGCGTTTTTGGGATAAATGTTAGGTCGTTTTTCTTTTAAAACTCTGAGTGGACCAGCACTGTATTACACAGACGTATGTCGCCTGAGTAGGTAAGCTATGTCATCTCAATACTGACAACTTTGTTCAAGGAGAAGTGAAAGCTGATGCAGACAAGAGTTTACTTTGAAAAAAGTATAAAATGGGATAAATTCGTCATCAAAGTTGATGGCAAGAGAGGTGGAAGCAAGTTTAGAAGGAGGACAGAAAGACAACTTTTTGTTGAAGTTATCATGTTGTTGATCAGTTGATAAAATATTTTGAGAAATAAAGAAAAAAAAACTAGAGCTGATTTCAAGAAATATTTTGCAAGAATGTAGGATCCCCTCGCACTGTGCTGAAAGTCAGGATTGAATCAGGTACCTTAAGCTCTTCAGTCTAACGATCTCCCAACTGAGATATTTCAGCCAACAAGTCCCTGTGGCCTCCTGATGTATTATTAATAATTGTAGACGATACATACAGAACCTGGTCATTCTATTTTCGTTTATAGTTATGTGTTAAAGTGTCCAGTATCATTCAGCAGGTAACTTGGTCTGATGAGTGAATATCCTTTTTAGGGGACAAGGTAGGTAGAATTTTTTTTTCTAAACTCTGAATTGACTTATACTCTGAAACACAGACCTATATGGCCAGGGTGTACAAGCTATGTCATCTGACTACTGACAGTTTTGTATAAGGGGAATTGGAGGCTGATGCAGGCAAAGCTTTACTTTAAAATAAAGCAAGAAGTTGCAAATAAATGAGGCATAGTTGAATACAAGAGAGGTGGAAGCAAGTTTGAAAGGAAGACGGAAAGTAAATAATATGTTGAATTGATTGTGTTGTTGATCAGATTGATAAAAGGTTTTGATAAAGAAGAGCGTTGATTTAACTCCAAACAGCTTTTGTGACATGAAAAGCAGAAGTTGAAATTGTGCCGAAACCCGGGATTGAACCAGGGACCTTTAGATCTTCAGTCTAACGCTCTCCCAACTGAGCTATTTCGGCCTGCTGGTAGTTTGGGTCTTCATCCTTTCTTTTAAACTTCCCAAGAAAATAGATGCTCAACCTCATGCTAGAGCTATGTTTTAAGATGTCCTGTATCATTCATCACTTAACGGGTGCAATAGGTAAATAGCATTTTTCGGATCCAGGTTAGGTAGCTTTTGTTTTTTACTCTGAATGGACTAGCACCATATTACACAGAGGTATTTGGCCTGAGTAGGTAAGCTATGTCATCTGAATACTGAAATCTGTGTTCAAGGAGAAGTGGAAGCTGATGCAGACAAGAGTTTACTTTACAAAAAAGCATGAAATAGGAAACATTTGTAGTCGAAGCTGAATGCAAGAGAGGTGGAAGCAAATTTAGAAGGAGGACAGAAAGACAATTCTATGTTGAATTGATCATGTTGTCGATCAGTTGATCAAATATTTTGATAAATAAAGAAAGAAAAACTTGAGCTGATACCAAGAAATATTTTGTGAGAAGCAAGAAACCTCTCAGACTTTTCCGAAACCCAGCATTGAACAAGGGACTTTTAGATTTTCAATCTAACACTCTCCCAACTGAGCTATTTCATCCAGCTGGCCATTTTGGCTTTCTGTTGTATTTTTGATAATTGTTAAAGATAAATGCAGACCCTGGTCATTCTATCTGCATGTGCAGTTATGTGTTAAATTGTCCAATATTATTCAGCAGCTAAATTGGTCTGATGGGTGAATTTCCTTTTTAGGAGCCAAGTTAGTTAGAAGATGTTTGTAAACTATGAATGGACTTATACTCAGACACACAGACCTATATGGCGAGGGTAGGCAAACTAGGTCATCTGACTACTAACAGTTTTGTATAAGGGGAACTCGAGGCTGATGCAGGCAAAGCTTTACTTTCAATTAAAGGAAGAATTGGCAAATAAAGCAGGTAAAGTTGAATACAAGAGAGGTGGAAGCAAGTTTGACAGAAAGACAGAATGTAAAAAATATGTTGAAATGGTTGTCTTATCGATCAGCTTGATAAAAGGTTTTGATCATTATAAACAACGTCAATATGAGTTGACTCCAAATAGCATTTGTGGCATGCAAAGCAGAAGTTCAAAATGTGCCTAAACCCGGGATTGAACCAGGGACCTTTAGATCTTCAGTCTACTGCTCTCCCAACTGAGCTATTTCATCCAGCTGGCAATTTTGGCTTTCTGTTGTATTTTTTATAATTGTTAAAGAAAAATGCAGAACCTGGTCACTCTATCTGCATGTGCAGTTATGTGTTAAATTGTCCAGTATTATTCAGTAGCTAAATTGGTCTGATGGGTGAATTTCCTTTTTAGGAGCCAAGTTAGTTAGATGATGTTTGTAAACTATGAATGGACTTATACTCAGAAACACAGACCTATATGGCGAGGGTCGGCAAGCTAGGTCATCTGACTACTAACAGTTTTGTATAAGGGGAACTGGAGGCTGATGCAGGCAAAGCTTTACTTTCAATTAAAGGAAGAATTGGGAAATAAAGGAGGCAAAGTTGAATACAAGAGAGGTGGAAGCAAGTTTGAAAGAAAGACAGAAAGTAAATAATATGTTGAATTAATTGTATTGTCGATTATCTTGATAAAAGGTTTTGATCATTATAAACAAAGTCAATATGAGTTGATTCAAAATAGTCTTTGTGGCATGCAAAGCAGAAGTTCAAAATGTGCCGAAACCCGGGATCGAACCAGGGACCTTTAGATCTTCAGTCTAACGCTCTCCTAACTGAGCTATTTCGGCCTGCCAGCAGCTATAGTATTCAGCCTCTTTTTTTGAACAATCCCAGAACAGAGATGCAGAACCTGGATTTTCAATCTGAGGTTAGAGCTGTGTTTTAATGTGTCCTGCATTGTTCAGCAGCTAACTGGTGAAAGGGTGAGTAGCGTTTTTGGGATAAATGTTAGGTCGTTTTTCTTTTAAAACTCTAAGTGGACCAGCACTGTATTACACAGACGTATGTCGCCTGAGTAGGTAAGCTATGTCATCTCAATACTGACAACTTTGTTCAAGGAGAAGTGAAAGCTGATGCAGACAAGAGTTTACTTTGAAAAAAGTATAAAATGGGATAAATTCGTCATCAAAGTTGATGGCAAGAGAGGTGGAAGCAAGTTTAGAAGGAGGACAGAAAGACAACTTTTTGTTGAAGTTATCATGTTGTTGATCAGTTGATAAAATATTTTGAGAAATAAAGAAAAAAAAACTAGAGCTGATTTCAAGAAATATTTTGCAAGAATGTAGGATCCCCTCGCACTGTGCTGAAAGTCAGGATTGAATCAGGTACCTTAAGCTCTTCAGTCTAACGATCTCCCAACTGAGATATTTCAGCCAACAAGTCCCTGTGGCCTCCTGATGTATTATTAATAATTGTAGACGATACATACAGAACCTGGTCATTCTATTTTCGTTTATAGTTATGTGTTAAAGTGTCCAGTATCATTCAGCAGGTAACTTGGTCTGATGAGTGAATATCCTTTTTAGGGGACAAGGTAGGTAGAATTTTTTTTTCTAAACTCTGAATTGACTTATACTCTGAAACACAGACCTATATGGCCAGGGTGTACAAGCTATGTCATCTGACTACTGACAGTTTTGTATAAGGGGAACTGGAGGCTGATGCAGGCAAAGCTTTACTTTAAAATAAAGCAAGAAGTTGCAAATAAATGAGGCATAGTTGAATACAAGAGAGGTGGAAGCAAGTTTGAAAGGAAGACAGAAAGTAAATAATATGTTGAATTGATTGTGTTGTTGATCAGATTGATAAAAGGTTTTGATAAAGAAGAGCGTTGATTTAACTCCAAACAGCTTTTGTGACATGAAAAGCAGAAGTTGAAATTGTGCCGAAACCCGGGATTGAACCAGGGACCTTTAGATCTTCAGTCTAACGCTCTCCCAACTGATCTATTTCGGCCTGCTGGTAGTTTGGGGCTTCATCCTTTTTTTTTAAACTTCACAAGAAAATAGATGCTCAACCTCATGCTAGAGCTATGTTTTAAGATGTCCTGTATCATTCACCAGTTAACGGGTGCAATAGGTAAATAGCATTTTTCGGATCCAGGTTAGGTAGCTTTTGTTTTTTACTCTGAATGGACTAGCACCATATTACACAGAGGTATTTGGCCTGAGTAGGTAAGCTATGTCATCTGAATACTGAAATCTGTGTTCAAGGAGAAGTGGAAGCTGATGCAGACAAGAGTTTACTTTACAAAAAAGCATGAAATAGGAAACATTTGTAGTCGAAGCTGAATGCAAGAGAGGTGGAAGCAAATTTAGAAGGAGGACAGAAAGACAATTCTATGTTGAATTGATCATGTTGTCGATCAGTTGATCAAATATTTTGATAAATAAAGAAAGAAAAACTTGAGCTGATACCAAGAAAAATTTTGTGAGAAGCAAGAAACCTCTCAGACTTTTCCGAAACCCAGCATTGAACAAGGGACTTTTAGATTTTCAATCTAACACTCTCCCAACTGAGCTATTTCATCCAGCTGGCCATTTTGGCTTTCTGTTGTATTTTTGATAATTGTTAAAGATAAATGCAGACCCTGGTCATTCTATCTGCATGTGCAGTTATGTGTTAAATTGTCCAATATTATTCAGCAGCTAAATTGGTCTGATGGGTGAATTTCCTTTTTAGGAGCCAAGTTAGTTAGAAGATGTTTGTAAACTATGAATGGACTTATACTCAGACACACAGACCTATATGGCGAGGGTAGGCAAACTAGGTCATCTGACTACTAACAGTTTTGTATAAGGGGAACTCGAGGCTGATGCAGGCAAAGCTTTACTTTCAATTAAAGGAAGAATTGGCAAATAAAGCAGGTAAAGTTGAATACAAGAGAGGTGGAAGCAAGTTTGACAGAAAGACAGAATGTAAAAAATATGTTGAAATGGTTGTCTTATCGATCAGCTTGATTAATGGTTTTGATCATTATAAACAACGTCAATATGAGTTGACTCCAAATAGCATTTGTGGCATGCAAAGCAGAAGTTCAAAATGTGCCTAAACCCGGGATTGAACCAGGGACCTTTAGATCTTCAGTCTACTGCTCTACCAACTGAGCTATTTCATCCAGCTGGCAATTTTGGCTTTCTGTTGTATTTTTTATAATTGTTAAAGAAAAATGCAGAACCTGGTCACTCTATCTGCATGTGCAGTTATGTGTTAAATTGTCCAGTATTATTCAGTAGCTAAATTGGTCTGATGGGTGAATTTCCTTTTTAGGAGCCAAGTTAGTTAGATGATGTTTGTAAACTATGAATGGACTTATACTCAGAAACACAGACCTATATGGCGAGGGTCGGCAAGCTAGGTCATCTTACTACTAACAGTTTTGTATAAGGGGAACTGGAGGCTGATGCAGGCAAAGCTTTACTTTCAATTAAAGGAAGAATTGGGAAATAAAGGAGGCAAAGTTGAATACAAGAGAGGTGGAAGCAAGTTTGAAAGAAAGACAGAAAGTAAATAATATGTTGAATTAATTGTATTGTCGATTATCTTGATAAAAGGTTTTGATCATTATAAACAAAGTCAATATGAGTTGACTCAAAATAGTCTTTGTGGCATGCAAAGCAGAAGTTCAAAATGTGCCCAAACCCGGGATCGAACCAGGGACCTTTAGATCTTCAGTCTAACGCTCTCCCAACTGAGCTATTTCGGCCTGCCAGCAGCTATAGTATTCAGCCTCTTTTTTTGAACAATCCCAGAACAGAGATGCAGAACCTGGATTTTCAATCTGAGGTTAGAGCTGTGTTTTAATGTGTCCTGCATTGTTCAGCAGCTAACTGGTGAAAGGGTGAGTAGCGTTTTTGGGATAAATGTTAGGTCGTTTTTCTTTTAAAACTCTAAGTGGACCAGCACTGTATTACACAGACGTATGTCGCCTGAGTAGGTAAGCTATGTCATCTCAATACTGACAACTTTGTTCAAGGAGAAGTGAAAGCTGATGCAGACAAGAGTTTACTTTGAAAAAAGTATAAAATGGGATAAATTTGTCATCAAAGTTGATGGCAAGAGAGGTGGAAGCAAGTTTAGAAGGAGGACAGAAAGACAACTTTTTGTTGAAGTTATCATGTTGTTGATCAGTTGATAAAATATTTTGAGAAATAAAAAAAAAAACTAGAGCTGATTTCAAGAAATATTTTGCAAGAATGTAGGATCCCCTCGCACTGTGCTGAAAGTCAGGATTGAATCAGGTACCTTAAGCTCTTCAGTCTAACGATCTCCCAACTGAGATATTTCAGCCAACAAGTCCCTGTGGCCTCCTGATGTATTATTAATAATTGTAGACGATACATACAGAACCTGGTCATTCTATTTTCGTTTATAGTTATGTGTTAAAGTGTCCAGTATCATTCAGCAGGTAACTTGGTCTGATGAGTGAATATCCTTTTTAGGGGACAAGGTAGGTAGAATTTTTTTTTCCTAAACTCTGAATTGACTTATACTCTGAAACACAGACCTATATGGCCAGGGTGTACAAGCTATGTCATCTGACTACTGACAGTTTTGTATAAGGGGAATTGGAGGCTGATGCAGGCAAAGCTTTACTTTAAAATAAAGCAAGAAGTTGCAAATAAATGAGGCATAGTTGAATACAAGAGAGGTGGAAGCAAGTTTGAAAGGAAGACAGAAAGTAAATAATATGTTGAATTGATTGTGTTGTTGATCAGATTGATAAAAGGTTTTGATAAAGAAGAGCGTTGATTTAACTCCAAACAGCTTTTGTGACATGAAAAGCAGAAGTTGAAATTGTGCCGAAACCCGGGATTGAACCAGGGACCTTTAGATCTTCAGTCTAACGCTCTCCCAACTGAGCTATTTCGGCCTGCTGGTAGTTTGGGTCTTCATCCTTTCTTTTAAACTTCCCAAGAAAATAGATGCTCAACCTCATGCTAGAGCTATGTTTTAAGATGTCCTGTATCATTCATCAGTTAACGGGTGCAATAGGTAAATAGCATTTTTCGGATCCAGGTTAGGTAGCTTTTGTTTTTTACTCTGAATGGACTAGCACCATATTACACAGAGGTATTTGGCCTGAGTAGGTAAGCTATGTCATCTGAATACTGAAATCTGTGTTCAAGGAGAAGTGGAAGCTGATGCAGACAAGAGTTTACTTTACAAAAAAGCATGAAATAGGAAACATTTGTAGTCGAAGCTGAATGCAAGAGAGGTGGAAGCAAATTTAGAAGGAGGACAGAAAGACAATTCTATGTTGAATTGATCATGTTGTCGATCAGTTGATCAAATATTTTGATAAATAAAGAAAGAAAAACTTGAGCTGATACCAAGAAATATTTTGTGAGAAGCAAGAAACCTCTCAGACTTTTCCGAAACCCAGCATTGAACAAGGGACTTTTAGATTTTCAATCTAACACTCTCCCAACTGAGCTATTTCATCCAGCTGGCCATTTTGGCTTTCTGTTGTATTTTTGATAATTGTTAAAGATAAATGCAGACCCTGGTCATTCTATCTGCATGTGCAGTTATGTGTTAAATTGTCCAATATTATTCAGCAGCTAAATTGGTCTGATGGGTGAATTTCCTTTTTAGGAGCCAAGTTAGTTAGAAGATGTTTGTAAACTATGAATGGACTTATACTCAGACACACAGACCTATATGGCGAGGGTAGGCAAACTAGGTCATCTGACTACTAACAGTTTTGTATAAGGGGAACTCGAGGCTGATGCAGGCAAAGCTTTACTTTCAATTAAAGGAAGAATTGGCAAATAAAGCAGGTAAAGTTGAATACAAGAGAGGTGGAAGCAAGTTTGACAGAAAGACAGAATGTAAAAAATATGTTGAAATGGTTGTCTTATCGATCAGCTTGATTAATGGTTTTGATCATTATAAACAACGTCAATATGAGTTGACTCCAAATAGCATTTGTGGCATGCAAAGCAGAAGTTCAAAATGTGCCTAAACCCGGGATTGAACCAGGGACCTTTAGATCTTCAGTCTACTGCTCTACCAACTGAGCTATTTCATCCAGCTGGCAATTTTGGCTTTCTGTTGTATTTTTTATAATTGTTAAAGAAAAATGCAGAACCTGGTCACTCTATCTGCATGTGCAGTTATGTGTTAAATTGTCCAGTATTATTCAGTAGCTAAATTGGTCTGATGGGTGAATTTCCTTTTTAGGAGCCAAGTTAGTTAGATGATGTTTGTAAACTATGAATGGACTTATACTCAGAAACACAGACCTATATGGCGAGGGTCGGCAAGCTAGGTCATCTTACTACTAACAGTTTTGTATAAGGGGAACTGGAGGCTGATGCAGGCAAAGCTTTACTTTCAATTAAAGGAAGAATTGGGAAATAAAGGAGGCAAAGTTGAATACAAGAGAGGTGGAAGCAAGTTTGAAAGAAAGACAGAAAGTAAATAATATGTTGAATTAATTGTATTGTCGATTATCTTGATAAAAGGTTTTGATCATTATAAACAAAGTCAATATGAGTTGACTCAAAATAGTCTTTGTGGCATGCAAAGCAGAAGTTCAAAATGTGCCCAAACCCGGGATCGAACCAGGGACCTTTAGATCTTCAGTCTAACGCTCTCCCAACTGAGCTATTTCGGCCTGCCAGCAGCTATAGTATTCAGCCTCTTTTTTTGAACAATCCCAGAACAGAGATGCAGAACCTGGATTTTCAATCTGAGGTTAGAGCTGTGTTTTAATGTGTCCTGCATTGTTCAGCAGCTAACTGGTGAAAGGGTGAGTAGCGTTTTTGGGATAAATGTTAGGTCGTTTTTCTTTTAAAACTCTAAGTGGACCAGCACTGTATTACACAGACGTATGTCGCCTGAGTAGGTAAGCTATGTCATCTCAATACTGACAACTTTGTTCAAGGAGAAGTGAAAGCTGATGCAGACAAGAGTTTACTTTGAAAAAAGTATAAAATGGGATAAATTTGTCATCAAAGTTGATGGCAAGAGAGGTGGAAGCAAGTTTAGAAGGAGGACAGAAAGACAACTTTTTGTTGAAGTTATCATGTTGTTGATCAGTTGATAAAATATTTTGAGAAATAAAAAAAAAAACTAGAGCTGATTTCAAGAAATATTTTGCAAGAATGTAGGATCCCCTCGCACTGTGCTGAAAGTCAGGATTGAATCAGGTACCTTAAGCTCTTCAGTCTAACGATCTCCCAACTGAGATATTTCAGCCAACAAGTCCCTGTGGCCTCCTGATGTATTATTAATAATTGTAGACGATACATACAGAACCTGGTCATTCTATTTTCGTTTATAGTTATGTGTTAAAGTGTCCAGTATCATTCAGCAGGTAACTTGGTCTGATGAGTGAATATCCTTTTTAGGGGACAAGGTAGGTAGAATTTTTTTTTCCTAAACTCTGAATTGACTTATACTCTGAAACACAGACCTATATGGCCAGGGTGTACAAGCTATGTCATCTGACTACTGACAGTTTTGTATAAGGGGAATTGGAGGCTGATGCAGGCAAAGCTTTACTTTAAAATAAAGCAAGAAGTTGCAAATAAATGAGGCATAGTTGAATACAAGAGAGGTGGAAGCAAGTTTGAAAGGAAGACAGAAAGTAAATAATATGTTGAATTGATTGTGTTGTTGATCAGATTGATAAAAGGTTTTGATAAAGAAGAGCGTTGATTTAACTCCAAACAGCTTTTGTGACATGAAAAGCAGAAGTTGAAATTGTGCCGAAACCCGGGATTGAACCAGGGACCTTTAGATCTTCAGTCTAACGCTCTCCCAACTGAGCTATTTCGGCCTGCTGGTAGTTTGGGTCTTCATCCTTTCTTTTAAACTTCCCAAGAAAATAGATGCTCAACCTCATGCTAGAGCTATGTTTTAAGATGTCCTGTATCATTCATCAGTTAACGGGTGCAATAGGTAAATAGCATTTTTCGGATCCAGGTTAGGTAGCTTTTGTTTTTTACTCTGAATGGACTAGCACCATATTACACAGAGGTATTTGGCCTGAGTAGGTAAGCTATGTCATCTGAATACTGAAATCTGTGTTCAAGGAGAAGTGGAAGCTGATGCAGACAAGAGTTTACTTTACAAAAAAGCATGAAATAGGAAACATTTGTAGTCGAAGCTGAATGCAAGAGAGGTGGAAGCAAATTTAGAAGGAGGACAGAAAGACAATTCTATGTTGAATTGATCATGTTGTCGATCAGTTGATCAAATATTTTGATAAATAAAGAAAGAAAAACTTGAGCTGATACCAAGAAATATTTTGTGAGAAGCAAGAAACCTCTCAGACTTTTCCGAAACCCAGCATTGAACAAGGGACTTTTAGATTTTCAATCTAACACTCTCCCAACTGAGCTATTTCATCCAGCTGGCCATTTTGGCTTTCTGTTGTATTTTTGATAATTGTTAAAGATAAATGCAGACCCTGGTCATTCTATCTGCATGTGCAGTTATGTGTTAAATTGTCCAATATTATTCAGCAGCTAAATTGGTCTGATGGGTGAATTTCCTTTTTAGGAGCCAAGTTAGTTAGAAGATGTTTGTAAACTATGAATGGACTTATACTCAGACACACAGACCTATATGGCGAGGGTAGGCAAACTAGGTCATCTGACTACTAACAGTTTTGTATAAGGGGAACTCGAGGCTGATGCAGGCAAAGCTTTACTTTCAATTAAAGGAAGAATTGGCAAATAAAGCAGGTAAAGTTGAATACAAGAGAGGTGGAAGCAAGTTTGACAGAAAGACAGAATGTAAAAAATATGTTGAAATGGTTGTCTTATCGATCAGCTTGATAAAAGGTTTTGATCATTATAAACAACGTCAATATGAGTTGACTCCAAATAGCATTTGTGGCATGCAAAGCAGAAGTTCAAAATGTGCCTAAACCCGGGATTGAACCAGGGACCTTTAAATCTTCAGTCTACTGCTCTCCCAACTGAGCTATTTCATCCAGCTGGCAATTTTGGCTTTCTGTTGTATTTTTTATAATTGTTAAAGATAAATGCAGAACCTGGTCACTCTATCTGCATGTGCAGTTATGTGTTAAATTGTCCAGTATTATTCAGTAGCTAAATTGGTCTGATGGGTGAATTTCCTTTTTAGGAGCCAAGTTAGTTAGATGATGTTTGTAAACTATGAATGGATTTATACTCAGAAACACAGACCTATATGGCGAGGGTCGGCAAGCTAGGTCATCTGACTACTAACAGTTTTGTATAAGGGGAACTGGAGGCTGATGCAGGCAAAGCTTTACTTTCAATTAAAGGAAGAATTGGGAAATAAAGGAGGCAAAGTTGAATACAAGAGAGGTGGAAGCAAGTTTGAAAGAAAGACAGAAAGTAAATAATATGTTGAATTAATTGTATTGTCGATTATCTTGATAAAAGGTTTTGATCATTATAAACAAAGTCAATATGAGTTGACTCAAAATAGTCTTTGTGGCATGCAAAGCAGAAGTTCAAAATGTGCCGAAACCCGGGATCGAACCAGGGACCTTTAGATCTTCAGTCTAACGCTCTCCCAACTGAGATATTTCGGCCTGCCAGCAGCTATAGTATTCAGCCTCTTTTTTTGAACAATCCCAGAACAGAGATGCAGAACCTGGATTTTCAATCTGAGGTTAGAGCTGTGTTTTAATGTGTCCTGCATTGTTCAGCAGCTAACTGGTGAAATGGGTGAGTAGCGTTTTTGGGATAAATGTTAGGTCGTTTTTCTTTTAAAACTCTAAGTGGACCAGCACTGTATTACACAGACGTATGTCGCCTGAGTAGGTAAGCTATGTCATCTCAATACTGACAACTTTGTTCAAGGAGAAGTGAAAGCTGATGCAGACAAGAGTTTGCTTTGAAAAAAGTATAAAATGGGATAAATTCGTCATCAAAGCTGATGGCAAGAGAGGTGGAAGCAAGTTTAGAAGGAGGACAGAAAGACAACTTTTTGTTGAAGTTATCATGTTGTTGATCAGTTGATAAAATATTTTGAGAAATAAAGGAAAAAAAACCTAGAGCTGATTTCAAGAAATATTTTGCAAGAATGTAGGATCCCCTCGCACTGTGCTGAAAGTCAGGATTGAATCAGGTACCTTAAGCTCTTCAGTCTAACGATCTCCCAACTGAGATATTTCAGCCAACAAGTCCCTGTGGTCTCCTGATGTATTATTAATAATTGTAGACGATACATACAGAACCTGGTCATTCTATTTTCGTTTATAGTTATGTGTTAAAGTGTCCAGTATCATTCAGCAGGTAACTTGGTCTGATGAGTGAATATCCTTTTTAGGGGACAATGTAGGTAGAATTTTTTTTTCTAAACTCTGAATTGACTTATACTCTGAAACACAGACCTATATGGCCAGGGTGTACAAGCTATGTCATCTGACTACTGACAGTTTTGTATAAGGGGAATTGGAGGCTGATGCAGGCAAAGCTTTACTTTAAATTAAAGCAAGAAGTTTCAAATAAATGAGGCATAGTTGAATACAAGAGAGGTGGAAGCAAGTTTGAAAGGAAGACAGAAAGTAAATAATATGTTGAATTGATTGTGTTGTTGATCAGATTGATAAAAGGTTTTGATAAAGAAGAGCGTTGATTTAACTCCAAACAGCTTTTGTGACATGAAAAGCAGAAGTTGAAATTGTGCCGAAACCCGGGATTGAACCAGGGACCTTTAGATCTTCAGTCTAACGCTCTCCCAACTGAGCTATTTCGGCCTGCTGGTAGTTTGGGTCTTCATCCTTTCTTTTAAACTTCCCAAGAAAATAGATGCTCAACCTCATGCTAGAGCTATGTTTTAAGATGTCCTGTATCATTCATCAGTTAACGGGTGCAATAGGTAAATAGCATTTTTCGGATCCAGGTTAGGTAGCTTTTGTTTTTTACTCTGAATGGACTAGCACCATATTACACAGAGGTATTTGGCCTGAGTAGGTAAGCTATGTCATCTGAATACTGAAATCTGTGTTCAAGGAGAAGTGGAAGCTGATGCAGACAAGAGTTTACTTTACAAAAAAGCATGAAATAGGAAACATTTGTAGTCGAAGCTGAATGCAAGAGAGGTGGAAGCAAATTTAGAAGGAGGACAGAAAGACAATTCTATGTTGAATTGATCATGTTGTCGATCAGTTGATCAAATATTTTGATAAATAAAGAAAGAAAAACTTGAGCTGATACCAAGAAATATTTTGTGAGAAGCAAGAAACCTCTCAGACTTTTCCGAAACCCAGCATTGAACAAGGGACTTTTAGATTTTCAATCTAACACTCTCCCAACTCAGCTATTTCATCCAGCTGGCCATTTTGGCTTTCTGTTGTATTTTTGATAATTGTTAAAGATAAATGCAGACCCTGGTCATTCTATCTGCATGTGCAGTTATGTGTTAAATTGTCCAATGTTATTCAGCAGCTAAATTGGTCTGATGGGTGAATTTCCTTTTTAGGAGCCAAGTTAGTTAGAAGATGTTTGTAAACTATGAATGGACTTATACTCAGACACACAGACCTATGTGGCGAGGGTAGGCAAACTAGGTCATCTGACTACTAACAGTTTTGTATAAGGGGAACTCGAGGCTGATGCAGGCAAAGCTTTACTTTCAATTAAAGGAAGAATTGGCAAATAAAGCAGGTAAATTTGAATACAAGAGAGGTGGAAGCAAGTTTGACAGAAAGACAGAATGTAAAAAATATGTTGAAATGGTTGTCTTTTCGATCAGCTTGATAAAAGGTTTTGATCATTATAAACAACGTCAATATGAGTTGACTCCAAATAGCATTTGTGGCATGCAAAGCAGAAGTTCAAAATGTGCCTAAACCCGGGATTGAACCAGGGACCTTTAGATCTTCAGTCTACTGCTCTCCCAACTGAGCTATTTCATCCAGCTGGCAATTTTGGCTTTCTGTTGTATTTTTTATAATTGTTAAAGATAAATGCAGAACCTGGTCACTCTATCTGCATGTGCAGTTATGTGTTAAATTGTCCAGTATTATTCAGTAGCTAAATTGGTCTGATGGGTGAATTTCCTTTTTAGGAGCCAAGTTAGTTAGATGATGTTTGTAAACTATGAATGGACTTATACTCAGAAACACAGACCTATATGGCGAGGGTCGGCAAGCTAGGTCATCTGACTACTAACAGTTTTGTATAAGGGGAACTGGAGGCTGATGCAGGCAAAGCTTTACTTTCAATTAAAGGAAGAATTGGGAAATAAAGGAGGCAAAGTTGAATACAAGAGAGGTGGAAGCAAGTTTGAAAGAAAGACAGAAAGTAAATAATATGTTGAATTAATTGTATTGTCGATTATCTTGATAAAAGGTTTTGATCATTATAAACAAAGTCAATATGAGTTGACTCAAAATAGTCTTTGTGGCATGCAAAGCAGAAGTTCAAAATGTGCCGAAACCCGGGATCGAACCAGGGACCTTTAGATCTTCAGTCTAACACTCTCCCAACTGAGCTATTTCGGCCTGCCAGCAGCTATAGTATTCAGCCTCTTTTTTTGAACAATCCCAGAACAGAGATGCAGAACCTGGATTTTCAATCTGAGGTTAGAGCTGTGTTTTAATGTGTCCTGCATTGTTCAGCAGCTAACTGGTGAAATGGGTGAGTAGCGTTTTTGGGATAAATGTTAGGTCGTTTTTCTTTTAAAACTCTGAGTGGACCAGCACTGTATTACACAGACGTATGTCGCCTGAGTAGGTAAGCTATGTCATCTCAATACTGACAACTTTGTTCAAGGAGAAGTGAAAGCTGATGCAGACAAGAGTTTACTTTGAAAAAAGTATAAAATGGGATAAATTCGTCATCAAAGTTGATGGCAAGAGAGGTGGAAGCAAGTTTAGAAGGAGGACAGAAAGACAACTTTTTGTTGAAGTTATCATGTTGTTGATCAGTTGATAAAATATTTTGAGAAATAAAGAAAAAAAAACTAGAGCTGATTTCAAGAAATATTTTGCAAGAATGTAGGATCCCCTCGCACTGTGCTGAAAGTCAGGATTGAATCAGGTACCTTAAGCTCTTCAGTCTAACGATCTCCCAACTGAGATATTTCAGCCAACAAGTCCCTGTGGCCTCCTGATGTATTATTAATAATTGTAGACGATACATACAGAACCTGGTCATTCTATTTTCGTTTATAGTTATGTGTTAAAGTGTCCAGTATCATTCAGCAGGTAACTTGGTCTGATGAGTGAATATCCTTTTTAGGGGACAAGGTAGGTAGAATTTTTTTTTCTAAACTCTGAATTGACTTATACTCTGAAACACAGACCTATATGGCCAGGGTGTACAAGCTATGTCATCTGACTACTGACAGTTTTGTATAATGGGAATTGGAGGCTGATGCAGGCAAAGCTTTACTTTAAAATAAAGCAAGAAGTTGCAAATAAATGAGGAGTAGTTGAATACAAGAGAGGTGGAAGCAAGTTTGAAAGGAAGACAGAAAGTAAATAATATGTTGAATTGATTGGAGTTAAATCAACGCTCTTCTTTATCAAAACCTTTTATCAATCTGATCAACAACACAAACAGCTTTTGTGACATGAAAGGCAGAAGTTGAAATTGTGCCGAAACCCGGGATTGAACCAGGGACCTTTAGATCTTCAGTCTAACGCTCTCCCAACTGAGCTATTTCGGCCTGCTGGTAGTTTGGGTCTTCATCCTTTCTTTTAAACTTCCCAAGAAAATAGATGCTCAACCTCATGCTAGAGCTATGTTTTAAGATGTCCTGTATCATTCATCAGTTAACGGGTGCAATAGGTAAATAGCATTTTTCGGATCCAGGTTAGGTAGCTTTTTTTTTTACTCTGAATGGACTAGCACTATATTACACAGAGGTATTTGGCCTGAGTAGGTAAGCTATGTCATCTGAATACTGAAATCTGTGTTCAAGGAGAAGTGGAAGCTGATGCAGACAAGAGTTTACTTTACAAAAAAGCATGAAATAGGAAACATTTGTAGTCGAAGCTGAATGCAAGAGAGGTGGAAGCAAATTTAGAAGGAGGACAGAAAGACAATTCTATGTTGAATTGATCATGTTGTCGATCAGTTGATCAAATATTTTGATAAATAAAGAAAGAAAAACTTGAGCTGATACCAAGAAATATTTTGTGAGAAGCAAGAAACCTCTCAGACTTTTCCGAAACCCAGCATTGAACAAGGGACTTTTAGATTTTCAATCTAACACTCTCCCAACTGAGCTATTTCATCCAGCTGGCCATTTTGGCTTTCTGTTGTATTTTTGATAATTGTTAAAGATAAATGCAGACCCTGGTCATTCTATCTGCATGTGCAGTTATGTGTTAAATTGTCCAATGTTATTCAGCAGCTAAATTGGTCTGATGGGTGAATTTCCTTTTTAGGAGCCAAGTTAGTTAGAAGATGTTTGTAAACTATGAATGGACTTATACTCAGACACACAGACCTATGTGGCGAGGGTAGGCAAACTAGGTCATCTGACTACTAACAGTTTTGTATAAGGGGAACTCGAGGCTGATGCAGGCAAAGCTTTACTTTCAATTAAAGGAAGAATTGGCAAATAAAGCAGGTAAAGTTGAATACAAGAGAGGTGGAAGCAAGTTTGACAGAAAGACAGAATGTAAAAAATATGTTGAAATGGTTGTCTTTTCGATCAGCTTGACAAAAGGTTTTGATCATTATAAACAACGTCAATATGAGTTGACTCCAAATAGCATTTGTGGCATGCAAAGCATAAGTTCAAAATGTGCCTAAACCCGGGATTGAACCAGGGACCTTTAGATCTTCAGTCTACTGCTCTCCCAACTGAGCTATTTCATCCAGCTGGCAATTTTGGCTTTCTGTTGTATTTTTTATAATTGTTAAAGATAAATGCAGAACCTGGTCACTCTATCTGCATGTGCAGTTATGTGTTAAATTGTCCAGTATTATTCAGTAGCTAAATTGGTCTGATGGGTGAATTTCCTTTTTAGGAGCCAAGTTAGTTAGATGATGTTTGTAAACTATGAATGGACTTATACTCAGAAACACAGACCTATATGGCGAGGGTCGGCAAGCTAGGTCATCTGACTACTAACAGTTTTGTATAAGGGGAACTGGAGGCTGTTGCAGGCAAAGCTTTACTTTCAATTAAAGGAAGAATTGGGAAATAAAGGAGGCAAAGTTGAATACAAGAGAGGTGGAAGCAAGTTTGAAAGAAAGACAGAAAGTAAATAATATGTTGAATTAATTGTATTGTCGATTATCTTGATAAAAGGTTTTGATCATTATAAACAAAGTCAATATGAGTTGACTCAAAATAGTCTTTGTGGCATGCAAAGCAGAAGTTCAAAATGTGCCGAAACCCGGGATCGAACCAGGGACCTTTAGATCTTCAGTCTAACGCTCTCCCAACTGAGCTATTTCGGCCTGCCAGCAGCTATAGTATTCAGCCTCTTTTTTTGAACAATCCCAGAACAGAGATGCAGAACCTGGATTTTCAATCTGAGGTTAGAGCTGTGTTTTAATGTGTCCTGCATTGTTCAGCAGCTAACTGGTGAAATGGGTGAGTAGCGTTTTTGGGATAAATGTTAGGTCGTTTTTCTTTTAAAACTCTAAGTGGACCAGCACTGTATTACACAGACGTATGTCGCCTGAGTAGGTAAGCTATGTCATCTCAATACTGACAACTTTGTTCAAGGAGAAGTGAAAGCTGATGCAGACAAGAGTTTGCTTTGAAAAAAGTATAAAATGGGATAAATTCGTCATCAAAGCTGATGGCAAGAGAGGTGGAAGCAAGTTTAGAAGGAGGACAGAAAGACAACTTTTTGTTGAAGTTATCATGTTGTTGATCAGTTGATAAAATATTTTGAGAAATAAAGAAAAAAAAACCTAGAGCTGATTTCAAGAAATATTTTGCAAGAATGTAGGATCCCCTCGCACTGTGCTGAAAGTCAGGATTGAATCAGGTACCTTAAGCTCTTCAGTCTAACGATCTCCCAACTGAGATATTTCAGCCAACAAGTCCCTGTGGCCTCCTGATGTATTATTAATAATTGTAGACGATACATACAGAACCTGGTCATTCTATTTTCGTTTATAGTTATGTGTTAAAGTGTCCAGTATCATTCAGCAGGTAACTTGGTCTGATGAGTGAATATCCTTTTTAGGGGACAATGTAGGTAGAATTTTTTTTCTAAACTCTGAATTGACTTATACTCTGAAACACAGACCTATATGGCCAGGGTGTACAAGCTATGTCATCTGACTACTGACAGTTTTGTATAAGGGGAATTGGAGGCTGATGCAGACAAAGCTTTACTTTAAAATAAAGCAAGAAGTTTCAAATAAATGAGGCATAGTTGAATACAAGAGAGGTGGAAGCAAGTTTGAAAGGAAGACAGAAAGTAAATAATATGTTGAATTGATTGTGTTGTTGATCAGATTGATAAAAGGTTTTGATAAAGAAGAGCGTTGATTTAACTCCAAACAGCTTTTGTGACATGAAAAGCAGAAGTTGAAATTGTGCCGAAACCCGGGATTGAACCAGGGACCTTTAGATCTTCAGTCTAACGCTCTCCCAACTGAGCTATTTCGGCCTGCTGGTAGTTTGGGTCTTCATCCTTTCTTTTAAACTTCCCAAGAAAATAGATGCTCATCCTCATGCTAGAGCTATGTTTTAAGATGTCCTGTATCATTCATCAGTTAACAGGTGCAATAGGTAAATAGCATTTTTCGGATCCAGGTTAGGTAGCTTTTTTTTTTACTCTGAATGGACTAGCACCATATTACACAGAGGTATTTGGCCTGAGTAGGTAAGCTATGTCATCTGAATACTGAAATCTGTGTTCAAGGAGAAGTGGAAGCTGATGCAGACAAGAGTTTACTTTACAAAAAAGCATGAAATAGGAAACATTTGTAGTCGAAGCTGAATGCAAGAGAGGTGGAAGCAAATTTAGAAGGAGGACAGAAAGACAATTCTATGTTGAATTGATCCTGTTGTCGATCAGTTGATCAAATATTTTGATAAATAAAGAAAGAAAAACTTGAGCTGATACCAAGAAATATTTTGTGAGAAGCAAGAAACCTCTCAGACTTTTCCGAAACCCAGCATTGAACAAGGGACTTTTAGATTTTCAATCTAACACTCTCCCAACTCAGCTATTTCATCCAGCTGGCCATTTTGGCTTTCTGTTGTATTTTTGATAATTGTTAAAGATAAATGCAGACCCTGGTCATTCTATCTGCATGTGCAGTTATGTGTTAAATTGTCCAATATTATTCAGCAGCTAAATTGGTCTGATGGGTGAATTTCCTTTTTAGGAGCCAAGTTAGTTAGAAGATGTTTGTAAACTATGAATGGACTTATACTCAGACACACAGACCTATATGGCGAGGGTAGGCAAACTAGGTCATCTGACTACTAACAGTTTTGTATAAGGGGAACTCGAGGCTGATGTAGGCAAAGCTTTACTTTCAATTAAAGGAAGAATTGGCAAATAAAGCAGGTAAAGTTGAATACAAGAGAGGTGGAAGCAAGTTTGACAGAAAGACAGAATGTAAAAAATATGTTGAAATGGTTGTCTTATCGATCAGCTTGATAAAAGGTTTTGATCATTATAAACAACATCAATATGAGTTGACTCCAAATAGCATTTGTGGCATGCAAAGCAGAAGTTCAAAATGTGCCTAAACCCGGGATTGAACCAGGGACCTTTAGATCTTCAGTCTAACACTCTCCCAACTGAGATATTTCGGCCTGCCAGCAGCTATAGTATTCAGCCTCTTTTTTTGAACAATCCCAGAACAGAGATGCAGAACCTGGATTTTCAATCTGAGGTTAGAGCTGTGTTTTAATGTGTCCTGCATTGTTCAGCAGCTAACTGGTGAAATGGGTGAGTAGCGTTTTTGGGATAAATGTTAGGTCGTTTTTCTTTTAAAACTCTGAGTGGACCAGCACTGTATTACACAGACGTATGTCGCCTGAGTAGGTAAGCTATATCATCTCAATACTGACAACTTTGTTCAAGGAGAAGTGAAAGCTGATGCAGACAAGAGTTTACTTTGAAAAAAGTATAAAATGGGATAAATTCGTCATCAAAGTTGATGGCAAGAGAGGTGGAAGCAAGTTTAGAAGGAGGACAGAAAGACAACTTTTTGTTGAAGTTATCATGTTGTTGATCAGTTGATAAAATATTTTGAGAAATAAAGAAAAAAAAACTAGAGCTGATTTCAAGAAATATTTTGCAAGAATGTAGGATCCCCTCGCACTGTGCTGAAAGTCAGGATTGAATCAGGTACCTTAAGCTCTTCAGTCTAACGATCTCCCAACTGAGATATTTCAGCCAACAAGTCCCTGTGGCCTCCTGATGTATTATTAATAATTGTAGACGATACATACAGAACCTGGTCATTCTATTTTTGTTTATAGTTATGTGTTAAAGTGTCCAGTATCATTCAGCAGGTAACTTGGTCTGATGAGTGAATATCCTTTTTAGGGGACAAGGTAGGTAGAATTTTTTTTTCTAAACTCTGAATTGACTTATACTCTGAAACACAGACCTATATGGCCAGGGTGTACAAGCTATGTCATCTGACTACTGACAGTTTTGTATAAGGGGAATTGGAGGCTGATGCAGGCAAAGCTTTACTTTAAAATAAAGCAAGAAGTTGCAAATAAATGAGGCATAGTTGAATACAAGAGAGGTGGAAGCAAGTTTGAAAGGAAGACAGAAAGTAAATAATATGTTGAATTGATTGTGTTGTTGATCAGATTGATAAAAGGTTTTGATAAAGAAGAGCGTTGATTTAACTCCAAACAGCTTTTGTGACATGAAAAGCAGAAGTTGAAATTGTGCCGAAACCCGGGATTGATCCAGGGACCTTTAGATCTTCAGTCTAACGCTCTCCCAACTGAGCTATTTCGGCCTGCTGGTAGTTTGGGTCTTCATCCTTTCTTTTAAACTTCCCAAGAAAATAGATGCTCAACCTCATGCTAGAGCTATGTTTTAAGATGTCCTGTATCATTCACCAGTTAACGGGTGCAATAGGTAAATAGCATTTTTCGGATCCAGGTTAGGTAGCTTTTGTTTTTTACTCTGAATGGACTAGCACCATATTACACAGAGGTATTTGGCCTGAGTAGGTAAGCTATGTCATCTGAATACTGAAATCTGTGTTCAAGGAGAAGTGGAAGCTGATGCAGACAAGAGTTTACTTTACAAAAAAGCATGAAATAGGAAACATTTGTAGTCGAAGCTGAATGCAAGAGAGGTGGAAGCAAATTTAGAAGGAGGACAGAAAGACAATTCTATGTTGAATTGATCATGTTGTCGATCAGTTGATCAAATATTTTGATAAATAAAGAAAGAAAAACTTGAGCTGATACCAAGAAATATTTTGTGAGAAGCAAGAAACCTCTCAGACTTTTCCGAAACCCAGCATTGAACAAGGGACTTTTAGATTTTCAATCTAACACTCTCCCAACTCAGCTATTTCATCCAGCTGGCCATTTTGGCTTTCTGTTGTATTTTTGATAATTGTTAAAGATAAATGCAGACCCTGGTCATTCTATCTGCATGTGCAGTTATGTGTTAAATTGTCCAATGTTATTCAGCAGCTAAATTGGTCTGATGGGTGAATTTCCTTTTTAGGAGCCAAGTTAGTTAGAAGATGTTTGTAAACTATGAATGGACTTATACTCAGACACACAGACCTATGTGGCGAGGGTAGGCAAACTAGGTCATCTGACTACTAACAGTTTTGTATAAGGGGAACTCGAGGCTGATGCAGGCAAAGCTTTACTTTCAATTAAAGGAAGAATTGGCAAATAAAGCAGGTAAATTTGAATACAAGAGAGGTGGAAGCAAGTTTGACAGAAAGACAGAATGTAAAAAATATGTTGAAATGGTTGTCTTTTCGATCAGCTTGATAAAAGGTTTTGATCATTATAAACAACGTCAATATGAGTTGACTCCAAATAGCATTTGTGGCATGCAAAGCAGAAGTTCAAAATGTGCCTAAACCCGGGATTGAACCAGGGACCTTTAGATCTTCAGTCTACTGCTCTCCCAACTGAGCTATTTCATCCAGCTGGCAATTTTGGCTTTCTGTTGTATTTTTTATAATTGTTAAAGATAAATGCAGAACCTGGTCACTCTATCTGCATGTGCAGTTATGTGTTAAATTGTCCAGTATTATTCAGTAGCTAAATTGGTCTGATGGGTGAATTTCCTTTTTAGGAGCCAAGTTAGTTAGATGATGTTTGTAAACTATGAATGGACTTATACTCAGAAACACAGACCTATATGGCGAGGGTCGGCAAGCTAGGTCATCTGACTACTAACAGTTTTGTATAAGGGGAACTGGAGGCTGATGCAGGCAAAGCTTTACTTTCAATTAAAGGAAGAATTGGGAAATAAAGGAGGCAAAGTTGAATACAAGAGAGGTGGAAGCAAGTTTGAAAGAAAGACAGAAAGTAAATAATATGTTGAATTAATTGTATTGTCGATTATCTTGATAAAAGGTTTTGATCATTATAAACAAAGTCAATATGAGTTGACTCAAAATAGTCTTTGTGGCATGCAAAGCAGAAGTTCAAAATGTGCCGAAACCCGGGACCTTTAGATCTTCAGTCTAACACTCTCCCAACTGAGCTATTTCGGCCTGCCAGCAGCTATAGTATTCAGCCTCTTTTTTTGAACAATCCCAGAACAGAGATGCAGAAACTGGATTTTCAATCTGAGGTTAGAGCTGTGTTTTAATGTGTCCTGCATTGTTCAGCAGCTAACTGGTGAAATGGGTGAGTAGCGTTTTTGGGATAAATGTTAGGTCGTTTTTCTTTTAAAACTCTGAGTGGACCAGCACTGTATTACACAGACGTATGTCGCCTGAGTAGGTAAGCTATGTCATCTCAATACTGACAACTTTGTTCAAGGAGAAGTGAAAGCTGATGCAGACAAGAGTTTACTTTGAAAAAAGTATAAAATGGGATAAATTCGTCATCAAAGTTGATGGCAAGAGAGGTGGAAGCAAGTTTAGAAGGAGGACAGAAAGACAACTTTTTGTTGAAGTTATCATGTTGTTGATCAGTTGATAAAATATTTTGAGAAATAAAGAAAAAAAAACTAGAGCTGATTTCAAGAAATATTTTGCAAGAATGTAGGATCCCCTCGCACTGTGCTGAAAGTCAGGATTGAATCAGGTACCTTAAGCTCTTCAGTCTAACGATCTCCCAACTGAGATATTTCAGCCAACAAGTCCCTGTGGCCTCCTGATGTATTATTAATAATTGTAGACGATACATACAGAACCTGGTCATTCTATTTTCGTTTATAGTTATGTGTTAAAGTGTCCAGTATCATTCAGCAGGTAACTTGGTCTGATGAGTGAATATCCTTTTTAGGGGACAAGGTAGGTAGAATTTTTTTTTCTAAACTCTGAATTGACTTATACTCTGAAACACAGACCTATATGGCCAGGGTGTACAAGCTATGTCATCTGACTACTGACAGTTTTGTATAAGGGGAATTGGAGGCTGATGCAGGCAAAGCTTTACTTTAAAATAAAGCAAGAAGTTGCAAATAAATGAGGCATAGTTGAATACAAGAGAGGTGGAAGCAAGTTTGAAAGGAAGACGGAAAGTAAATAATATGTTGAATTGATTGTGTTGTTGATCAGATTGATAAAAGGTTTTGATAAAGAAGAGCGTTGATTTAACTCCAAACAGCTTTTGTGACATGAAAAGCAGAAGTTGAAATTGTGCCGAAACCCGGGATTGAACCAGGGACCTTTAGATCTTCAGTCTAACGCTCTCCCAACTGAGCTATTTCGGCCTGCTGGTAGTTTGGGTCTTCATCCTTTCTTTTAAACTTCCCAAGAAAATAGATGCTCAACCTCATGCTAGAGCTATGTTTTAAGATGTCCTGTATCATTCATCACTTAACGGGTGCAATAGGTAAATAGCATTTTTCGGATCCAGGTTAGGTAGCTTTTGTTTTTTACTCTGAATGGACTAGCACCATATTACACAGAGGTATTTGGCCTGAGTAGGTAAGCTATGTCATCTGAATACTGAAATCTGTGTTCAAGGAGAAGTGGAAGCTGATGCAGACAAGAGTTTACTTTACAAAAAAGCATGAAATAGGAAACATTTGTAGTCGAAGCTGAATGCAAGAGAGGTGGAAGCAAATTTAGAAGGAGGACAGAAAGACAATTCTATGTTGAATTGATCATGTTGTCGATCAGTTGATCAAATATTTTGATAAATAAAGAAAGAAAAACTTGAGCTGATACCAAGAAATATTTTGTGAGAAGCAAGAAACCTCTCAGACTTTTCCGAAACCCAGCATTGAACAAGGGACTTTTAGATTTTCAATCTAACACTCTCCCAACTGAGCTATTTCATCCAGCTGGCCATTTTGGCTTTCTGTTGTATTTTTGATAATTGTTAAAGATAAATGCAGACCCTGGTCATTCTATCTGCATGTGCAGTTATGTGTTAAATTGTCCAATATTATTCAGCAGCTAAATTGGTCTGATGGGTGAATTTCCTTTTTAGGAGCCAAGTTAGTTAGAAGATGTTTGTAAACTATGAATGGACTTATACTCAGACACACAGACCTATATGGCGAGGGTAGGCAAACTAGGTCATCTGACTACTAACAGTTTTGTATAAGGGGAACTCGAGGCTGATGCAGGCAAAGCTTTACTTTCAATTAAAGGAAGAATTGGCAAATAAAGCAGGTAAAGTTGAATACAAGAGAGGTGGAAGCAAGTTTGACAGAAAGACAGAATGTAAAAAATATGTTGAAATGGTTGTCTTATCGATCAGCTTGATAAAAGGTTTTGATCATTATAAACAACGTCAATATGAGTTGACTCCAAATAGCATTTGTGGCATGCAAAGCAGAAGTTCAAAATGTGCCTAAACCCGGGATTGAACCAGGGACCTTTAGATCTTCAGTCTACTGCTCTCCCAACTGAGCTATTTCATCCAGCTGGCAATTTTGGCTTTCTGTTGTATTTTTTATAATTGTTAAAGAAAAATGCAGAACCTGGTCACTCTATCTGCATGTGCAGTTATGTGTTAAATTGTCCAGTATTATTCAGTAGCTAAATTGGTCTGATGGGTGAATTTCCTTTTTAGGAGCCAAGTTAGTTAGATGATGTTTGTAAACTATGAATGGACTTATACTCAGAAACACAGACCTATATGGCGAGGGTCGGCAAGCTAGGTCATCTGACTACTAACAGTTTTGTATAAGGGGAACTGGAGGCTGATGCAGGCAAAGCTTTACTTTCAATTAAAGGAAGAATTGGGAAATAAAGGAGGCAAAGTTGAATACAAGAGAGGTGGAAGCAAGTTTGAAAGAAAGACAGAAAGTAAATAATATGTTGAATTAATTGTATTGTCGATTATCTTGATAAAAGGTTTTGATCATTATAAACAAAGTCAATATGAGTTGATTCAAAATAGTCTTTGTGGCATGCAAAGCAGAAGTTCAAAATGTGCCGAAACCCGGGATCGAACCAGGGACCTTTAGATCTTCAGTCTAACGCTCTCCTAACTGAGCTATTTCGGCCTGCCAGCAGCTATAGTATTCAGCCTCTTTTTTTGAACAATCCCAGAACAGAGATGCAGAACCTGGATTTTCAATCTGAGGTTAGAGCTGTGTTTTAATGTGTCCTGCATTGTTCAGCAGCTAACTGGTGAAAGGGTGAGTAGCGTTTTTGGGATAAATGTTAGGTCGTTTTTCTTTTAAAACTCTAAGTGGACCAGCACTGTATTACACAGACGTATGTCGCCTGAGTAGGTAAGCTATGTCATCTCAATACTGACAACTTTGTTCAAGGAGAAGTGAAAGCTGATGCAGACAAGAGTTTACTTTGAAAAAAGTATAAAATGGGATAAATTCGTCATCAAAGTTGATGGCAAGAGAGGTGGAAGCAAGTTTAGAAGGAGGACAGAAAGACAACTTTTTGTTGAAGTTATCATGTTGTTGATCAGTTGATAAAATATTTTGAGAAATAAAGAAAAAAAAACTAGAGCTGATTTCAAGAAATATTTTGCAAGAATGTAGGATCCCCTCGCACTGTGCTGAAAGTCAGGATTGAATCAGGTACCTTAAGCTCTTCAGTCTAACGATCTCCCAACTGAGATATTTCAGCCAACAAGTCCCTGTGGCCTCCTGATGTATTATTAATAATTGTAGACGATACATACAGAACCTGGTCATTCTATTTTCGTTTATAGTTATGTGTTAAAGTGTCCAGTATCATTCAGCAGGTAACTTGGTCTGATGAGTGAATATCCTTTTTAGGGGACAAGGTAGGTAGAATTTTTTTTTCTAAACTCTGAATTGACTTATACTCTGAAACACAGACCTATATGGCCAGGGTGTACAAGCTATGTCATCTGACTACTGACAGTTTTGTATAAGGGGAACTGGAGGCTGATGCAGGCAAAGCTTTACTTTAAAATAAAGCAAGAAGTTGCAAATAAATGAGGCATAGTTGAATACAAGAGAGGTGGAAGCAAGTTTGAAAGGAAGACAGAAAGTAAATAATATGTTGAATTGATTGTGTTGTTGATCAGATTGATAAAAGGTTTTGATAAAGAAGAGCGTTGATTTAACTCCAAACAGCTTTTGTGACATGAAAAGCAGAAGTTGAAATTGTGCCGAAACCCGGGATTGAACCAGGGACCTTTAGATCTTCAGTCTAACGCTCTCCCAACTGATCTATTTCGGCCTGCTGGTAGTTTGGGGCTTCATCCTTTTTTTTTAAACTTCACAAGAAAATAGATGCTCAACCTCATGCTAGAGCTATGTTTTAAGATGTCCTGTATCATTCACCAGTTAACGGGTGCAATAGGTAAATAGCATTTTTCGGATCCAGGTTAGGTAGCTTTTGTTTTTTACTCTGAATGGACTAGCACCATATTACACAGAGGTATTTGGCCTGAGTAGGTAAGCTATGTCATCTGAATACTGAAATCTGTGTTCAAGGAGAAGTGGAAGCTGATGCAGACAAGAGTTTACTTTACAAAAAAGCATGAAATAGGAAACATTTGTAGTCGAAGCTGAATGCAAGAGAGGTGGAAGCAAATTTAGAAGGAGGACAGAAAGACAATTCTATGTTGAATTGATCATGTTGTCGATCAGTTGATCAAATATTTTGATAAATAAAGAAAGAAAAACTTGAGCTGATACCAAGAAAAATTTTGTGAGAAGCAAGAAACCTCTCAGACTTTTCCGAAACCCAGCATTGAACAAGGGACTTTTAGATTTTCAATCTAACACTCTCCCAACTGAGCTATTTCATCCAGCTGGCCATTTTGGCTTTCTGTTGTATTTTTGATAATTGTTAAAGATAAATGCAGACCCTGGTCATTCTATCTGCATGTGCAGTTATGTGTTAAATTGTCCAATATTATTCAGCAGCTAAATTGGTCTGATGGGTGAATTTCCTTTTTAGGAGCCAAGTTAGTTAGAAGATGTTTGTAAACTATGAATGGACTTATACTCAGACACACAGACCTATATGGCGAGGGTAGGCAAACTAGGTCATCTGACTACTAACAGTTTTGTATAAGGGGAACTCGAGGCTGATGCAGGCAAAGCTTTACTTTCAATTAAAGGAAGAATTGGCAAATAAAGCAGGTAAAGTTGAATACAAGAGAGGTGGAAGCAAGTTTGACAGAAAGACAGAATGTAAAAAATATGTTGAAATGGTTGTCTTATCGATCAGCTTGATTAATGGTTTTGATCATTATAAACAACGTCAATATGAGTTGACTCCAAATAGCATTTGTGGCATGCAAAGCAGAAGTTCAAAATGTGCCTAAACCCGGGATTGAACCAGGGACCTTTAGATCTTCAGTCTACTGCTCTACCAACTGAGCTATTTCATCCAGCTGGCAATTTTGGCTTTCTGTTGTATTTTTTATAATTGTTAAAGAAAAATGCAGAACCTGGTCACTCTATCTGCATGTGCAGTTATGTGTTAAATTGTCCAGTATTATTCAGTAGCTAAATTGGTCTGATGGGTGAATTTCCTTTTTAGGAGCCAAGTTAGTTAGATGATGTTTGTAAACTATGAATGGACTTATACTCAGAAACACAGACCTATATGGCGAGGGTCGGCAAGCTAGGTCATCTTACTACTAACAGTTTTGTATAAGGGGAACTGGAGGCTGATGCAGGCAAAGCTTTACTTTCAATTAAAGGAAGAATTGGGAAATAAAGGAGGCAAAGTTGAATACAAGAGAGGTGGAAGCAAGTTTGAAAGAAAGACAGAAAGTAAATAATATGTTGAATTAATTGTATTGTCGATTATCTTGATAAAAGGTTTTGATCATTATAAACAAAGTCAATATGAGTTGACTCAAAATAGTCTTTGTGGCATGCAAAGCAGAAGTTCAAAATGTGCCCAAACCCGGGATCGAACCAGGGACCTTTAGATCTTCAGTCTAACGCTCTCCCAACTGAGCTATTTCGGCCTGCCAGCAGCTATAGTATTCAGCCTCTTTTTTTGAACAATCCCAGAACAGAGATGCAGAACCTGGATTTTCAATCTGAGGTTAGAGCTGTGTTTTAATGTGTCCTGCATTGTTCAGCAGCTAACTGGTGAAAGGGTGAGTAGCGTTTTTGGGATAAATGTTAGGTCGTTTTTCTTTTAAAACTCTAAGTGGACCAGCACTGTATTACACAGACGTATGTCGCCTGAGTAGGTAAGCTATGTCATCTCAATACTGACAACTTTGTTCAAGGAGAAGTGAAAGCTGATGCAGACAAGAGTTTACTTTGAAAAAAGTATAAAATGGGATAAATTTGTCATCAAAGTTGATGGCAAGAGAGGTGGAAGCAAGTTTAGAAGGAGGACAGAAAGACAACTTTTTGTTGAAGTTATCATGTTGTTGATCAGTTGATAAAATATTTTGAGAAATAAAAAAAAAAACTAGAGCTGATTTCAAGAAATATTTTGCAAGAATGTAGGATCCCCTCGCACTGTGCTGAAAGTCAGGATTGAATCAGGTACCTTAAGCTCTTCAGTCTAACGATCTCCCAACTGAGATATTTCAGCCAACAAGTCCCTGTGGCCTCCTGATGTATTATTAATAATTGTAGACGATACATACAGAACCTGGTCATTCTATTTTCGTTTATAGTTATGTGTTAAAGTGTCCAGTATCATTCAGCAGGTAACTTGGTCTGATGAGTGAATATCCTTTTTAGGGGACAAGGTAGGTAGAATTTTTTTTTCCTAAACTCTGAATTGACTTATACTCTGAAACACAGACCTATATGGCCAGGGTGTACAAGCTATGTCATCTGACTACTGACAGTTTTGTATAAGGGGAATTGGAGGCTGATGCAGGCAAAGCTTTACTTTAAAATAAAGCAAGAAGTTGCAAATAAATGAGGCATAGTTGAATACAAGAGAGGTGGAAGCAAGTTTGAAAGGAAGACAGAAAGTAAATAATATGTTGAATTGATTGTGTTGTTGATCAGATTGATAAAAGGTTTTGATAAAGAAGAGCGTTGATTTAACTCCAAACAGCTTTTGTGACATGAAAAGCAGAAGTTGAAATTGTGCCGAAACCCGGGATTGAACCAGGGACCTTTAGATCTTCAGTCTAACGCTCTCCCAACTGAGCTATTTCGGCCTGCTGGTAGTTTGGGTCTTCATCCTTTCTTTTAAACTTCCCAAGAAAATAGATGCTCAACCTCATGCTAGAGCTATGTTTTAAGATGTCCTGTATCATTCATCAGTTAACGGGTGCAATAGGTAAATAGCATTTTTCGGATCCAGGTTAGGTAGCTTTTGTTTTTTACTCTGAATGGACTAGCACCATATTACACAGAGGTATTTGGCCTGAGTAGGTAAGCTATGTCATCTGAATACTGAAATCTGTGTTCAAGGAGAAGTGGAAGCTGATGCAGACAAGAGTTTACTTTACAAAAAAGCATGAAATAGGAAACATTTGTAGTCGAAGCTGAATGCAAGAGAGGTGGAAGCAAATTTAGAAGGAGGACAGAAAGACAATTCTATGTTGAATTGATCATGTTGTCGATCAGTTGATCAAATATTTTGATAAATAAAGAAAGAAAAACTTGAGCTGATACCAAGAAATATTTTGTGAGAAGCAAGAAACCTCTCAGACTTTTCCGAAACCCAGCATTGAACAAGGGACTTTTAGATTTTCAATCTAACACTCTCCCAACTGAGCTATTTCATCCAGCTGGCCATTTTGGCTTTCTGTTGTATTTTTGATAATTGTTAAAGATAAATGCAGACCCTGGTCATTCTATCTGCATGTGCAGTTATGTGTTAAATTGTCCAATATTATTCAGCAGCTAAATTGGTCTGATGGGTGAATTTCCTTTTTAGGAGCCAAGTTAGTTAGAAGATGTTTGTAAACTATGAATGGACTTATACTCAGACACACAGACCTATATGGCGAGGGTAGGCAAACTAGGTCATCTGACTACTAACAGTTTTGTATAAGGGGAACTCGAGGCTGATGCAGGCAAAGCTTTACTTTCAATTAAAGGAAGAATTGGCAAATAAAGCAGGTAAAGTTGAATACAAGAGAGGTGGAAGCAAGTTTGACAGAAAGACAGAATGTAAAAAATATGTTGAAATGGTTGTCTTATCGATCAGCTTGATTAATGGTTTTGATCATTATAAACAACGTCAATATGAGTTGACTCCAAATAGCATTTGTGGCATGCAAAGCAGAAGTTCAAAATGTGCCTAAACCCGGGATTGAACCAGGGACCTTTAGATCTTCAGTCTACTGCTCTACCAACTGAGCTATTTCATCCAGCTGGCAATTTTGGCTTTCTGTTGTATTTTTTATAATTGTTAAAGAAAAATGCAGAACCTGGTCACTCTATCTGCATGTGCAGTTATGTGTTAAATTGTCCAGTATTATTCAGTAGCTAAATTGGTCTGATGGGTGAATTTCCTTTTTAGGAGCCAAGTTAGTTAGATGATGTTTGTAAACTATGAATGGACTTATACTCAGAAACACAGACCTATATGGCGAGGGTCGGCAAGCTAGGTCATCTTACTACTAACAGTTTTGTATAAGGGGAACTGGAGGCTGATGCAGGCAAAGCTTTACTTTCAATTAAAGGAAGAATTGGGAAATAAAGGAGGCAAAGTTGAATACAAGAGAGGTGGAAGCAAGTTTGAAAGAAAGACAGAAAGTAAATAATATGTTGAATTAATTGTATTGTCGATTATCTTGATAAAAGGTTTTGATCATTATAAACAAAGTCAATATGAGTTGACTCAAAATAGTCTTTGTGGCATGCAAAGCAGAAGTTCAAAATGTGCCCAAACCCGGGATCGAACCAGGGACCTTTAGATCTTCAGTCTAACGCTCTCCCAACTGAGCTATTTCGGCCTGCCAGCAGCTATAGTATTCAGCCTCTTTTTTTGAACAATCCCAGAACAGAGATGCAGAACCTGGATTTTCAATCTGAGGTTAGAGCTGTGTTTTAATGTGTCCTGCATTGTTCAGCAGCTAACTGGTGAAAGGGTGAGTAGCGTTTTTGGGATAAATGTTAGGTCGTTTTTCTTTTAAAACTCTAAGTGGACCAGCACTGTATTACACAGACGTATGTCGCCTGAGTAGGTAAGCTATGTCATCTCAATACTGACAACTTTGTTCAAGGAGAAGTGAAAGCTGATGCAGACAAGAGTTTACTTTGAAAAAAGTATAAAATGGGATAAATTTGTCATCAAAGTTGATGGCAAGAGAGGTGGAAGCAAGTTTAGAAGGAGGACAGAAAGACAACTTTTTGTTGAAGTTATCATGTTGTTGATCAGTTGATAAAATATTTTGAGAAATAAAAAAAAAAACTAGAGCTGATTTCAAGAAATATTTTGCAAGAATGTAGGATCCCCTCGCACTGTGCTGAAAGTCAGGATTGAATCAGGTACCTTAAGCTCTTCAGTCTAACGATCTCCCAACTGAGATATTTCAGCCAACAAGTCCCTGTGGCCTCCTGATGTATTATTAATAATTGTAGACGATACATACAGAACCTGGTCATTCTATTTTCGTTTATAGTTATGTGTTAAAGTGTCCAGTATCATTCAGCAGGTAACTTGGTCTGATGAGTGAATATCCTTTTTAGGGGACAAGGTAGGTAGAATTTTTTTTTCCTAAACTCTGAATTGACTTATACTCTGAAACACAGACCTATATGGCCAGGGTGTACAAGCTATGTCATCTGACTACTGACAGTTTTGTATAAGGGGAATTGGAGGCTGATGCAGGCAAAGCTTTACTTTAAAATAAAGCAAGAAGTTGCAAATAAATGAGGCATAGTTGAATACAAGAGAGGTGGAAGCAAGTTTGAAAGGAAGACAGAAAGTAAATAATATGTTGAATTGATTGTGTTGTTGATCAGATTGATAAAAGGTTTTGATAAAGAAGAGCGTTGATTTAACTCCAAACAGCTTTTGTGACATGAAAAGCAGAAGTTGAAATTGTGCCGAAACCCGGGATTGAACCAGGGACCTTTAGATCTTCAGTCTAACGCTCTCCCAACTGAGCTATTTCGGCCTGCTGGTAGTTTGGGTCTTCATCCTTTCTTTTAAACTTCCCAAGAAAATAGATGCTCAACCTCATGCTAGAGCTATGTTTTAAGATGTCCTGTATCATTCATCAGTTAACGGGTGCAATAGGTAAATAGCATTTTTCGGATCCAGGTTAGGTAGCTTTTGTTTTTTACTCTGAATGGACTAGCACCATATTACACAGAGGTATTTGGCCTGAGTAGGTAAGCTATGTCATCTGAATACTGAAATCTGTGTTCAAGGAGAAGTGGAAGCTGATGCAGACAAGAGTTTACTTTACAAAAAAGCATGAAATAGGAAACATTTGTAGTCGAAGCTGAATGCAAGAGAGGTGGAAGCAAATTTAGAAGGAGGACAGAAAGACAATTCTATGTTGAATTGATCATGTTGTCGATCAGTTGATCAAATATTTTGATAAATAAAGAAAGAAAAACTTGAGCTGATACCAAGAAATATTTTGTGAGAAGCAAGAAACCTCTCAGACTTTTCCGAAACCCAGCATTGAACAAGGGACTTTTAGATTTTCAATCTAACACTCTCCCAACTGAGCTATTTCATCCAGCTGGCCATTTTGGCTTTCTGTTGTATTTTTGATAATTGTTAAAGATAAATGCAGACCCTGGTCATTCTATCTGCATGTGCAGTTATGTGTTAAATTGTCCAATATTATTCAGCAGCTAAATTGGTCTGATGGGTGAATTTCCTTTTTAGGAGCCAAGTTAGTTAGAAGATGTTTGTAAACTATGAATGGACTTATACTCAGACACACAGACCTATATGGCGAGGGTAGGCAAACTAGGTCATCTGACTACTAACAGTTTTGTATAAGGGGAACTCGAGGCTGATGCAGGCAAAGCTTTACTTTCAATTAAAGGAAGAATTGGCAAATAAAGCAGGTAAAGTTGAATACAAGAGAGGTGGAAGCAAGTTTGACAGAAAGACAGAATGTAAAAAATATGTTGAAATGGTTGTCTTATCGATCAGCTTGATAAAAGGTTTTGATCATTATAAACAACGTCAATATGAGTTGACTCCAAATAGCATTTGTGGCATGCAAAGCAGAAGTTCAAAATGTGCCTAAACCCGGGATTGAACCAGGGACCTTTAAATCTTCAGTCTACTGCTCTCCCAACTGAGCTATTTCATCCAGCTGGCAATTTTGGCTTTCTGTTGTATTTTTTATAATTGTTAAAGATAAATGCAGAACCTGGTCACTCTATCTGCATGTGCAGTTATGTGTTAAATTGTCCAGTATTATTCAGTAGCTAAATTGGTCTGATGGGTGAATTTCCTTTTTAGGAGCCAAGTTAGTTAGATGATGTTTGTAAACTATGAATGGATTTATACTCAGAAACACAGACCTATATGGCGAGGGTCGGCAAGCTAGGTCATCTGACTACTAACAGTTTTGTATAAGGGGAACTGGAGGCTGATGCAGGCAAAGCTTTACTTTCAATTAAAGGAAGAATTGGGAAATAAAGGAGGCAAAGTTGAATACAAGAGAGGTGGAAGCAAGTTTGAAAGAAAGACAGAAAGTAAATAATATGTTGAATTAATTGTATTGTCGATTATCTTGATAAAAGGTTTTGATCATTATAAACAAAGTCAATATGAGTTGACTCAAAATAGTCTTTGTGGCATGCAAAGCAGAAGTTCAAAATGTGCCGAAACCCGGGATCGAACCAGGGACCTTTAGATCTTCAGTCTAACGCTCTCCCAACTGAGATATTTCGGCCTGCCAGCAGCTATAGTATTCAGCCTCTTTTTTTGAACAATCCCAGAACAGAGATGCAGAACCTGGATTTTCAATCTGAGGTTAGAGCTGTGTTTTAATGTGTCCTGCATTGTTCAGCAGCTAACTGGTGAAATGGGTGAGTAGCGTTTTTGGGATAAATGTTAGGTCGTTTTTCTTTTAAAACTCTAAGTGGACCAGCACTGTATTACACAGACGTATGTCGCCTGAGTAGGTAAGCTATGTCATCTCAATACTGACAACTTTGTTCAAGGAGAAGTGAAAGCTGATGCAGACAAGAGTTTGCTTTGAAAAAAGTATAAAATGGGATAAATTCGTCATCAAAGCTGATGGCAAGAGAGGTGGAAGCAAGTTTAGAAGGAGGACAGAAAGACAACTTTTTGTTGAAGTTATCATGTTGTTGATCAGTTGATAAAATATTTTGAGAAATAAAGGAAAAAAAACCTAGAGCTGATTTCAAGAAATATTTTGCAAGAATGTAGGATCCCCTCGCACTGTGCTGAAAGTCAGGATTGAATCAGGTACCTTAAGCTCTTCAGTCTAACGATCTCCCAACTGAGATATTTCAGCCAACAAGTCCCTGTGGCCTCCTGATGTATTATTAATAATTGTAGACGATACATACAGAACCTGGTCATTCTATTTTCGTTTATAGTTATGTGTTAAAGTGTCCAGTATCATTCAGCAGGTAACTTGGTCTGATGAGTGAATATCCTTTTTAGGGGACAATGTAGGTAGAATTTTTTTTTCTAAACTCTGAATTGACTTATACTCTGAAACACAGACCTATATGGCCAGGGTGTACAAGCTATGTCATCTGACTACTGACAGTTTTGTATAAGGGGAATTGGAGGCTGATGCAGGCAAAGCTTTACTTTAAATTAAAGCAAGAAGTTTCAAATAAATGAGGCATAGTTGAATACAAGAGAGGTGGAAGCAAGTTTGAAAGGAAGACAGAAAGTAAATAATATGTTGAATTGATTGTGTTGTTGATCAGATTGATAAAAGGTTTTGATAAAGAAGAGCGTTGATTTAACTCCAAACAGCTTTTGTGACATGAAAAGCAGAAGTTGAAATTGTGCCGAAACCCGGGATTGAACCAGGGACCTTTAGATCTTCAGTCTAACGCTCTCCCAACTGAGCTATTTCGGCCTGCTGGTAGTTTGGGTCTTCATCCTTTCTTTTAAACTTCCCAAGAAAATAGATGCTCAACCTCATGCTAGAGCTATGTTTTAAGATGTCCTGTATCATTCATCAGTTAACGGGTGCAATAGGTAAATAGCATTTTTCGGATCCAGGTTAGGTAGCTTTTGTTTTTTACTCTGAATGGACTAGCACCATATTACACAGAGGTATTTGGCCTGAGTAGGTAAGCTATGTCATCTGAATACTGAAATCTGTGTTCAAGGAGAAGTGGAAGCTGATGCAGACAAGAGTTTACTTTACAAAAAAGCATGAAATAGGAAACATTTGTAGTCGAAGCTGAATGCAAGAGAGGTGGAAGCAAATTTAGAAGGAGGACAGAAAGACAATTCTATGTTGAATTGATCATGTTGTCGATCAGTTGATCAAATATTTTGATAAATAAAGAAAGAAAAACTTGAGCTGATACCAAGAAATATTTTGTGAGAAGCAAGAAACCTCTCAGACTTTTCCGAAACCCAGCATTGAACAAGGGACTTTTAGATTTTCAATCTAACACTCTCCCAACTGAGCTATTTCATCCAGCTGGCCATTTTGGCTTTCTGTTGTATTTTTGATAATTGTTAAAGATAAATGCAGACCCTGGTCATTCTATCTGCATGTGCAGTTATGTGTTAAATTGTCCAATATTATTCAGCAGCTAAATTGGTCTGATGGGTGAATTTCCTTTTTAGGAGCCAAGTTAGTTAGAAGATGTTTGTAAACTATGAATGGACTTATACTCAGACACACAGACCTATATGGCGAGGGTAGGCAAACTAGGTCATCTGACTACTAACAGTTTTGTATAAGGGGAACTCGAGGCTGATGCAGGCAAAGCTTTACTTTCAATTAAAGGAAGAATTGGCAAATAAAGCAGGTAAAGTTGAATACAAGAGAGGTGGAAGCAAGTTTGACAGAAAGACAGAATGTAAAAAATATGTTGAAATGGTTGTCTTATCGATCAGCTTGATAAAAGGTTTTGATCATTATAAACAACGTCAATATGAGTTGACTCCAAATAGCATTTGTGGCATGCAAAGCAGAAGTTCAAAATGTGCCTAAACCCGGGATTGAACCAGGGACCTTTAAATCTTCAGTCTACTGCTCTCCCAACTGAGCTATTTCATCCAGCTGGCAATTTTGGCTTTCTGTTGTATTTTTTATAATTGTTAAAGATAAATGCAGAACCTGGTCACTCTATCTGCATGTGCAGTTATGTGTTAAATTGTCCAGTATTATTCAGTAGCTAAATTGGTCTGATGGGTGAATTTCCTTTTTAGGAGCCAAGTTAGTTAGATGATGTTTGTAAACTATGAATGGACTTATACTCAGAAACACAGACCTATATGGCGAGGGTCGGCAAGCTAGGTCATCTGACTACTAACAGTTTTGTATAAGGGGAACTGGAGGATGATGCAGGCAAAGCTTTACTTTCAATTAAAGGAAGAATTGGGAAATAAAGGAGGCAAAGTTGAATACAAGAGAGGTGGAAGCAAGTTTGAAAGAAAGACAGAAAGTAAATAATATGTTGAATTAATTGTATTGTCGATTATCTTGATAAAAGGTTTTGATCATTATAAACAAAGTCAATATGAGTTGACTCAAAATAGTCTTTGTGGCATGCAAAGCAGAAGTTCAAAATGTGCCGAAACCCGGGATCGAACCAGGGACCTTTAGATCTTCAGTCTAACGCTCTCCCAACTGAGCTACTTCAGCCTGCCAGCAGCTATAGTATTCAGCCTCTTTTTTTGAACAATCCCAGAACAGAGATGCAGAACCTGGATTTTCAATCTGAGGTTAGAGCTGTGTTTTAATGTGTCCTGCATTGTTCAGCAGCTAACTGGTGAAATGGGTGAGTAGCGTTTTTGGGATAAATGTTAGGTCGTTTTTCTTTTAAAACTCTAAGTGGACCAGCACTGTATTACACAGACGTATGTCGCCTGAGTAGGTAAGCTATGTCATCTCAATACTGACAACTTTGTTCAAGGAGAAGTGAAAGCTGATGCAGACAAGAGTTTGCTTTGAAAAAAGTATAAAATGGGATAAATTCGTCATCAAAGCTGATGGCAAGAGAGGTGGAAGCAAGTTTAGAAGGAGGACAGAAAGACAACTTTTTGTTGAAGTTATCATGTTGTTGATCAGTTGATAAAATATTTTGAGAAATAAAGAAAAAAAAACCTAGAGCTGATTTCAAGAAATATTTTGCAAGAATGTAGGATCCCCTCGCACTGTGCTGAAAGTCAGGATTGAATCAGGTACCTTAAGCTCTTCAGTCTAACGATCTCCCAACTGAGATATTTCAGCCAACAAGTCCCTGTGGCCTCCTGATGTATTATTAATAATTGTAGACGATACATACAGAACCTGGTCATTCTATTTTCGTTTATAGTTATGTGTTAAAGTGTCCAGTATCATTCAGCAGGTAACTTGGTCTGATGAGTGAATATCCTTTTTAGGGGACAATGTAGGTAGAATTTTTTTTTCTAAACTCTGAATTGACTTATACTCTGAAACACAGACCTATATGGCCAGGGTGTACAAGCTATGTCATCTGACTACTGACAGTTTTGTATAAGGGGAATTGGAGGCTGATGCAGGCAAAGCTTTACTTTAAAATAAAGCAAGAAGTTTCAAATAAATGAGGCATAGTTGAATACAAGAGAGGTGGAAGCAAGTTTGAAAGGAAGACAGAAAGTAAATAATATGTTGAATTGATTGTGTTGTTGATCAGATTGATAAAAGGTTTTGATAAAGAAGAGCGTTGATTTAACTCCAAACAGCTTTTGTGACATGAAAAGCAGAAGTTGAAATTGTGCCGAAACCCGGGATTGAACCAGGGACCTTTAGATCTTCAGTCTAACGCTCTCCCAACTGAGCTATTTCGGCCTGCTGGTAGTTTGGGTCTTCATCCTTTCTTTTAAACTTCCCAAGAAAATAGATGCTCATCCTCATGCTAGAGCTATGTTTTAAGATGTCCTGTATCATTCATCAGTTAACAGGTGCAATAGGTAAATAGCATTTTTCGGATCCAGGTTAGGTAGCTTTTTTTTTTTACTCTGAATGGACTAGCACCATATTACACAGAGGTATTTGGCCTGAGTAGGTAAGCTATGTCATCTGAATACTGAAATCTGTGTTCAAGGAGAAGTGGAAGCTGATGCAGACAAGAGTTTACTTTACAAAAAAGCATGAAATAGGAAACATTTGTAGTCGAAGCTGAATGCAAGAGAGGTGGAAGCAAATTTAGAAGGAGGACAGAAAGACAATTCTATGTTGAATTGATCATGTTGTCGATCAGTTGATCAAATATTTTGATAAATAAAGAAAGAAAAACTTGAGCTGATACCAAGAAATATTTTGTGAGAAGCAAGAAACCTCTCAGACTTTTCTAAAACCCAGCATTGAACAAGGGACTTTTAGATTTTCAATCTAACACTCTCCCAACTGAGCTATTTCATCCAGCTGGCCATTTTGGCTTTCTGTTGTATTTTTGATAATTGTTAAAGATAAATGCAGACCCTGGTCATTCTATCTGCATGTGCAGGTATGTGTTAAATTGTCCAATATTATTCAGCAGCTAAATTGCTCTGATGGGTGAATTTCCTTTTTAGGAGCCAAGTTAGTTAGAAGATGTTTGTAAACTATGAATGGACTTATACTCAGACACACAGACCTATATGGCGAGGGTAGGCAAACTAGGTCATCTGACTACTAACAGTTTTGTATAAGGGGAACTCGAGGCTGATGTAGGCAAAGCTTTACTTTCAATTAAAGGAAGAATTGGCAAATAAAGCAGGTAAAGTTGAATACAAGAGAGGTGGAAGCAAGTTTGACAGAAAGACAGAATGTAAAAAATATGTTGAAATGGTTGTCTTATCGATCAGCTTGATAAAAGGTTTTGATCATTATAAACAACGTCAATATGAGTTGACTCCAAATAGCATTTGTGGCATGCAAAGCAGAAGTTCAAAATGTGCCTAAACCCGGGATTGAACCAGGGACCTTTAGATCTTCAGTCTACTGCTCTCCCAACTGAGCTATTTCATCCAGCTGGCAATTTTGGCTTTCTGTTGTATTTTTTATAATTGTTAAAGAAAAATGCAGAACCTGGTCACTCTATCTGCATGTGCAGTTATGTGTTAAATTGTCCAGTATTATTCAGTAGCTAAATTGGTCTGATGGGTGAATTTCCTTTTTAGGAGCCAAGTTAGTTAGATGATGTTTGTAAACTATGAATGGACTTATACTCAGAAACACAGACCTATATGGCGAGGGTCGGCAAGCTAGGTCATCTGACTACTAACAGTTTTGTATAAGGGGAACTGGAGGCTGATGCAGGCAAAGCTTTACTTTCAATTAAAGGAAGAATTGGGAAATAAAGGAGGCAAAGTTGAATACAAGAGAGGTGGAAGCAAGTTTGAAAGAAAGACAGAAAGTAAATAATATGTTGAATTAATTGTATTGTCGATTATCTTGATAAAATGTTTTGATCATTATAAACAAAGTCAATATGAGTTGACTCAAAATAGTCTTTGTGGCATGCAAAGCAGAAGTTCAAAACGTGCCGAAACCCAGGATCGAACCAGGGACCTTTAGATCTTTAGTCTAACGCTCTCCCAACTGAGCTATTTCGGCCTGCCAGCAGCTATAGCATTCAGCCTCTTTTTTTGAACAATCCCAGAACAGAGATGCAGAACCTGGATTTTCAATCTGAGGTTAGAGCTGTGTTTTAATGTGTCCTGCATTGTTCAGCAGCTAACTGGTGAAATGGGTGAGTAGCGTTTTTGGGATAAATGTTAGGTCGTTTTTCTTTTAAAACTCTAAGTGGACCAGCACTGTATTACACAGACGTATGTCGCCTGAGTAGGTAAGCTATGTCATCTCAATACTGACAACTTTGTTCAAGGAGAAGTGAAAGCTGATGCAGACAAGAGTTTACTTTGAAAAAAGTATAAAATGGGATAAATTCGTCATCAAAGCTGATGGCAAGAGAGGTGGAAGCAAGTTTAGAAGGAGGACAGAAAGACAACTTTTTGTTGAAGTTATCATGTTGTTGATCAGTTGATAAAATATTTTGAGAAATAAAGAAAAAAAAACTAGAGCTGATTTCAAGAAATATTTTGCAACAATGTAGGATCCCCTCGCACTGTGCTGAAAGTCAGGATTGAATCAGGTACCTTAAGCTCTTCAGTCTAACGATCTCCCAACTGAGATATTTCAGCCAACAAGTCCCTGTGGCCTCCTGATGTATTATTAATCGATACATACAGAACCTGGTCATTCTATTTTCGTTTATAGTTATGTGTTAAAGTGTCCAGTATCATTCAGCAGGTAACTTGGTCTGATGAGTGAATATCCTTTTTAGGGGACAATGTAGGTAGAATTTTTTTTTCTAAACTCTGAATTGACTTATACTCTGAAACACAGACCTATATGGCCAGGGTGTACAAGCTATGTCATCTGACTACTGACAGTTTTGTATAAGGGGAATTGGAGGCTGATGCAGGCAAAGCTTTACTTTAAAATAAAGCAAGAAGTTGCAAATAAATGAGGCATAGTTGAATACAAGAGAGGTGGAAGCAAGTTTGAAAGGAAGACAGAAAGTAAATAATATGTTGAATTGATTGGAGTTAAATCAACGCTCTTCTTTATCAAAACCTTTTATCAATCTGATCAACAACACAAACAGCTTTTGTGACATGAAAAGCAGAAGTTGAAATTGTGCCGAAACCCGGGATTGAACCAGGGACCTTTAGATCTTCAGTCTAACGCTCTCCCAACTGAGCTATTTCGGCCTGCTGGTAGTTTGGGTCTTCATCCTTTCTTTTAAACTTCCCAAGAAAATAGATGCTCAACCTCATGCTAGAGCTATGTTTTAAGATGTCCTGTATCATTCATCAGTTAACGGGTGCAATAGGTAAATAGCATTTTTCGGATCCAGGTTAGGTAGCTTTTTTTTTTACTCTGAATGGACTAGCACTATATTACACAGAGGTATTTGGCCTGAGTAGGTAAGCTATGTCATCTGAATACTGAAATCTGTGTTCAAGGAGAAGTGGAAGCTGATGCAGACAAGAGTTTTCTTTACAAAAAAGCATGAAATAGGAAACATTTGTAGTCGAAGCTGAATGCAAGAGAGGTGGAAGCAAATTTAGAAGGAGGACAGAAAGACAATTCTATGTTGAATTGATCATGTTGTCGATCAGTTGATCAAATATTTTGATAAATAAAGAAAGAAAAACTTGAGCTGATACCAAGAAATATTTTGTGAGAAGCAAGAAACCTCTCAGACTTTTCCGAAACCCAGCATTGAACAAGGGACTTTTAGATTTTCAATCTAACACTCTCCCAACTGAGCTATTTCATCCAGCTGGCCATTTTGGCTTTCTGTTGTATTTTTGATAATTGTTAAAGATAAATGCAGACCCTGGTCATTCTATCTGCATGTGCAGTTATGTGTTAAATTGTCCAATGTTATTCAGCAGCTAAATTGGTCTGATGGGTGAATTTCCTTTTTAGGAGCCAAGTTAGTTAGAAGATGTTTGTAAACTATGAATGGACTTATACTCAGACACACAGACCTATGTGGCGAGGGTAGGCAAACTAGGTCATCTGACTACTAACAGTTTTGTATAAGGGGAACTCGAGGCTGATGCAGGCAAAGCTTTACTTTCAATTAAAGGAAGAATTGGCAAATAAAGCAGGTAAAGTTGAATACAAGAGAGGTGGAAGCAAGTTTGACAGAAAGACAGAATGTAAAAAATATGTTGAAATGGTTGTCTTTTCGATCAGCTTGACAAAAGGTTTTGATCATTATAAACAACGTCAATATGAGTTGACTCCAAATAGCATTTGTGGCATGCAAAGCATAAGTTCAAAATGTGCCTAAACCCGGGATTGAACCAGGGACCTTTAGATCTTCAGTCTACTGCTCTCCCAACTGAGCTATTTCATCCAGCTGGCAATTTTGGCTTTCTGTTGTATTTTTTATAATTGTTAAAGATAAATGCAGAACCTGGTCACTCTATCTGCATGTGCAGTTATGTGTTAAATTGTCCAGTATTATTCAGTAGCTAAATTGGTCTGATGGGTGAATTTCCTTTTTAGGAGCCAAGTTAGTTAGATGATGTTTGTAAACTATGAATGGACTTATACTCAGAAACACAGACCTATATGGCGAGGGTCGGCAAGCTAGGTCATCTGACTACTAACAGTTTTGTATAAGGGGAACTGGAGGCTGTTGCAGGCAAAGCTTTACTTTCAATTAAAGGAAGAATTGGGAAATAAAGGAGGCAAAGTTGAATACAAGAGAGGTGGAAGCAAGTTTGAAAGAAAGACAGAAAGTAAATAATATGTTGAATTAATTGTATTGTCGATTATCTTGATAAAAGGTTTTGATCATTATAAACAAAGTCAATATGAGTTGACTCAAAATAGTCTTTGTGGCATGCAAAGCAGAAGTTCAAAACGTGCCGAAACCCGGGATCGAACCAGGGACCTTTAGATCTTTAGTCTAACGCTCTCCCAACTGAGCTATTTCGGCCTGCCAGCAGCTATAGTATTCAGCCTCTTTTTTTGAACAATCCCAGAACAGAGATGCAGAACCTGGATTTTCAATCTGAGGTTAGAGCTGTGTTTTAATGTGTCCTGCATTGTTCAGCAGCTAACTGGTGAAATGGGTGAGTAGCGTTTTTGGGATAAATGTTAGGTCGTTTTTCTTTTAAAACTCTAAGTGGACCAGCACTGTATTACACAGACGTATGTCGCCTGAGTAGGTAAGCTATGTCATCTCAATACTGACAACTTTGTTCAAGGAGAAGTGAAAGCTGATGCAGACAAGAGTTTGCTTTGAAAAAAGTATAAAATGGGATAAATTCGTCATCAAAGCTGATGGCAAGAGAGGTGGAAGCAAGTTTAGAAGGAGGACAGAAAGACAACTTTTTGTTGAAGTTATCATGTTGTTGATCAGTTGATAAAATATTTTGAGAAATAAAGAAAAAAAAACCTAGAGCTGATTTCAAGAAATATTTTGCAAGAATGTAGGATCCCCTCGCACTGTGCTGAAAGTCAGGATTGAATCAGGTACCTTAAGCTCTTCAGTCTAACGATCTCCCAACTGAGATATTTCAGCCAACAAGTCCCTGTGGCCTCCTGATGTATTATTAATAATTGTAGACGATACATACAGAACCTGGTCATTCTATTTTCGTTTATAGTTATGTGTTAAAGTGTCCAGTATCATTCAGCAGGTAACTTGGTCTGATGAGTGAATATCCTTTATAGGGGACAATGTAGGTAGAATTTTTTTTCTAAACTCTGAATTGACTTATACTCTGAAACACAGACCTATATGGCCAGGGTGTACAAGCTATGTCATCTGACTACTGACAGTTTTGTATAAGGGGAATTGGAGGCTGATGCAGACAAAGCTTTACTTTAAAATAAAGCAAGAAGTTTCAAATAAATGAGGCATAGTTGAATACAAGAGAGGTGGAAGCAAGTTTGAAAGGAAGACAGAAAGTAAATAATATGTTGAATTGATTGTGTTGTTGATCAGATTGATAAAAGGTTTTGATAAAGAAGAGCGTTGATTTAACTCCAAACAGCTTTTGTGACATGAAAAGCAGAAGTTAAAATTGTGCCGAAACCCGGGATTGAACCAGGGACCTTTAGATCTTCAGTCTAACGCTCTCCCAACTGAGCTATTTCGGCCTGCTGGTAGTTTGGGTCTTCATCCTTTCTTTTAAACTTCCCAAGAAAATAGATGCTCATCCTCATGCTAGAGCTATGTTTTAAGATGTCCTGTATCATTCATCAGTTAACAGGTGCAATAGGTAAATAGCATTTTTCGGATCCAGGTTAGGTAGCTTTTTTTTTTACTCTGAATGGACTAGCACCATATTACACAGAGGTATTTGGCCTGAGTAGGTAAGCTATGTCATCTGAATACTGAAATCTGTGTTCAAGGAGAAGTGGAAGCTGATGCAGACAAGAGTTTACTTTACAAAAAAGCATGAAATAGGAAACATTTGTAGTCGAAGCTGAATGCAAGAGAGGTGGAAGCAAATTTAGAAGGAGGACAGAAAGACAATTCTATGTTGAATTGATCCTGTTGTCGATCAGTTGATCAAATATTTTGATAAATAAAGAAAGAAAAACTTGAGCTGATACCAAGAAATATTTTGTGAGAAGCAAGAAACCTCTCAGACTTTTCCGAAACCCAGCATTGAACAAGGGACTTTTAGATTTTCAATCTAACACTCTCCCAACTCAGCTATTTCATCCAGCTGGCCATTTTGGCTTTCTGTTGTATTTTTGATAATTGTTAAAGATAAATGCAGACCCTGGTCATTCTATCTGCATGTGCAGTTATGTGTTAAATTGTCCAATATTATTCAGCAGCTAAATTGGTCTGATGAGTGAATATCCTTTTTAGGGGACAATGTAGGTAGAATTTTTTTTTCTAAACTCTGAATTGACTTATACTCTGAAACACAGACCTATATGGCCAGGGTGTACAAGCTATGTCATCTGACTACTGACAGTTTTGTATAAGGGGAATTGGAGGCTGATGCAGGCAAAGCTTTACTTTAAAATAAAGCAAGAAGTTGCAAATAAATGAGGCATAGTTGAATACAAGAGAGGTGGAAGCAAGTTTGAAAGGAAGACAGAAAGTAAATAATATGTTGAATTGATTGTGTTGTTGATCAGATTGATAAAAGGTTTTGATAAAGAAGAGCGTTGATTTAACTCCAAACAGCTTTTGTGACATGAAAAGCAGAAGTTGAAATTGTGCCAAAACCCGGGATTGAACCAGGGACCTTTAGATCTTCACGCTAACGCTCTCCCAACTGAGCTATTTCAGCCTGCTGGTAGTTTGGGTCTTCATCCTTTCTTTTAAACTTCCCAAGAAAATAGATGCTCATCCTCATGCTAGAGCTATGTTTTAAGATGTCCTGTATCATTCATCAGTTAACGGGTGCAATAGGTAAATAGCATTTTTCGGATCCAGGTTAGGTAGCTTTTTTTTTACTCTGAATGGACTAGCACCATATTACACAGAGGTATTTGGCCTGAGTAGGTAAGCTATGTCATCTGAATACTGAAATCTGTGTTCAAGGAGAAGTGGAAGCTGATGCAGACAAGAGTTTACTTTACAAAAAAGCATGAAATAGGAAACATTTGTAGTCGAAGCTGAATGCAAGAGAGGTGGAAGCAAATTTAGAAGGAGGACAGAAAGACAATTCTATGTTGAATTGATCATGTTGTCAATCAGTTGATCAAATATTTTGATAAATAAAGAAAGAAAAACTTGAGCTGATACCAAGAAATATTTTGTGAGAAGCAAGAAACCTCTCAGACTTTTCCGAAACCCAGCATTGAACAAGGGACTTTTAGATTTTCAATCTAACACTCTCCCAACTGAGCTATTTCATCCAGCTGGCCATTTTGGCTTTCTGTTGTATTTTTGATAATTGTTAAAGATAAATGCAGACCCTGGTCATTCTATCTGCACGTGCAGTTATGTGTTAAATTGTCCAATATTATTAAGCAGCTAAATTGGTCTGATGGGTGAATTTCCTTTTTAGGAGCCAAGTTAGTTAGAAGATGTTTGTAAACTATGAATGGACTTATACTCAGACACACAGACCTATATGGCGAGGGTAGGCAAACTAGGTCATCTGACTACTAACAGTTTTGTATAAGGGGAACTCGAGGCTGATGCAGGCAAAGCTTTACTTTCAATTAAAGGAAGAATTGGCAAATAAAGCAGGTAAAGTTGAATACAAGAGAGGTGGAAGCAAGTTTGACAGAAAGACAGAATGTAAAAAATGTGTTGAAATGGTTGTCTTATCGATCAGCTTGATAAAAGGTTTTGATCATTATAAACAACGTCAATATGAGTTGACTCCAAATAGCATTTGTGGCATGCAAAGCAGAAGTTCAAAATGTGCCTAAACCCGGGATTGAACCAGGGACCTTTAGATCTTCAGTCTACTGCTCTCCCAACTGAGCTATTTCATCCAGCTGGCAATTTTGGCTTTCTGTTGTATTTTTTATAATTGTTAAAGAAAAATGCAGAACCTGGTCACTCTATCTGCATGTGCAGTTATGTGTTAAATTGTCCAGTATTATTCAGTAGCTAAATTGGTCTGATGGGTGAATTTCCTTTTTAGGAGCCAAGTTAGTTAGATGATGTTTGTAAACTATGAATGGACTTATACTCAGAAACACAGACCTATATGGCGAGGGTCGGCAAGCTAGGTCATCTGACTACTAACAGTTTTGTATAAGGGGAACTGGAGGCTGATGCAGGCAAAGCTTTACTTTCAATTAAAGGAAGAATTGGGAAATAAAGGAGGCAAAGTTGAATACAAGAGAGGTGGAAGCAAGTTTGAAAGAAAGACAGAAAGTAAATAATATGTTGAATTAATTGTATTGTCGATTATCTTGATAAAAGGTTTTGATCATTATAAACAAAGTCAATATGAGTTGACTCAAAATAGTCTTTGTGGCATGCAAAGCAGAAGTTCAAAATGTGCCGAAACCCGGGATCGAACCAGGGACCTTTAGATCTTCAGTCTAACACTCTCCCAACTGAGCTATTTCGGCCTGCCAGCAGCTATAGTATTCAGCCTCTTTTTTTGAACAATCCCAGAACAGAGATGCAGAACCTGGATTTTCAATCTGAGGTTAGAGCTGTGTTTTAATGTGTCCTGCATTGTTCAGCAGCTAACTGGTGAAATGGGTGAGTAGCGTTTTTGGGATAAATGTTAGGTCGTTTTTCTTTTAAAACTCTGAGTGGACCAGAACTGTATTACACAGACGTATGTCGCCTGAGTAGGTAAGCTATGTCATCTCAATACTGACAACTTTGTTCAAGGAGAAGTGAAAGCTGATGCAGACAAGAGTTTACTTTGAAAAAAGTATAAAATGGGATAAATTCGTCATCAAAGCTGATGGCAAGAGAGGTGGAAGCAAGTTTAGAAGGAGGACAGAAAGACAACTTTTTGTTGAAGTTATCATGTTGTTGATCAGTTGATAAAATATTTTGAGAAATAAAGAAAAAAAAACTAGAGCTGATTTCAAGAAATATTTTGCAAGAATGTAGGATCCCCTCGCACTGTGCTGAAAGTCAGGATTGAATCAGGTACCTTAAGCTCTTCAGTCTAACGATCTCCCAACTGAGATATTTCAGCCAACAAGTCCCTGTGGCCTCCTGATGTATTATTAATAATTGTAGACGATACATACAGAACCTGGTCATTCTATTTTCGTTTATAGTTATGTGTTAAAGTGTCCAGTATCATTCAGCAGGTAACTTGGTCTGATGAGTGAATATCCTTTTTAGGGGACAATGTAGGTAGAATTTTTTTTTCTAAACTCTGAATTGACTTATACTCTGAAACACAGACCTATATGGCCAGGGTGTACAAGCTATGTCATCTGACTACTGACAGTTTTGTATAAGGGGAATTGGAGGCTGATGCAGGCAAAGCTTTACTTTAAAATAAAGCAAGAAGTTGCAAATAAATGAGGCATAGTTGAATACAAGAGAGGTGGAAGCAAGTTTGAAAGGAAGACAGAAAGTAAATAATATGTTGAATTGATTGTGTTGTTGATCAGATTGATAAAAGGTTTTGATAAAGAAGAGCGTTGATTTAACTCCAAACAGCTTTTGTGACATGAAAAGCAGAAGTTGAAATTGTGCCGAAACCCGGGATTGAACCAGGGACCTTTAGATCTTCAGTCTAACGCTCTCCCAACTGAGCTATTTCGGCCTGCTGGTAGTTTGGGTCTTCATCCTTTCTTTTAAACTTCCCAAGAAAATAGATGCTCATCCTCAGGCTAGAGCTATGTTTTAAGATGTCCTGTATCATTCATCAGTTAACAGGTGCAATAGGTAAATAGCATTTTTCGGATCCAGGTTAGGTAGCTTTTTTTTTTACTCTGAATGGACTAGCACCATATTACACAGAGGTATTTGGCCTGAGTAGGTAAGCTATGTCATCTGAATACTGAAATCTGTGTTCAAGGAGAAGTGGAAGCTGATGCAGACAAGAGTTTACTTTACAAAAAAGCATGAAATAGGAAACATTTGTAGTCGAAGCTGAATGCAAGAGAGGTGGAAGCAAATTTAGAAGGAGGACAGAAAGACAATTCTATGTTGAATTGATCCTGTTGTCGATCAGTTGATCAAATATTTTGATAAATAAAGAAAGAAAAACTTGAGCTGATACCAAGAAATATTTTGTGAGAAGCAAGAAACCTCTCAGACTTTTCCGAAACCCAGCATTGAACAAGGGACTTTTAGATTTTCAATCTAACACTCTCCCAACTCAGCTATTTCATCCAGCTGGCCATTTTGGCTTTCTGTTGTATTTTTGATAATTGTTAAAGATAAATGCAGACCCTGGTCATTCTATCTGCATGTGCAGTTATGTGTTAAATTGTCCAATATTATTCAGCAGCTAAATTGGTCTGATGGGTGAATTTCCTTTTTAGGAGCCAAGTTAGTTAGAAGATGTTTGTAAACTATGAATGGACTTATACTCAGACACACAGACCTATATGGCGAGGGTAGGCAAACTAGGTCATCTGACTATTAACAGTTTTGTATAAGGGGAACTCGAGGCTGATGTAGGCAAAGCTTTACTTTCAATTAAAGGAAGAATTGGCAAATAAAGCAGGTAAAGTTGAATACAAGAGAGGTGGAAGCAAGTTTGACAGAAAGACAGAATGTAAAAAATATGTTGAAATGGTTGTCTTATCGATCAGCTTGATAAAAGGTTTTGATCATTATAAACAACGTCAATATGAGTTGACTCCAAATAGCATTTGTGGCATGCAAAGCAGAAGTTCAAAATGTGCCTAAACCCGGGATTGAACCAGGGACCTTTAGATCTTCAGTCTAACACTCTCCCAACTGAGATATTTCGGCCTGCCAGAAGCTATAGTATTCAGCCTCTTTTTTTGAACAATCCCAGAACAGAGATGCAGAACCTGGATTTTCAATCTGAGGTTAGAGCTGTGTTTTAATGTGTCCTGCATTGTTCAGCAGCTAACTGGTGAAATGGGTGAGTAGCGTTTTTGGGATAAATGTTAGGTCGTTATTCTTTTAAAACTCTGAGTGGACCAGCACTGTATTACACAGACGTATGTCGCCTGAGTAGGTAAGCTATATCATCTCAATACTGACAACTTTGTTCAAGGAGAAGTGAAAGCTGATGCAGACAAGAGTTTACTTTGAAAAAAGTATAAAATGGGATAAATTCGTCATCAAAGTTGATGGCAAGAGAGGTGGAAGCAAGTTTAGAAGGAGGACAGAAAGACAACTTTTTGTTGAAGTTATCATGTTGTTGATCAGTTGATAAAATATTTTGAGAAATAAAGAAAAAAAAACTAGAGCTGATTTCAAGAAATATTTTGCAAGAATGTAGGATCCCCTCGCACTGTGCTGAAAGTCAGGATTGAATCAGGTACCTTAAGCTCTTCAGTCTAACGATCTCCCAACTGAGATATTTCAGCCAACAAGTCCCTGTGGCCTCCTGATGTATTATTAATAATTGTAGACGATACATACAGAACCTGGTCATTCTATTTTTGTTTATAGTTATGTGTTAAAGTGTCCAGTATCATTCAGCAGGTAACTTGGTCTGATGAGTGAATATCCTTTTTAGGGGACAAGGTAGGTAGAATTTTTTTTTCTAAACTCTGAATTGACTTATACTCTGAAACACAGACCTATATGGCCAGGGTGTACAAGCTATGTCATCTGACTACTGACAGTTTTGTATAAGGGGAATTGGAGGCTGATGCAGGCAAAGCTTTACTTTAAAATAAAGCAAGAAGTTGCAAATAAATGAGGCATAGTTGAATACAAGAGAGGTGGAAGCAAGTTTGAAAGGAAGACAGAAAGTAAATAATATGTTGAATTGATTGTGTTGTTGATCAGATTGATAAAAGATTTTGATAAAGAAGAGCGTTGATTTAACTCCAAACAGCTTTTGTGACATGAAAAGCAGAAGTTGAAATTGTGCCGAAACCCGGGATTGAACCAGGGACCTTTAGATCTTCAGTCTAACGCTCTCCCAACTGAGCTATTTCGGCCTGCTGGTAGTTTGGGTCTTCATCCTTTCTTTTAAACTTCCCAAGAAAATAGATGCTCATCCTCATGCTAGAGCTATGTTTTAAGATGTCCTGTATCATTCATCAGTTAACAGGTGCAATAGGTAAATAGCATTTTTCGGATCCAGGTTAGGTAGCTTTTTTTTTTACTCTGAATGGACTAGCACCATATTACACAGAGGTATTTGGCCTGAGTAGGTAAGCTATGTCATCTGAATACTGAAATCTGTGTTCAAGGAGAAGTGGAAGCTGATGCAGACAAGAGTTTACTTTACAAAAAAGCATGAAATAGGAAACATTTGTAGTCGAAGCTGAATGCAAGAGAGGTGGAAGCAAATTTAGAAGGAGGACAGAAAGACAATTCTATGTTGAATTGATCATGTTGTCAATCAGTTGATCAAATATTTTGATAAATAAAGAAAGAAAAACTTGAGCTGATACCAAGAAATATTTTGTGAGAAGCAAGAAACCTCTCAGACTTTTCCGAAACCCAGCATTGAACAAGGGACTTTTAGATTTTCAATCTAACACTCTCCCAACTGAGCTATTTCATCCAGCTGGCCATTTTGGCTTTCTGTTGTATTTTTGATAATTGTTAAAGATAAATGCAGACCCTGGTCATTCTATCTGCACGTGCAGTTATGTGTTAAATTGTCCAATATTATTAAGCAGCTAAATTGGTCTGATGGGTGAATTTCCTTTTTAGGAGCCAAGTTAGTTAGAAGATGTTTGTAAACTATGAATGGACTTATACTCAGACACACAGACCTATATGGCGAGGGTAGGCAAACTAGGTCATCTGACTACTAACAGTTTTGTATAAGGGGAACTCGAGGCTGATGCAGGCAAAGCTTTACTTTCAATTAAAGGAAGAATTGGCAAATAAAGCAGGTAAAGTTGAATACAAGAGAGGTGGAAGCAAGTTTGACAGAAAGACAGAATGTAAAAAATGTGTTGAAATGGTTGTCTTATCGATCAGCTTGATAAAAGGTTTTGATCATTATAAACAACGTCAATATGAGTTGACTCCAAATAGCATTTGTGGCATGCAAAGCAGAAGTTCAAAATGCCTAAACCCGGGATTGAACCAGGGACCTTTAGATCTTCAGTCTACTGCTCTCCCAACTGAGCTATTTCATCCAGCTGGCAATTTTGGCTTTCTGTTGTATTTTTTATAATTGTTAAAGAAAAATGCAGAACCTGGTCACTCTATCTGCATGTGCAGTTATGTGTTAAATTGTCCAGTATTATTCAGTAGCTAAATTGGTCTGATGGGTGAATTTCCTTTTTAGGAGCCAAGTTAGTTAGATGATGTTTGTAAACTATGAATGGACTTATACTCAGAAACACAGACCTATATGGCGAGGGTCGGCAAGCTAGGTCATCTGACTACTAACAGTTTTGTATAAGGGGAACTGGAGGCTGATGCAGGCAAAGCTTTACTTTCAATTAAAGGAAGAATTGGGAAATAAAGGAGGCAAAGTTGAATACAAGAGAGGTGGAAGCAAGTTTGAAAGAAAGACAGAAAGTAAATAATATGTTGAATTAATTGTATTGTCGATTATCTTGATAAAAGGTTTTGATCATTATAAACAAAGTCAATATGAGTTGACTCAAAATAGTCTTTGTGGCATGCAAAGCAGAAGTTCAAAATGTGCCGAAACCCGGGATCGAACCAGGGACCTTTAGATCTTCAGTCTAACACTCTCCCAACTGAGCTATTTCGGCCTGCCAGCAGCTATAGTATTCAGCCTCTTTTTTTGAACAATCCCAGAACAGAGATGCAGAACCTGGATTTTCAATCTGAGGTTAGAGCTGTGTTTTAATGTGTCCTGCATTGTTCAGCAGCTAACTGGTGAAATGGGTGAGTAGCGTTTTTGGGATAAATGTTAGGTCGTTTTTCTTTTAAAACTCTGAGTGGACCAGCACTGTATTACACAGACGTATGTCGCCTGAGTAGGTAAGCTATGTCATCTCAATACTGACAACTTTGTTCAAGGAGAAGTGAAAGCTGATGCAGACAAGAGTTTACTTTGAAAAAAGTATAAAATGGGATAAATTCGTCATCAAAGCTGATGGCAAGAGAGGTGGAAGCAAGTTTAGAAGGAGGACAGAAAGACAACTTTTTGTTGAAGTTATCATGTTGTTGATCAGTTGATAAAATATTTTGAGAAATAAAGAAAAAAAAACTAGAGCTGATTTCAAGAAATATTTTGCAAGAATGTAGGATCCCCTCGCACTGTGCTGAAAGTCAGGATTGAATCAGGTACCTTAAGCTCTTCAGTCTAACGATCTCCCAACTGAGATATTTCAGCCAACAAGTGCCTGTGGCCTCCTGATGTATTATTAATAATTGTAGACGATACATACAGAACCTGGTCATTCTATTTTCGTTTATAGTTATGTGTTAAAGTGTCCAGTATCATTCAGCAGGTAACTTGGTCTGATGTGTGAATAATCTTTTTAGGGGAAAAGGTAGGTAGAATTTTTTTTCTAAACTCTGAATTGACTTATACTCTGAAACACAGACCTATATGGCCAGGGTGTACAAGCTATATCATCTGACTACTGACAGTTTTGTATAAGGGGAATTGGAGGCTGATGCAGGCAAAGCTTTACTTTAAAATAAAGCAAGAAGTTTCAAATAAATGAGGCATAGTTGAATACAAGAGAGGTGGAAGCAAGTTTGAAAGGAAGACAGAAAGTAAATAATATGTTGAATTGATTGTGTTGTTGATCAGATTGATGAAAGGTTTTGATAAAGAAGAGCGTTGATTTAACTCCAAACAGCTTTTGTGACATGAAAAGCAGAAGTTGAAATTGTGCCGAAACCCGGGATGGAACCAGGGACCTTTAGATCTTCACTCTAACG